>NC_136267.1:163394497-163479497 GCF_964187855.1 Myxine glutinosa | reverse complement strand
GACGTGAATATCGAAGCACCTGGATTTTCATCTTGGGTGAATGTAAAACGAACTATGCTACTCTCACTGTTTAATGGATCAGGTTTGCGAGACATTCAAGACATTTGTTCTTGGTGTTTAAGGCTCATAATGCTCAGCCACTTCAATGGTGCCACATGCAGGAAAAATAGGCAATAAAAGTTTTTTGTAGAAAATGTATCTCAAACCAATTTGCACAGTTTACTGTTTTGTTTACAGTTGACTGTTTTGTTTACAGTTTACTGTTTTGTTTACAGTTTACTGTTTTGTTTACAGTTTACTGTTTTGAATGTTTTTGCTTTGACAGATTGGTGAATGCAAGATCAAAGGTTCCTACCCAATGGCTAATCTCACTTGGTACAAGGACAGCACGGAGCTCGATAACAATGTGGCCGGTAATAAAATTAATATTTGGATCATTGTTAACTATGACATCACATTCAATAATTTGTCAAGCAGAGGAAGTTTGTGTCGTGACTTGTCACCGTTTTATCCTGCAGATGTCACCGTTGATAATAAGGAGGTGCGCGAGTCCAATGGCCTCTACACAACCAGTTCTAAACTCCACTACCAACCGACGGAAGATGACTGGGATGCTAAGTACCACTGTGAGGTCACATTCCTAAAACAACTTGGAGAATTCGGACGCAAGAAGTCCAGCGACATCAGTGTGGAATTCATCTGTGAGTGAATGATATTAATGCTTAATGCCAAATTTAACTCTAACTCAGCAGTCCATAGGATGGTTCAGGAAGATGTAACTCAGCAGTCCATAGTAGTCCAGGAAAATGTAACTCAGCAGTCCACAGAATGGTCCAGGAAGATGTAACTCAGCAGTCCATAGTATGGTCCAGGAAGATGTAACTCAGCAGTCCACAGTAGTCCAGGAAGATGTAACTCAGCAGTCCACAGTAGTCCAGGAAAATGTAACTCAGCATTCCATAGTAGTCCAGGAAGATGTAACTCAGCAGTCCACAGTAGTCCAGGAAAATGTAACTCAGCAGTCCACAGTAGTCCAGGAAGATGTAACTCAGCAGTCCACAGTAGTCCAGGAAAATGTAACTCAGCATTCCATAGTAGTCCAGGAAGATGTAACTCAGCAGTCCACAGTAGTCCAGGAAAATGTAACTCAGCAGTCCATAGTAGTCCAGGAAGATGTAACTCAGCAGTCCATAGTATGGTCCAGGAAGATGTAACTCAGCAGTCCACAGTAGTCCAGGAAGATGTAACTCAGCAGTCCATAGTTGTCCAGGAAGATGTAACTCAGCAGTCCATAGTATGGTCCAGGAAGATGTAACTCAGCAGTCCATAGTATGGGTCAGGAAGATGTAACTCAGCAGTCCATAGTAGTCCAGGAAGAAGTAACTCAGCAGTCCATAGTATGGTCCAGAAAGATGTAACTCAGCAGTCCATGCTGCAGTCCATAGTATGGTCCTATGGACTGCAGCGTGGTCCATAGTATGGACATAGTAGTCCAGGAAGATGTAACTCAGAAGATGTTTCAAAAAATAAGTAAAATTGTGATTGGTTTTTTTTATCACTATTAATGCTACTCTACATATTGCGTGTCCCTCTAATCGGGTTATACAGTTTTGTGAAATCTTCACATCAGCAATTAAATATGTCATCTTCAAGATTTGCTGAAACGTTCAAATAAAATAGAGGGGACCCAATGAACGAGTGGAAGTATAAGAATCGCAACGAGGTTTACATAGGGGAATCTTACGGAGGATGTCTGTCGGAAAAGCCGAGCATCCTGAGCCGACGTGAAACTGAGCTTCCTATCTGCCATCATTAGTTGGTGGACGTTAAAGATCCCATGGAGTCCTTCGCAAAGAGTCGGCAGACCATCGTCGGCACCATTAATAAATTACAAATTCCTGCCCTAACTACTGCTGGGAAGGCAATGGCAAACCACCCAGTATGTGCTTAGCTCAGGAAACTGATTTGGTGGCACCAACACTCTGTGATGAGTAAGGTACATCAGAGAGATAATAATTATAAGAATAATAATCGTTAATTTATAAATTTTAATAAAGGCAAGCTACAGCAGCAATCCTCTCTGCCAATATTGAAAAAGAAGTTACTGGTCAGCTCCCTGAAGGAAATTGGAATGGCAAAGAAAATCTCACACATTCACTTTATTCCTATAAAATGGCCGGCTGTCTGATCCCGCAATTGAATTTTTTTCCTGTGTTCATCCTATGGGAGATCCGTGGAGCCTCACCATCAGCTATCACCTGTTTTGGGGATATATCACCAAGATGGCCTCCAGAACCATCTATATATAACGGAGCAAGTGTTTGTATGTATGTCCACTCTGTATCCCATGTTTGGACAACTGGCTTGACACCATGACCTGCAATTGCAACCTGAAAAATATATATTTCCACCATTTTGGTGCCATGATGAGTCTCTTCGGAAGTGTCGTATTCATAATTGCCATGCCCACAAACAATCGAAGCAACTGTTGAAAGGATCATCAAGTATCGAACGGTTGGAGCTGATATAGGCATCACGAGCCTTAATATGACTCTACTGCAAAGCCGCAATGAGCCGGCGAAGCCAAAGCCTCTATTGAACTTTTTCACAATTTTCTATGCATACTCCGCATCCGCAAGATGGCGGCCTCCATGGAGCCATTTGGTGCGTCAAAGCTTCGAAATTCTCAAAGGATCCAGCAAAATCTGGCTTTTTAACATAATATGCGTTCATTCACAACACCGGCTTCGCCGGCTATTAAGGCCACAGAACATGTAGGCCTCAGGCGTCATGATGAGCCAGTGCAATTGCAATTATCCAAGCTATATAACCATGATATATGCACATAAGCAGTACAGAGGTTTTTGCTTCATGCACGTAACCGGGGTTATTTTTGCTTTTGCGAGCAATTGAGGCAGCGGTCTGTTGTTTATACACCGCCCAAATAAAATGGATGTGTCAGAGGATGGCATTGCATGCTCAGAACAAGATTGCCCTCAGGGTGGGTACTCTGATAGTGAGCTTAAAACTCTAACATGTTAGCAACTTTTTAGAGCACCGTAAACAGTTTCATATCTTCAAAGAGTACATCTGATAGGTGGATGAACTTTAATGTGACATCTCATTCAAATGAAATTTATCAAACCAATGAACTGTGCAAGATAAGGTCGTTTGGCAAGTAGCTTAGAATGGAGACTTTTACATGTTATCTGATGGCACGCTGAAAAATAATACATGTTATAGAGCTTCTGATTCTAATTTGTGAAAACATATCCGAACAGATCCTGCAAAGAGCGTCACACTGAAAATTGTGTCTCCTTCACCGCAACCAATTAAAGAAGGTGATGACGTTGTGCTTGAATGCTCTACAAAGGAAAATTCTGACTTGGACTACAGCATTTCATGGCAGAAGGTAGGATTTACATTTGCAATACAAAGAGTGATCATTTAGTCTGGCTTGCCTTGATGGAAAAAGTCATTGACTGACATTGATGAAAATGTTAGTTTTTTTTGTATATAAGTGTTTCCTCATTTTATCACTTGAACTCCATAAAGAGCTGAGTGCTCACCTCCATTCTCTAAAGTGGAACTGACTCCTGTGGCTGTATCTCATGCCCTTCCTACCGGTTTTCCAAGATTGCTGCCCATCATCATATTTGGCTTTCTCACATATCAATCAATGCTCTCTTCTGCTCTCATTGACCCCATCCATCCTCCTTCACCTTCCTTTTCTGCTACACCTCTACTCTCCTTGTTCTCCTTTGATTATCGAGCAGTCCATGAACCTGCTGACTTCTGTAATTTTACTCCTCAACGAGCCAAGATTTCTGTATATAAAAATTATATTACCAGGTAATAGGCATCCGCAACCTTCACTGGCCATCTGTCGAGGCCCTGGATTATATCAAAAAGGACTACTGAAAGTACTGGTCAACACAAAGTTCAGGATAATATTTTAGTCCTCATTAAATTATATGTTGTCTATTGTGCCACACCGGGCAGCAATTGTGCCACACCGGGCAGCAATTGTTCCACACCGGGCAACAATTGTGCCACACCGGGCAACAATTGTGCCACACCGGGCAACAATTGTGCCACACCGGGCAGCAATTGTGCCACACGGGGCAACAATTGTGCCACACTGGGCAGCAATTGTGCCACACCGGACAGCAATTGTGCCACACCAGGCAGCAATTGTGCCACACCGGGCAGCAATTGTGCCACACCGGGCAGAAATTGTGCCACACCGGGCAGAAATTGTGCCACACCGGGCAGAAATTGTGCCACACCGGGCAGAAATTGTGCCACACCGGGCAGAAATTGTGCCACACTGGGCAGAAATTGTGCCACACCGCTGACACGCCACGTATGATAGATGATGCAAGCATCGTTTTCTTGAGCTAGAGCTGAAAAGAGCTTTCATACAAATAGAGCCCAAGCCAGTGTTTTTTTTCCCAGTAGATCGTTTCCCAAGCATTCCTAGAAAATTGTGGGAAACCGATTCAGAATTCCTGCCTTTTCCCAGGTTTTTTTCTATTCTGGCTTTGAAAATTCGGGCTCGAACAAATCTCTAATGGCAAGTTTAGATGTACTTGCAACTTGTGCAGTGTGCTTGGTGTACCTCCTTTCCCAACAATAAGGAAAGACTCATTAACTTGTATTTTATGGCCTTCAAAGACATCCTACAACCAAGTTCATAAAAAGATACATGATGATTGGATGAAAAATGTGACCGACGTTCCAAAAAATCCGTTTTCTGCAGGCATCGGTTGCAGTGCTTCATGTAACAGGAATAAACAGCCTCGACCTCGCTTTGCTCATCCTCAGCTGAATGATAAATATAAATATTATAATATATATATATAAATTATATATATAAATATTGTTACGTTCTTTATATATATAAATATTGTTACGTTTGTGGGGGTAGATGAAGGAATCCCATAGTAAAGATAGGATTGTATAGTTATAGCATGGACCGTGGACGCTTCGGAGAAATATCGATGTATTTAAGTAGGGAAACTGGAGCTTAAGATTGTTTATGTGTCTTCACACAAGGGGCGTAACTGTGCTAAGGTTGGTTTCCCACTATGTGATATTCCCTCTGTGAACTTTTCCCTACGTTTTACAACTACCACGAGGCCAGCCATGCAAAGCCTCCATTAAACAACAATAACCGTCCACTGCATGCCGACAGAACCCAGAACATAGCCAATCAGACTAGGCCCTGCCTCCAAAAGAGCGGAGCCGGCAGGCTTTGCATATAATAGATACATACAAAGATACTGCCAAAAACTACATATAGCACAATATCTCAAATGACGAAAAACAAGTTCGTCATTGGTCAAGAGGACATGGTGATTGGGGTGATTGGTGATTGGGGATTGTCATGAGGTGATTCAACAGAGCTCGGAGAATAGTCGGGGTGATGTCAGAGCAAGGAGTTTTGAGAAGGAGCAGAGGAAACAGACGTTGGTGGAGGAGCTGCTCTCTTTTGTGTGTGCGCCTGAGAGGAACGCTGTTGCCGAGGCGGCCAGATTTTGAGGGGGTTTTGGACTCCGCTGGGCTCGTGGTGAGCTGGGAGCCACGTTGTGCTTGCTGGCCAGGAATTGAGAGGAGAACATTTTTGGCTGCCACTTCACGGCTTTGTGCACTCATGTGATTGCCCGGCGCCATTTTGGGGCACTTCGATGTGTGGTCCTTTCATTGACCAACCTCCCCATTTCAACAGCTGCCAAGCTCCTAAAAGTCCTCGTTGAGGCCAAAGCTGAGTACCGGCATGACGAGGGCTCGGCTGTGGTGCTTCTGGGAGGCAGAGGAGGTCACGAGTGAGAAAAAGGGGGCTGCCTCATTGCTCGCCCCACGGCTCTGGATGTCCTTGCTTTCGTAGTCGGTGCCATCTTGTCTCTTCGGAGGTGTGGGACGATCTGGGCTTTGCCACCGCCGCTGGCCTTACAAAAAGACCATTTGGGACTAGATAAGTGCACTATAAAAAAACAACATTAATTTTATTGTATCTCTCCCCTTGTCCGTATTTGAGGCTGTATGTGAGATACCTCAGTTAGAATTTTAGTTTTTACTTCAACATTTATTTTGACACTTTCATATTACATTTATTTTCATTCAATCATTATTTGTTAAATTTACCGTCGTGTCTGTTTGTTGTGGGTTCCAGATTAAACCCTTGTACTTTCGTCAGGTAAGCGCTTCACATCCTTCACCTCGCTCGTGACAAACTAACAGCCATTTTTCGGGCAGCCGCCTCGGGAGTAAAGACCGTCCGGCTATTCGTCCAAGGCTGGTGTTCATCGGCTATGGACAGGACAATACATTACTTTGGAAACTGATCAAAATGGACTAAATTCTAAAGATGCTTGTGGATTATTAAAATTATATATAGAAGTTGTTAAGGTAGTATCTAAAATTGTATTGTGTTGTATGGCATACATGGGCGAAAGACTGTAAATGTTCCTATGCAATTTTGTGTGTAGGGTGGAGTGAAAAAACACCAAGAAAGCGAATCATTAACGCTTCATTCAGTTACAAGGGAAGATGCTGTGACGTACAAGTGCAGCACGTTCGACTTTACTCAATATTTGGATGGACCAAGTGATCAAATAACCCTGCAGGTTAACTGTAAGTATGCATGACGTTATCGTTGCTTTGTTTGCCTCGTATTTCACTGAATAATTGAAAAATAAATAATTTGTATGAGAGACGAAATGGATCATTCACCAGGTATGGGTTATTAGTTGGCATCACTGTGTCCATCTATTGGAGCATCTGGCCTTGTAAGTCTGGTTTAGGCAGTAGGGCGTAACTAACAGCACAGTAACTGTAATGTGGAATATAGTTTCTGATGGCCGCACAAGATTGTCCTAAAGACTCAAGCATTTGTCTTCATATAGGAGCAATCGAGCAAAACATATGCACAGAGGAGCGAGGTGGGAGTATATTAGTTGGTTCAACTATATTAGTTGGTCTTGTGTGTTATTCTGTCTGTTTGTCTGTCTATCTGTTTGTCAGTCACTTACAGGTCACAATTTTAAACCGATCTTTACGAAACCTCACTGAATGATAGAGTTGACCATAAGGAAGAAGCCTATTGATTTTGAGGTCAAAAAGTCAAAAGGTCAACAACTTTGCAGAATTTCTAAAATCCTCAATTTTACAACCAATTGACTTAAACTTTGAATAGGATTTGCAAATCAGGTCACTGAATTCAACCACAAATTATTTGTGAGGTCAACATAGGCCAAAAGGTCAACAAAGGCCGAAGGTGAGCAACTTATTTTAGGGATTTTGAAAGTATCGTACTATGCTATGTTCGACATATTTAGTGTTTGCTTATTTGATCGTGATCATGATATCAAAAAGTTGTGGACATATTTGGATAAAACATGGTGGACATGTTCGGTGAGTGACAAGGAGAAATTGATGAGATTTTGGTGAAGATCCGGTTCTGGGTACATATACTAGAATTTTAAAAGTGATTCCTCACTATTGAGAGATACGGCCAAAAACTACACGTAGCACAACATCTCAAAACGTTGCGGGTGGATTTGGACAAAAATTGGTGGATGAGTTGGGTAGGTGACAAGAACAAGCCGATTCGATTTTGGTTAAGGTACGGATGCACATTTCACCACATGTAAATTTATAGTCCTTATGTAGGTGTGGAGCTTTCTGATTGTGTTCATGGCAACCAGTTGCATGTTCTATATCAACATACATGACTGTACAAGAGAGAATCTTTCTTTTTTTTGTATACAAGATCATGGCTCGTGTAAGAGCTAACATTAATCACAAAAAGACAAACTGACACATAAAACATAAGATAAAGGGGGTGGGAGACAAGATGGGGAGAGAGAGGGAAGAACACAAGCACTACAGAAGAGAACGGACATCGGGAGATATGTGGGAGGGAGAGGGCTTAGGGGGAGGAGGCATGGGAAGGGGGGGAGGGGATTTCTTTTTCTTTCTTTTTTACACGAGATGTGTTCCTACACATGTTGTTTTCATTTTAAACCCAGTTTTTCCTCCAGTTCCATGATTATTTCCAATAATGGATATATACACAGTGTTCCTGTGATGGCAGGTGATGGAGAATTGTCCCCATCTGTCCGCCTGGGATTAGTGCGTATGTCCTGTGCATAGGAAACTTACAAAAGTCCACCGAATCAAGCTTATCTAGACTTTTATGGATATTCATTTTGTTCGCTGCATGAAAAACTTTATGGCATATGCAGCTAGAAGTTAAGGAAACAACACAGGGTAAGGTGGCCATATTAAATGAGTAACCATCTCATCTATACAGCGATCGAGAACCTGACAGTGACACCTGAAGGACCAGTGGTCAAGCATCGTGGTGATTCACTAACACTGGAATGCAATAGTTCTCCATCACAAACCTCAATGTACATCTGGACCAAGGTATGCATGGGAGATTAGGAAGTGACAACAAGTGAATTACAAAAACTGATTTCTCATGAAAGACGATGCTCATCTGGGAAGGCAGTAGGACTTTGCAGTCCTTATCAGGATGATAAAACAATGAAGTTTAAACGAAATTCGTTTCAGAAGTATATTTTCTCACAAGACAATTTTAACTGCTAATCCTAAAAAAATATATATATATATTTTTTTGTTTCCTTCTGGACATCTCCCTCCCACGTAGGACAACAATACAGTAGGAGAAGGCATGATGCTAAAATTTGACAACATCAATTATGATCAATCAGGAACTTACTACTGTGAAGTCTCGGTACCTTCAGTTCCGGGTCTGGAAAAGGAAGTCAAAGTGGATGTTAAAGTTGAAGGTACGCACAAAAGTCACCCGCCTTCTGATGTTACTTTATTAAAGAGTACATTGTTTTTTCCACACTTTACTGAGTACCACTTTTAGATTATGCATGGTATATTTCCATAACTCCATATTTTTTTCCTTTTGTGAATTATCAAAGGAGATCATCACATAGTGGTACTGTGTTCAAAGGGTAGACTTTTTGAAAGAGACATCAACCAAGGGGTAGACGGTTTTTAAAGTGGACATCAAATCCAGCTGTCCTGCCTAATAACATTCACCAGTGGCCATTGAAAGTCTTGTGATACTTCCTATTTCTGCCTACCTGATGAGGGGCACAGCATTCTAGCATAGCCATTAGGGTGGCCCTTAAATGGGGTGAAAATTTTAAAATGTTAATTTGAATATTCTCATGGCCTAACTGTGATCCACGTGGGATACAAACACTGCAGGCAAAATTTCATACAAGTCTGTTCATATTTAGAGGTAATCCAGGCACCTTCAAGAGTCAAGATTTTATATACTATATATGTATATATATATATATATAATATATATATATTATATATATATATATATATATTTTTTTTTTTTATATTTCTAGTCCAGAGATGTGATAATTATTCATAAGTATGTTTTATCAAACGGTGTTTATTTATTTCTGTGATACATACTGTATTATCTGTGATATGTGTTTTTAGTGTTACATGACCTCAATCATATGGCCTGTAGGGGGAAATGTTCAAGGGTGCTGGACTACCTCTAAATATTTATGAATTTAGCTGACATTTGGCCTGTTTTGTTTTGCTGGCAAATGTACCACTTCTAGAGGGTGAGAGTGTAACATTTCAAACCGTCAAAAATAAGGGCCACCCTAATAGCCATGACCCCAAAAATGACGCTGGGTACGAGCTGCGCGTTTGAGAGACAAACGGACACAGAGATACGGACATAGAGAGTCATACATGTAAAGACAGAAAAACACAGATACAGTAATAGAAGACAGACAGACAGACAGACAGACAGAATGACCCTGAATAAATTTCTTCTTTCGGATTGGCTGTGGAATTGCTGCTACCTGCAGTTGTTGTTGTTGTTGTTGTTGTTGTTGTTGTTGTTGTTGGTGTACAGCTCCAGACAGTCCTCTCGAACATAATTCGAGATTGTATACAACATAAGTTTACATAATTGTTTACAACATAAAACAAGTGTACAGTATTAGGTACTCCAAGGCTCTTCTCTTCCTACCAAAATGAATAAATATTCGTTGTGCTTGTGCAGGAAAACCAGAAGTTTCCGTCAAAAAGACCATGAGCAGTGCGAAAGGCGTTAATTTTGAGTGCATGGCCAAAGGATACCCCACACCAAAGATCTCTTGGAATGTCGAACAGTTACCTGTGAGTATGCACTCCAGAACTTTCCTCATGATTACAACCATCTTGCTCACTGCGCAATGGATGCTCCACATGCCGATTATCGATTACCGATTGACTTTTTGTCACTGCTGTTGCTGCTGTTGCTTTGGTTTACCTGTTACTGCGTTTGAGATCTATCGATCCGGGTCCATCCCAACATCTTTGTTCTTTGGTCCTTCCACATTTCTTTCTACTTTTTCACATTTCTCTTTATTCATTCTAATTCTTGCTTTTTCTTCTCCTTTATCTCTGTCAGTCTTTATTTATTTATTTATTTATCTATCTGTCTAGAATAAGTGAATGCTAGCAGTTTAGGGGTTGCCGAAGGCGAGAAGAAGAGGCCATTTCGTTGGGTACAAAGCTTGTTTATTGTACAGAAATCTCCAGCAACTGCTCGCGAACGGAAGTCGGAACGGCTTATATAAAACCAAAAACCCTCTTCGGAGGGCGTGGCTCCAACAGCCGCGTGTGCGTCACGACCACACAACCAACAGCCCGTGCGCGTGGGTTAGACCAAACATATCGTATTGGTAACCGTCACATGCGGATAAGATAACCGCGACATGTGAATAAGGTAACCGCTACATGCGCCCCCCCCCCCCAGAAGGCACGCCACGGGCGTGTACGTAGTTCGCAGGCGCGCTCGGCAGTGCCGAGAAGGCTCGAGCAGGGCCCGGCCCCGGTACGCGCGAAAAAACGCCGCCGTGGGGTTGAGTCGACCGAGGGGCTGGTCAAGGCCTCGGGGGAGGCTGCCGAGGTTCCTCGCGGGCCTCCCGGGGATGTAGAGTAGGAGTCGTAGTTGCACGAGTGGCGAGCAGCGGTAGCAGTTGTAGTTGCAGCAGTAGGAGTTGCGGGAGTGGCGAGCAGCGGTGCACGCGAAGGTAACGAGGCTCCAGCGCGCACGAAGGTAACGAGACTCCAGTGCGCGGAGGTTACGAGCAGCAGTGCTCGGCCTGTGTGTGCGGAGGTTACGAGCAGCAGTGCTCGGCCTGTGTGCGCGGAGGTTACGAGCAGCAGTGCTCGGCCTGTGTGCGCAGAGGTTACGAGCAGCAGTGCTCGGCCTGTGTGCACGGAGGTTACGAGCAGCAGTACTCGGCCTGTGTGCGCGAAGGTTACGAGCAGCAGTGCTCGGCCTGTGTGCGCGGAGGTTACGAGCAGCAGTGCTCGGCCTGTGTGCACGGAGGTTACGAGCAGCAGTACTCGGCCTGTGTGCGCGAAGGTTACGAGCAGCAGTGCTCGGCCTGTGTGCGCGGAGGTTACGAGCAGCCGTGCCGCCAAAGCCTCGTAACGGCGTTCCTTCGGAGGGTCCTGGAGCAGGCTCGCTCCTCTAGTCGTAGAGGAGGAACCGAGCGCGATGCGCAAACCACATGGCCGCTCGTCGTTGCTGAAACTCCAGCAGTTCGAGTTTAGGTCTTGTGGAAGAAATTGCGGTCGCAATACTGCCGTGTTCATGTGCAGCCCCCGAATACGTTCGGGGGCGACGGGGTCACCAGTTTAGGGGTTGCCGAAGGCGAGAAGAAGAGGCCATTTCGTTGGGTACAAAGCTTGTTTATTGTACAGAAATCTCCAGCAACTGCTCGCGAACGGGTCGTAATGGCCCAAAAACCCTCTTCGGAGGGCGTGTCTCCAACAGACGCGCGTGCGTCACGACCACACAACCAACAGCCCGTGCGCGTGGGTTAGACCAAACATATCGTATTGTCCTGATGACTCCATCTTTGCTCTTTACTTATCCACGATCTTCCTGATGACTCCATCTTTGCTCTTGACTCATCCAGGTTCCTCCTTATCACTCCATCTTTGCTCTTTACCTATCCACTATCCTCCTGATGACTCAATCTTTGCTCTTTACTTATCAAGGTTCCTCCTGATGACTCCATCTTTGCTCTTTACTTATCCACGATCCTCCTGATGACTCCATCTTTGCTCTTTACTTATCCATGATCCTCCTGGTGACTCAATCTTTGCTCTTTACTTTTCAAGGTTCCTCTTGATGACTCCATCTTTGCTCTTTACTTATCCACGATCCTCCTGATGACTCAATCTTTGCTCTTTACTTATTCAGTTTCCTGATGACTCAATCTTTGCTCTTTACTTATTCGGGTTCCTCCTGATGACTCAATCTTTGCTCTTTACTTATCAAGGTTCCTCCTGATGACTCAATGTTTGCTCTTTACTTATCCAGGTTCCTCCTTATCACTCCATCTTTGCTCTTTACTTACCCACGATCCTCCTGATAACTCCATCTTTGCTCTTTACTTATCCACGATCCTCCTGATGACTCAATCTTTGCTCTTTACTTATTCGGCTTCCTCCTGATGACTCAATCTTTGCTCTTTACTTATCTGGGTTCCTCCTTATCACTCAATCTTTGCTCTTTACTTATCTGGGTTCCTCCTTATCACTCCATCTTTGCTCTATACTTATCCACGATCCTCCTGATGACTCAATCTTTGCTCTTTACTTATTTGGATTCCTCCTGATGACTCAATCTTTGCTCTTTTTTGTTTGGGTTCCTCCTGATGACTCAATCTTTGCTCTTTACTTAACCGGGTTCCTCCTGATAACTCAATCTTTGCTCTTTACTTATTTGGATTCCTCCTGATAACTCAATCTTTGCTCTTTACTTATTTGGGTTCCTCCTGATGGCTCAGTCTTTGCTCTATACTTATTTGTGTTCCTCCGGATGACTCGATCTTTGCTCTTTTTTATTTGGGTTCCTCCTGATGACTCAATCTTTGCTCTTTACTTAACCGGGTTCCTCCTGATGACTCAATCTTTGCTCTTTACTTATTTGGATTCCTCCTGATGACTCAATCTTTGCTCTTTACTTATTTGGATTCCTCCTGATGACTCAATCTTTGCTCTATACTTATTTGGATTCCTCCTGATAACTCAATCTTTGCTCTTTACTTATTTGGATTCCTCCTGATAACTCAATCTTTGGTCTTTACTTATTTGGGTTCCTCCTGATGACTCAATCTTTGCTCTATACTTATTTGTGTTCCTCCCGATGACTCGATCTTTGCCCTTTTTTATTTGGGTAGCTCCTGATGACTCAATCTTTGCTCTTTACTTAACCGGGTTCCTCCTGATGACTCAACCTTTGCTCTTTACTTAACCGGGTTCCTCCTGATGACTCAATCTTTGCTCTTTACTTAACCGGGTTCCTCCTGATGACTCAATCTTTGCTCTTTACTTATTTGGATTCCTCCTGATGACTCAATCTTTGCTCTTTACTTATTTGGATTCCTCCTGATAACTCAATCTTTGCTCTTTACTTATTTCGGTTCCTCCTGATGACTCGATCTTTGCTCTTTACTTAACCGGGTTCCTCCTGATGGCTCAATCTTTGCTCTTTACTTATTTGGATTCCTCCTGATGACTCAATCTTTGCTCTTTTTTATTTGGGTTCCTCCTGATGACTCGATCTTTGCTCTTTACTTAACCGGGTTCCTCCTGATAACTCAATCTTTGCTCTTTACTTATTTGGATTCCTCCTGATGACTCAATCTTTGCTCTTTACTTAACCGGGTTCCTCCTGATGACTCAATCTTTGCTCTTTACTTATTTGGATTCCTCCTGATGACTCAATCTTTGCTCTTTACTTATTTGGATTCCTCCTGATGACTCAATCTTGGCTCTATACTTATTTGTGTTCCTCCTGATAACTCAATCTTTGCTCTTTACTTATTTGGATTCCTCCTGATAACTCAATCTTTGCTCTTTACTTATTTGGGTTCCTCCTGATGACTCAATCTTTGCTCTGTACTTATTTGTGTTCCTCCCGATGACTCGATCTTTGCTCTTTTTTTATTTGGGTTCCTCCTGATGACTCAATCTTTGCTCTTTACTTAACCGGGTTCCTCCTGATGACTCAATCTTTGCTCTTTACTTATTTGGATTCCTCCTGATGACTCAATCTTTGCTCTTTTTATTTGGGTTCCTCCTGATGACTCAATCTTTGCTCTTTACTTAACCGGGTTCCTCCTGATGACTCAATCTTTGCTCTTTACTTAACCGGGTTCCTCATGATGACTCAATCTTTGCTCTTTACTTATTTGGATTCCTCCTGATGACTCAATCTTTGCTCTTTACTTATTTTGGTTCCTCCTGATGACTCAATCTTTCCTCTTTACTTATCCAGGTTCCTCCTTATCACTCCATCTTTGCTCTTTACTTATCCAGGTTCCTCCTTATCACTCCATCTTTGCTCTTTACTTATCCACGATCCTCCTGATGACTCAATCTTTGCTCTTTACTTATTCGGCTTCCTCCTGATGACTCAATCTTTGCTCTTTACTTATCCAGGTTTCTCCTGATGACTCAATCTTCGCTCTTTACTTAACCGGGTTCCTCGTGATGACTCAATCTTTGCTCTTTACTTATTTGGGTTCCTCCTGGTGACTCAATCTTCGCTCTTTACTTATCCAGGTTTCTCCTGATGACTCAATCTTCGCTCTTTACTTATCCAGGTTCCTCCTGATGACTCACTATTTGCTCTTTACTTATTTGGATTCCTCCTGATGACTCAATATTTGCTCTTTACACATTTGGGTTCTCCTGATGACTCAATCTTTGCTCTTTACTTAACCGGGTTCCTCCTGATGACTCAATCTTTGCTCTTTACTTAACCGGGTTCCTCATGATGACTCAATCTTTGCTCTTTACTTATTTGGATTCCTCCTGATGACTCAATCTTTGCTCTTTACTTATTTGGATTCCTCCTGATAACTCAATCTTTGCTCTTTACTTATTTCGGTTCCTCCTGATGACTCGATCTTTGCTCTTTACTTATTTGGATTCCTCCTGATGACTCAATCTTTGCTCTTTTTTATTTGGGTTCCTCCTGATGACTCAATCTTTGCTCTTTACTTAACCGGGTTCCTCCTGATAACTCAATCTTTGCTCTTTACTTATTTGGATTCCTCCTGATGACTCAATCTTTGCTCTTTACTTAACCGGGTTCCTCCTGATGACTCAATCTTTGCTCTTTACTTATTTGGATTCCTCCTGATGACTCAATCTTTGCTCTTTTTTATTTGGGTTCCTCCTGATGACTCAATCTTTGCTCTTTACTTAACCGGGTTCCTCCTGATGACTCAACTCAATCTTTGCTCTTTACTTAACCGGGTTCCTCCTGATGACTCAATCATTGCTTTTTACTTATCCGGGTTCCTGCTAAATCTTCAGTCTTAATGTCAGTGTTTTCTTTCTATTGCAAATAATACAAGACTGGTTGTTTTATAAGACATGCAAGGGGTGAGACTTCATCTTCTAAACCAAAAATCAACAACTTTTCAAAAGGTACAATTTTATTGATTTGAAAGAGTTGACACCAAAACACTAACTTGTGTTTAATTTTTTCCGTTTTTATCAGAAAGAGATAAAGAAGTCAGACTTTGAGGTTCACAGTTCGCTTGCATTGCCCCAGAAGGACGTCCCCCCTCATGTGACCTGCACTGCAGCAAACGAGCATGGCCAGTCTAGCCAGGATACCTCCGGTAGGTACAACAGTGCGCATACATCGAGACCTGGGAGGACCAATCATTGTAGGAATCGTTTCATATTCGTTTATTGTGGAAAGGAGTGCACAGCCAGAGATCATTATAAATCTATAACAGATCTGCCATTGTACAGGTGGGACATTAATATATTCCAGGTTTTGAACCCCTGTAGTTCTGTTGCTAAGAAACGAAATCTAACAAAATATTTACAGGATATAGGTACATATCTAAAGTTTTTGTGGTAAAAATTTTGTTGAATTCAGAAGTGTACAAAATTAGTTATGAATTTCGACGTGATTTCCATCATTTTCAAGAAGTCTTCCTTTTGCGATACTCCAAGACCATTTTCTGTCGCATTTCGACCATAATTTCTCCAAAAGCTGCTTGAATCCCTCTTCCAAGTCTTGAATGTTTGCTGGTTGAGTGGCGTAAACCTTGTCTCTTAGCAACGGAATTACAGGGGTTCAAAACCTGGAGTAGATGAATGGCCCACTCTGTACATCTTGTGCAAATTACCAAAAACAAATTGGGATATTTTCTCAAGGTTTATGAAACTCGGAATTAACAAGAAACCAAGTAAATGTGTTTATTCAATTGAGAGAGCAAGTCTGTTAATATCTATATTTTGTAAGTATCTATTTTATAGTATCTATTTTTATTATATATATTTAAGTGCTTCATGTAGTAGCTTCTTTGTCTATATGCAGCATAAGGCTGCTGGGTAGTACATCACTGGCTGAGGGCCGAGCCATTCGGTTGATGCAGTGCCCCCTACCGGTTAGGGCAGGAATTTGGAATTTGTCAATGGTGCTGGCAATTTCTCATCTACTCGTCGTGAAGGACACCATGGGGTCTTTAACGTCCACCAACTAATGCTGGAAGGTTGAGGACACCATGGGGTCTTTAACGTCCACCAACTAATGCTGGAAGGCGAAGGACACCATGGGGTCTTTAACATCCACCAACTAATGCTGGAAGGCGAAGGACACCATGGGGTCTTTAACGTCCACCAACTAATGCTGGAAGGCGAAGGACACCATGGGGTCTTTAACATCCACCAACTAATGCTGGAAGGCGAAGGACACCATGGGGTCTTTAACATCCACCAACTAATGCTGGAAGGCGAAGAACACCGTGGGGTCGTTAACGTCCACCAACTAATGCTGGAAGGCAAACGACACCATGGGGTCTTTAACGTCCACCAACTAATGCCAGAAGGCGAAGTACACCATGGGGTCTTTAATGTCCACTAACTAATGCTGAAAGACGAAGGTCACCATGGGGTCTTTAACGTCCACCAACTAATGCTGGAAGGCAAACGACACAATGGGGTCTTTAACATCCACCAACTAATGCTGGAAGGTGAAGGATACCATGGGGTCTTTAACGTCCACCAACTAAGCTGGAAGGCGAAGAACACCATGGGGTCTTTAACGTCCACCAACTAATGCTGGAAGGCGAAGGACACCATGGGGTCTTCAACGTCCACCAACTCTTGCTGGAAGGCGAAGAACACAATGGGGTCTTTAACGTCCAACAACTAATGCTGGAAGGCAAACGACACCATGGGGTCTTTAACGTCCACCAACTAATGCCAGAAGGCGAAGGACACCATGGGGTCTTTAACGTCCACCAACTAATGCTGGAAGGCGAAGGACACCATGGGGTCTTTAACGTCCACCAACTAATGCCAGAAGGCGAAGGACACCATGGGGTCTTTAATGTCCACTAACTAATGCTGGAAGGTGAAGGACACTGTGGGGTCTTTAACGTCCACCAACTAATGCCAGAAGGCGAAGGACACCATGGGGTCTTTAACGTCCACCAACTAATGCCAGAAGGCGAAGGACACCATGGGGTCTTTAATGTCCACTAACTAATGCTGGAAGGCGAAGGACACTGTGGGGTCTTTAACGTCCACCAACTAATGCTGGAAGGCGAAGGACACCATGGGGTCTTTAACGTCCACCAACTAATGCTGGAAGGCAAACGACACCATGGGGTCTTTAATGTCCACTAACTAATGCTGGAAGGCAAACGACACCATGGGGTCTTTAATGTCCACTAACTAATGCTGGAATGCAAACGACACCATGGGGTCTTTAATGTCCACTAACTAATGCTGGAAGGCAAAGGACACTGTGGGGTCTTTAACGTCCACCAACTAATGCTGGAAGGCGAAGGACACCATGGGGTCTTTAACGTCCACCAACTAATGCTGGAAGGCAAACGACACCATGGGGTCTTTAATGTCCACTAACTAATGCTGGAATGCAAACGACACCATGGGGTCTTTAATGTCCACTAACTAATGCTGGAATGCAAACGACACCATGGGGTCTTTAATGTCCACTGACTAATGCCTGAAGACGGGTCGTCCAGTTGAACATCCATCATTTGGACGGCACACACATTGATGAAACCACTGTCTGGGAAACACCAGGATGACAGTTTATAGCTGGGTCTAGATTCAAACCCAGGCGAGACAGTGACGAGGCGAGTGTGCGTAACTTTAGACAGCCTAAAGTAGTATAATCAAACTTTATATTTCATTTAGTTGCCCAAAATAACCTTGGTCAGTTTCAGATGAAGGTACATGGTCGTTATCTTGTTTTAATAACAATTAATTTTCAACAATTCTCAGTGAGGAGAATTTCCATAGAAAAAAATCTTGTACAAACTGCATTATACTTGAGGGAAAATGCAATATACATTAAAATATATACATTTCATGGGGTTTGCTGCAAAATATATTGAATGTAGTTTATACTGCATGTCATTTAAACAATCCTAGTTGAGGCCCATACTCTTGAGAGAATGCAAGGGTGCTCATGACAAGTATTTAATGTTTCCATGGACAGGTGCAAATTGAACCCAAACAGGTGAGGGCAAAGCAACAAGGCTAGAACCAGGTGCCACCAACAAGGCATTCAGTTTAAACACGACTTCAAATAATAAGTGTAAAAAAGCTTGGGTTTGGGAATAGCCATTGTTTCTTTCTTTTATTTTCACCTTCATTTTTCTCTTTCTTTATCAGGACGATAAACCTTGTGCATGAGTTAGATTCCACAAACTTTTATCTTGTGTCATTTTCAAATGTGTAATCTCTGAAGGTCTCAGAATGTCTAATGAATGACTCAGATATTTATTTGAAGTCAAGATCAAAACAGAATTCAGATAAAATTCCCAACAAGGACAATGAATCCTTGTAGTGTGTGTGTGTGTGTGTGTGTGTGTGTGTGTGTGTGTGTGTGTGTGTGTGTGTGTGTGTGTGTGTGTGTGTGTGTGTGTGTGTGTGTGTGTGTGTGTGTGTGTGTGTGTGTGTGTGTGTGTGTGTGTGTGTGTGTGTGTGTGTGTGTGTATATATATATATACACAAAGAATTAAGTTAAGCACCCCTACACAAATAATTAAGTTAAGCACCCCCTAATCCTGTCCTGAACCTGAACCCCCTCGAGCACGTTTGGGACATGTTGGGACGACAAATTGCGAAGATGGTCCCTCCAATAGCCAATCTGGATGAATTGGAACGTGCATTACATCGGGAATGGAACAACCTGCCACAGCAACGCATACGACGGCTTACAGGGTCTATGAGACGTAGGGTTGAGTCAGTGATCCGATCACGTGGGTCCTACACACGTTATTGACGCAAAGATCGCTAGAGGTCTTCTCAGAACAATGACTGTACGTTAGAAAACATAAACGTCATCCACACTGTCCGTGATGGACCTATAGTATAGCTCCATACTTAAATTGAGGTGAAAATATGCCTAAAATTCCCAAAAAATTTCACCTTAAATTATTCAGAATAAAATATTGAAAACGGCATGATTGTTATGTTTTTATGTGACCATAATATCACTTCTCCAGAAAATATAGCAATATCATGGGTATATTACACTGTTTTGACGACAACAAACTTGTAATGTGCGAGGTTGTAAAAAAACGGGGGGGGTGCTTAACTTAATTCTTTGTGTATATATATATATATATATATATATATGTATGTATATGTATGTATATATCTATATATATATATATATATATATATATATATATATATATATATATATATATATATATATATATATATATATACATACATACATACATACATACATACATACATACATACATACATACATACATACATACATACATACATACATACATACATACATATACACTACATGACCAAAAATCAAAAGTATGTGGACACCCAAACATCGAACATCTCATTCCAAAATCATGGGCATTAATATGGAATTGGTACCCCCTTTCCTGCTATAACAGCCTCTACTCTTCTGGGAAGGCTTTCCACTCGATGTTGGAAGATTGCTGCAGGGATTTGCTTCCATTCAGCCACAAGAGAATTAGTGAGGTCGGGCACTGATGTTGGGTGATTAGACCTGGCTCGCAGTCAGCGTTCCAATTCATCCCAAAGGTGTTAGATGGGGTTGAGGTCAGGGCTCTGTCCAGACCAGTCAAGTTCTTCCACACCGATCTCGACAAACCATTTCTGTATGGACCTCGCTTTGTGCACGGGGCATTGTCATGCTGAAACAGGAAAGGGATTTCCCCAAACTGTTGCCATAAAGTTGGAAGCACACAATCGTCTAGAATGTCATTGTATGCTGTAGCGTTAAGATTTCCCTTCACTGGAACTAAGGGGCCGAGCGCAATCCATTAAAAACAGCCCCAGACCATTATTCCTCCTCCACCAAACTTTACAGTTGGCACTATGCATTCGGGCAGGTTGCATTCTCCTGGCATCCGCCAAACCCAGATTCGTCCATCGGACTGCCAGATGGTGAAGCGTGATTCATCACTCCAGGGAATGCGTTTCCACTGCTCCAGAGTCCAATGGCGGCGAGCTTTACACCACTCCAGCCAACGCTTGGCATTGCGTATGGTGATCTTAGGCTTGTGTGCGGCTGCTTGGCCATGTAAACCCATTTCATGAAGCTCCCGACGAACAGTTGTGCTGACTTTGCTTCCAGAGGCACTTTGGAACTCAGTAGTGAATGTTGCAACCGAGGACAGACGATTTTTATGTGCTACGTGCTTCAGCACTCTGCGGGCAAGTTCTGTGAGCTTGTGTGGCCTACCACTTCGTGGCTGAGCTGTTGTTGCTCCGAGACGTTTCCACTTCACAATAACAGAACTTACAGTTGACCGGGGCAGCTCTAGCAGGGCAGAAATTTGACGAACTGACTTGTTGGAAAGGTGGCATCCTATGACCACAAACTCTTCCTGTTGGAAATGTGGCCACGTTGAAGTCACTGAGCTCTTCAGTGCGGCCCATTCTACTGCCAATGTTTGTCTATGGAGATTGCATGGCTGTGTGCTTGATTATATTGTTGCGGAACCCAACGTCGGCGGCGGATCCCCTTAGAGGGGGATTAATCCCCTCTTCTATAACTGACCGACATGGTCCCTGACGCCGTACAGCGACCTCCGGAAAGGCCGGTGGCACAGCCCCGTTCGTACCGCGGACAGATGTTAATTGCCGAGCGGTTTTAGCAACCGCGGCACGAACTATTGACAAGGACTAAACCCGATCCTTGAACGTTGGCCAAATCGTGCCACAGGTTTTCAATGGGGAAAAGACAAAGACGACGGATGTGAAGAAGAAGAAGACAAAGGCAAAAGGTTGGGAATACGAATACTATTTATTACTACTATTTACACAATTAAAGAAACCAAGGAAGAAGGAAGGATAATAAAATAAAAGACAGACAGAAGCAAGGAGACACAGTGCAACGCTAGCTTACCTATGGCAGTCTTACTTATACCCAGGGACAAGACACACAAAGACAGACTACGAGCACACTTACACGGGGGATGATGACAGGAATGGCAGGAGGTGGATGGCTGGAGGGAGAGGAAGGCACGGAGCTGGCTGGAGCTTGATCCCACACGGGATGTCGGGCTGGACCTCAACGGCCACCGATGCCACCGATCCTGGTTCCCGCGGGGTAACGGGTCGGAGCTGCCTGGTGGAGCCAACGCTGCTGGTGGGGGGTCTGGCGTGACGGGTTCTCTCTCTCTGTCTCGCAACTCGCAGGACTCTCTCACTCTCTTGGCTCTCTGCCTCTCTTGAACTCGCTCTCTGGACTCCTCCCTCTTGAACTTAATGGTTCGCTGTCTCTTCGCCGTATATCTCCCGTCTCTCTCACAAAGGCTTCCGCGTGCGCTTATATCTCGCCTCGGGCTATCAAGCCGCCGGCCTCCAGGACACGCCCATCGGTGAGGTCGCCTCGGCCCTGATTGGTCGTGAGGGCTCGCCGATCCCACCCTTAGAGGAGGCGTTGGCAAGGCCACGCCTTGTTCCTGCGCTGGGCTGACTCCTCCTACCTTCCGCTCCGAGATGACCTCGTGCTCAATGGAGTTTGGGGTGAAAACAAACACAACCCCACACCAGCGGCAGAATGCAGCAAACCGCCCAGTGCAGTTGGCAATTGACGAAAGGGGGGGATGTGCAGGGAATCTACCTTATTTCACTTTGGTGCAATGGAGTGTTAACTACAGAGCCTTAACCTACATAGAATAAGGAGATAACTGTATAGAAGGATATATGATTGGCTACATGTGGTATATGAAATAACTACGGGAGCGACCTTTGACCTTTATACACAACAACTGGAGGAAGGAGGGTGATATTTTACAACACAAAAAAAACACCATTCTCAAATTCATAACAATATATACCTGTGCACAATGGGTGTGGCTGAAACAGCCGAAACCACTAATTATAAGTGGTGTCCGCATACTTTTGGTCATGTGGTGTATATTACAAGGAAAGACTTGCGGTTGGGAGTAAATTCAAACGACTCCATCGTAAGATCTCCAACCTTTTATTGAACCAACAATGACTCATCGTTTCAGTTAACAACATGTGAAAAACCATAAGGTTTTGGATTTTTGGTTTGAGATTATTTTATCACTCTTGAGGAAGGTATATATATACTTTTTATTTTTATATATTATATTAATTGTCCAAAGCAAATAGTGGACTGTGTACCAATATTACATGTACGACAAGAAAATTAGGAGACAAAGGTGTGCGATTTCAACCTGGGACCCCAACAACCTAATGAGGGGTACACAGGCAAAATGAAAGAAATACTCAAACAAAAGAGTAAGAAGTAAAGTGATAATTTTTCAATACATTAAGTGTTCATAACATTTTCCCTGTCTAAACAAAGCTCTTTTGTTCCGACAAAGAGTTAACATCCAAAACGCCATGTCCTCCTTGCTTCCCAAGGCGGTTAACAAACTTCGATCAACGTTTTGTTACTGCCACTAATATGTATCGGATGGATTACCAAACATGTCAATTTTTGTAACAAAAGGCAATTGAAAGAAGGTATTTTTGAGACAGTGATGTTATCTTATACTGTGCTTTGTTTTCTTGTACAGCAAAGACAAGGATGCCAGAAGAAACTTCTACAGATGGACCAGGTACCTAATACACCTAAACCTGTAATTTTACAAGGCCACACAAAAATAAGCCACAGAGTAATGAAAAACCCATGACTCATTTTGAATTTAGAAAGAACAACCAACGTTTTTACAGGACCAGTGGACTAGTAATTTGGATAGAGTTCAGGCCTTTCACTGTACGCATGTGATTATGGTTATAAGATAAAGTTGAAACCACCTGAAATTTGAATAATGGCTCAGGCTTGAACAAAGTTACAATCATTAATGGGAATACAAGTATCATGCACAACATCCAAGTCGTATTTTAATGTCCGAATGATATCTTTAATTTAGCTTGCCTGACAGCAACCCCAACTCCTAACTGGTGCTCAGCTGGGCAAAGACAATGCTTTCGTGTTTGAGATGATGCTTGTTACTAACATATCGTGCAGCATTTACTGTTGTGGGACTCGATCTGTGCCTCACAAAATTATATACATATTGTTACGCAACCGTGATTAACACCACAGTTACGGATGGCCGATTTGCGAGACTTTAACTCCCGAGGCGAAAACTCAATGGCGGATTCAAACTCAACACAAAGTTAAACGCGCGGAAGGGCAGACGCAACAAAGCTCCGCAGCCTTATCTATTAAAATGAAACACCCAGGAAACTGCGTTCAGATATATACAGAAAATAATACAAGGATTTATTATGGAAAAGTAAAGCCAGTGAAAAAGCCCGCCGGTAAATCTAATATCCTAGATCGGGACGTCCCCACACGACTGACAGCAAACACAAAACGAGGGAGATGAATTACGAAAAGAATACGTCACGTCGTTCAAAATATACGCGGATTCGGGCTTATCTTGTCTGTCTTTCGTCGTCTTTGTGGCGGCCGTCCAACACCGCTCCTTTCGGCCCGATCGCACACCACGAGGTCCCTCGCTCCAAGTCCCACAAGGCCGAGCACCACGCACCAAAAAGCACCCTGCGTCGACGACCTCCAACGCGGGCACAAACTCCACTTGACCAGGGACAGGAAGGACTCCTTTGATAGCCACTCGACTCGACTCTCTGCGGGAGTGCTAGCAGCCAAGTGCCAACTGTTCAGTGCCAACTGTTCAATGCCAACTGTTCAACGAACTGCTCCCACGAAATGCTGCCTCTGCTGAGTCCTGTGTGCCCTGTGTGCCACTGTTCAACGAACTGCCTCAAACTGCCGACTGCTCTGTGTGCTCGGTGTCCTCGGTGTGCCAACTGCCGACTGCCCTCTAATGGCGTCCGACCGTCGCATATCTCTCTCGCCGATGACGTCACATTGGCGCACTCCTCAGCCAATCATAGCCTCCCAACTCGCCGGCTCGCCCAGGTCACGCCCTCTGCGGCATGCTACTCCTGACATCTCCCGTCCGCGACCCCGCGGTCCTTGTGTAACACGTGCCAGGCGAGGTTTGTAGGCCTTGGAGGTGTAAACGGTGGCGGTCTATTGTGGCGGTGTTTTTGGCCTGGTTTCCTATCCATTTATTCCGAAGTCATTGTCAGGGAAAGGAATTATTTAATGTTGCGCTAAGGACCTAACTAATGTTTATGTGGTTTGCAGTGCCATAATGGACAAAGGTTTGATTACTAGGTGAGACTCACAGGGGCGTTACCTTTAATCCCTCACTATTTAACACTCGAACCTCCAGGTAGGTCCACAATCATACATCTTCCCCCGACAACCGCCTAAACATCAAGAACTTATTACATGTAGAGTCTCTGTCACGACAGCCGAATACCTACCTATTCAGATCTACCTAGCTCTAGATGTTGCTCTACCAAATTCATAACAATATATATACACACAAATATATATATATATATATATATATATATATATATATATATATATATATATATATATATATATATATATATATATATATATATATATATACAGTCACGTGAAAAAGTAAGTACACCCCATGTAAAGTTTTGACTTTTTCAACATATTTCAACATACAGCTATTTGATCTTCATTTCAACAATATTGATAGATAAAGGTGATATAATATAACAAATATCATGAAACGTTTACATTTTGTAGTCCATTGTATAATTTAAATAAACATAAATGCAAATTTCGCATGTGGAAAAAGTAAGTACACCCCTACATTTATCACTACTTCAAATACCTAAAATTAGAATCAATTAGAATCAGGTGCACCAGCTCAGGTGCAAATGATTAGAACATCGTTAGAGAGGATCTTGGAGGAACCTGTCTTATTTAAAGCTGACATTTAGTTTGGTTTGCTCTTTGTTGTTGAGGTGTGCAGCGTCACCATGCCTAGATAAAAAGAGCTCTCTGAGGCCTTCAAAAAGAAGGTTATAGATGCCTATGAGTCTGGGAAGGGATTTAAAAAGATCTCCAAACAATTTGAAATCAATCATTCGACTGTCCGGAAGATCATCTACAAGTGGAGAAGATTCCAAACAACTGCCAACTTGTTCAGACCAGGCCCCCCTAGCAAGTTCAGCCTGAGAGCAGACCGCAAGATGCTGAAATAAGTCTAAGAACCCCAGAATGTCATCACGGGACCTACAGGTAGCTCTTGCCACTGTTGATGTCAAAGTGCACGAGTCTACCATGAGAAAGAGGCTGCACAAATTTGATCTACATGGGAGGTGTGCCAGGAGGAAAGCTTTTCTGTCCAGAAAGAACATCAGGGCAAGACTAAAGTTTGCCAATGAACACCTTGGCAAAGACCAGCACTTCTGGAACAATGTGCTCTGGACAGATGAGTTAAAGGTAGAGCTAATTGGCCACAGTTCCAGAAGACATGCTTGGCGAAAAGCAAAGACAGCATTTGACCACAAGAACCTGATACCAACTGTAAAGCATGGTGGTGGAAATATTATGGTTTGGGGCAGCTTTGCTGCATCAGGGCCTGGGTAGCTCAACATCATAGAATCCACTATGAATTCTTCATTGTACCAGAGGGTGCTTGAGGATAATGTGAGGCCATCTGTCGGAAGGTTGAAGCTCAACTGAAGGTGGACCTTGCAATATGACAATGACCCTAAACATACCAGTAAATCCACCAAAGAATGGCTGAAAAGAAAGAAATGGAGGGTTCTGGAATGGCCAAGTCAAAGCCCGGATCTAAATCCCATCGAGATGTTGTGGGGGGATTTGAAACGAGCTGTGCATGCAAGAAACCCCTCAAACATCGCACAGCTGAAAGAATTCTGCATGGAGGAGTGGGCAAAAATTTCTCCCAGTCGATGTCAGAGACTGGTAGACAGTTAAAAGAAACGCCTACTTGAGGTTGTTTCTGCCAAAGGGGGCAATACCACATATTAGGGCCAGGGGTGTACTTACTTTTTCCACATGCGAAATTTGCATTTATGTTTATTTAAATTATACAATGGACTACAAAATGTAAATGTTTCATGATATTTGTTATATTGTATCACCTTTATCTATCAATATTGTTGAAATGAAATTCAAATAGCTATATGTTGAAATATGTTGAAAAAGTCAAAACTTTACAAGGGGTGTACTTACTTTTTCATTTGACTGTATATCTATATATATATATATATATATATATATATATATATATATATATATATATATATATATATATATATATATATATATATATATATATATATATATATATATATATCTATATACAGTGTTGCATTATGTACCATTTTCCTGCATCAAATACACCAACACTTTCTTTGCAGTTCCATCCACAGAGGAGAGTTCAGTTGGAATTATAATCGTCATTTGCATCGTTGCTATCATCATCTCCTTGTTCCTTATCGGCCTGACTTATTGGCTCTGGAAAAAGAAGCGAATTTGTGACAGCGATCGGTAAGTTTCCGGTGACATGGATTGCACATTTGCAGGTACTTGTAAAATGCAATTGATTTCAAGGTTTGAGTGCGTATTTATGTGAGCTAGCACAAGTAACTGCTGAACCATTTCTGTTACCTCACAGCTTCTGTACCTGTTACCAGCTTCTTCAAGAAATCAGTTAGCGAGAGAGAGAACCTAAGTTGTCAGAATGTTATTTATATTATACTAACTTGTGTCCTTTTTCAAGATTGTCAAGTCAAATAACTTTAATCGTTTCGCTTTTCATTGTTTATCTCTTATTTAATTTTCAAGAATGAGTTTGTTGCTCCTGTTGAGTCAAACAAATTTATCAATGACATAGGATTTGATATGAAGAGTAGAAAAGCGGGAGGGCCAACGGGAGTTGTGGGAGATATGTTGAAGGCAGCGGGAAATTGGGGTGTGAAGAGAATGACAGATATCTGCAATCTGGTGGTGAAAGAAGGTCGCATTCCAGTGGATTGGGAACTGAGTACCCTCGTCCCTCTATACAAGGGGAAAGGTGACCCTCTGGACTGTGGCTCGTATCGAGCGACAAACTTATTGGAGCATGGAATGAAGGTATTGGAAAGGGTGTTGGAGAGGAGGATAAGGAAGAAAGTGAAGATTGACGAAATGCAGTTTGGATTTATGCCAGGAAGAGGAACGCAGACGCGCTTTTTATTGTGAGGCAGTTGCAGGAGAAGTATATGGAGAAGAGGAAGAAGTTGTTTCTTGGGTTTGTTGATCTGGAGAAAGCATTCGATAGGGTTCCACGTGAAGTAGTGACATGGGCATTGAGGAAGTTAGGAGTGGAGGAATGGTTGATCAGAGTAGTGATGGCAATGTACAAAAGAGCGCGCACAGCTGTAAGGACGAAGGACGGGAACAGTGGTGAGTTTGAGGTGAAGGTGGGAGTGCATCAGGGGTCGGTACTAAGTCCACTACTATTTGTAGCTGTGATGGAGGTGCTGGCTCAGAACGTAAAGGAGGGTTTACCGTGGGAGTTGTTGTATGCAGATGATCTGGTGTTGATTGCAGAAAGTATGGATGGACTGAAGGAGAAGATGAACAAGTGGAAGGAATGAATGGAGACAAAAGGTCTGAAGGTGAATATCGGAAAAACGAAGGTGATGGCAAGTAGTAAAGCATGTGGTGAGGTGGAAAGAACTGGGAAGTGGCCGTGTGCTGTGTGCAGGAAGGGTGTCGGAGTGAATTCCATTCAATGTCCAATGTGCGCTGAGTGTGTTCATCAAAAATGTAGTGGTTTGAGAGGGTCATTAACCAGTCTGGCAGCTACATTCAAGTGTAAGGTGTGCACAGAGGGAGCTGCAGATGGAGGAAATGTTGAGTTGGATCTTGGAGACGGCGTGAAGCTGGAAGGTGTGAAAACATTTTGTTACCTAGGAGACATGCTGAATGGAGAAGGTGGATCAGACTCGGCAACGGTTGCTCGAGTGAGATGTGCATGGAAGAAGTTTCGGGAACTGAGTGGCGTGCTGACGAGGAGGGGAGTGTCGTTGAAGCTGAAGGGAAAGGTGTATGTTGCATGTGTGAGAAGTGTTATGATTTATTGGAGTGAGACATGGGTAATGAACGAAGAGCAGCAACGAAGGCTGGAAAGGGTGGAAATGCGAATGGTTCGGTGGATGTGTGGAGTATCGTTGAGAGAGAGGAAGACAAATGATGAATTGCGAAAGATGATGGAAATAGAGCCTGTGATGGATGCTGTGAAGAGAAACAGGTTGAGATAGTTTGGTCATGTGTTGAGGAAGGATTAAAGTGACTGGTTGAGAAGTGTGATGGAAATGAATGTAGAAGGAAGTAGAGGACGGGGAAGACCGAGAAAGACTTGGCTAAAGATGGTAGAAGAAGAAATGTGGGCAAGGGGGTTAACAAGGGGAGATGCAGAAAATAGGGCAAAATGGAGAACATTGTCATGGGGACCGCAAGGCTAACCCCCGCTCTTGCAGGGAAAATGGCCTTAAAATGCCTGTTGTTGTTGTTGTTGTTGTATAGGATTATTCTTTTGCAGAGATTTTTTTTACAAAAGTAGATAAAATTATGAAAATAAGTGAAAAGTTTCAAATAGTTTGGAAGGTAAAATACAATTAAAGTAAAGGTGTTTATGTTGCTGAAGCATACAGTTATCCTTAGGCATGTGTCATGACCATTTAAAGAAGATCACTTGCATCGTCTGTCTTATTTGAGATGAAACATTCTAAAGTAGACTTCCTTACCTGCCTAATTTTGTTTCAGGGATGAGCCCTCAAAGACTCCAACTTCTCAAGGAGTCAATTCAGGCCATACCCGCCTGCCCGGAGAGGAGAGGGTTCCTCTGAATGACACCCCGCGAGTGTGAATAATTTACCTGTGGCAGTGACTTTACAGTGGAAGGTGAGTTGGTTGCATTCGTATTCACTAGCAACGGTACCCGCCCTATGGGCTCCAATTGGGAAGCCCAAATGAAAACGCAAAATATCAGAAATTGAAGGTTTTTTTTATTTTAAACGATTCATATAAACATCCGTTGAATCATATCACACGCAAATCATCAAAATCTAAACAGTATCTTTAGAATTTCACTAAAAGCCACATCACTGTTCATATCGGTAAATATTATTCCATCGTGTTTCAAATCGTGATCGATACACTATGATCGTGATCGTGAATCGTGATCGATAATCGTGTTCACAATCGCTATGTCGTATGTACTCCCGATACGTGTCCCAAATTCCCGATACGTGTAACTGTACCAAATCAACAGTTAAAAGGATTTTGGGCTGATAGCTGTTATGGCCTTGGCAAGGTCGATGGAGACAGCGTTTATTATACTTTTAATGAAGGACACTGTCTCAAGCCCCAGTCCCCATCACGGATGGGGCTCAGCGGTTTACCCAAGCCTGACGGCGAAGGGCAAGGTACACGCTGGCCCGTCCAGTGTAGCGCGCGTGCGGCCCCGGACATCGAAGGGCATTAAACGTTCATTAAACATTAAACGTTCATGAAAGGATTACGAAACAAAAAACATTACGAAATTACGTTCACACCGTCACGTCAAACACTACCGTGAACACATACATCGTCACAATGAGAACATCGTCACAATGAACGTTATGCGAACGTGAATGTTATGCGGGAGTCCAAACCTGAGAATGCTGGAGACCAAAGCTGAAATTGGAAAAACGAAATAGCCTATTTTACTCCTGGAGATCCCAGGATTACCCACACAAAATATCGTTTCAATCGGTTCAGCAGTTTTTACGGTACCTTCGAACGGACAGACAGACATTTGGTGAATTATAGTAAGATAAGAAACTGCAACATTTTATTTCTCACTGAAACTATCCAATAATTCAAAGTAAATGATTGTAGTAGAACAGGAAAATAATTCGATTTGATAGAAAACTGGCTGAACTAGAGGGCTGTGATTAGAGATCGCTGATATGTCCCGGTATAGCCAACTCATAATGTTAGTTAATTGGTAGAACTTGAAATTCTGCCTCATTATGAAAACAAATGGGGTTGTTTTTTTTCAAAAAGATGATGCCACGGACACCAAGACTAAACACACTTGATGCCTCCCTTAAGGAACCATGATCATGAAAAATAAGAATATTTGAAAAAATTAAACAATTGATAATTGAAGAGGAATTGAAAAAAAAATTGAAAATGAAAACAATAGAAAATTAAATTGAAAATTGAAAAAATAATTCATTGAAAATTTTTAAAATAGAATAATGTAAAAAAAAATAATTAAATGTCAGATTTTGAACACAAAACAGAACATGAATCGGAAACCAAACCTGCCATTTACCAGTACTTTGGATCGGAATTTGTCCCAACCGCAAATGCGCTGAGAACAGCGAGATAATTTATTTCACTCTGTCTGCCTGCCAGTCAAACAAAATTGAAAATCATTCCAAATTGGAAACTTACTGTTTTTAGGGACGTTATAAAGGACACAAACAACAGGTACAAATAACTGATGCAACGTGTCATAATGGGTGGTTTAATAGAATAGAATAGAATGATCGTTTTAAGGCCATTTTTCCCCGCTAGAGCGGGGGTTAGCCTTGCGGGCCCCATGACAATCATGGTTCCCTATTTGAGGCAATGTTTTTATGGCCGGATGCCCTTCCTGACGCCAACCCTTGATCACGCTCCTTCGATGCGCAGGGATATGGTGTACCTATTCTAAATCGGGGTACACACCGTGATCATTCATCCCAGCAAGCTGGTACTCAATTTGCCGACCTCGGAAGGATGACAGGCTTAGTCAACCCCCCTGGCGTTAATTCAGCGATCGACCGGGATTCGAACCCAGGATCCTAGGATCCCAAGCTGGCACCCTAACCGCTAAGCCAACACCAGGGTGGTTTAATAGACACTGCAGAAAATTCCGGAATCAATTTTTTGTACAACCTTTAAAATCTTTATTGAATTTAAATTGAATTATATATTTGTAGAACACAAATCGCCTTCTTTGCACTTTCAAAACCCTTTAGTTTCGCCATATTTGGACATGTTAAATAAGGTGGTGTATAAGACTGCTTCAATAGCGCTAACCTTCTGGAATTATTTTAACGATCTTAAAAATCATTATTTATTTAAATGTAAGTATATACTTGAGCAATGCATGAAGTAACGTGTTCTATGAACTCTCCAGTTTACTAACCTTTATCTTTCTAAAATGCAGCATATTGAATGAAAGCATCAATTGAATTCACAAAATGCTTTCCAGGGCATGCAGTTGGCAGCCTTAAATATCCCAGTTAATGGGATTGTCAGATTCACTGAAGCTTTTTGTTACAATTGTGCCATTCATAACTGTGCCATTTGCACTGTCAAAGATGAACTCTTTTGAAATTTAGTGTTATCTTAATTTATTCATAACCCCACATATCTACTGTGATATTATAAGCCAATTGCTTAATTGAGTGGAAAGAATTACAGGAATTTCATATGATCTATGTGCATGCTTGTGTCTGTGTCCATGTCTGCGCATATGAGGCTGTCAGGCTGATGTTACAGAGGCATGGTATACTTCGTGTAATGGTAACACTTATCCAATCCCTGCACGATGGAATGAAAGCAGAAGTCACAGTTGATGGAAATGTATCAAAATGATTTGAAGTCATGTCCAGGTTGTACTATCAACCCCAAACTACAATATTTTAACCTTTATTTCAATCTGGTGATTTAGAGATTGAGGGAAGGCTGCCAACCCTTCCAGGAAGATGTGATGCATTGATGTAATCCTACATTCATGGGTAAAGGGGACTAGAAGGCCTGCAACACTGACAGTGGCCAAATATTTGTTTGCTGATGATGCAGTTGCAGTGGTTACCATGAAAGAAGGTATAATGAGAATTTGGCATATACTTGATGAGGTGACATCAGAGTGAGGGTTAATGATGAGCCTGCCAAAAATGAAGGTGTTGGCAGCAGGGGTGATTTGTGAGGATAAACAGGATGTACAACCAATAAATAACAGATGAGGAGCCATAAAGGCAGTGAATGACCTAAGATACCTCCGGGAAATTATTGAATCACATGGAAGTATCATGGGAATGTTTGGAGCCCTACAACTGTATTCAGGGGCAATGATCTCTCCTTAAAGATGAAAAGACGAGTTTGCTGTTCCGTAGTGTTTATAGTACGCTGTAGTATGGAGTTGAGACATTGATCAACAAGAGATATCTCAAGGAAGATTGAGGCCTTCCACACCAGGTGCCTCCAAAGCAAATTAGACATCAGTTAAGGCTTAATAGTGGACAGGATATAGTATTATACAAGTGGGGAGATAGTTTCCGGATGGACAAGTTACTGGAAGATATTATTGCAGCAAGAAGACTTTGTCTACTAGGTAATCTTACCCAGGTGTAAGACAACCCCATCTCTAGGAAGCTCCTACTCGGGTGGTTGCCACAGTGTCCCCTGGCAAATGGAGCCGAGTTGAGATGGAGAGACAAAGCGAAACAAGACGTGAAGAAGTTTAACAACGACATCGGCAGCTGAATCAATGTAGCTTCGGAAAGAGGTTTTTGGAAAATGTCATTCAAAGAGGAGTTGGATTCCTGTACCAAGAAGAGAGTCGAGATGGACAGAGCAAACTATGATGGTGCTATCTGTGCAGTTGCCAGACAAGAACTGACAGGAAGCGCGGTAATGCCAATTCCACATGTGATGCATGTCCGGGAAGAAGACAAGGTAATTTGAGACAAAAATGACAACTCGCTGAAGATAAGAATACCGACGAGCTCAATCTGTCACTTTCTAGTGTAAAACCATCAACCTTATAAGGGCTTATTTCAAGGTCAAGGTGTGTGTTTTTTGGTTTGTTTTTAACTGGTTATCTGTCAAGTGACCTCTTGGTCCATATCTCCCATGTACAAAATATGAAAATTATTTTATAAACAATGTCAGAAAGGATTTGCCTACTTTGCGGCGCTTACTTAAGTCTAATACAACAGTATTTGTGAACTTAACACATTGCAAGAGCTCCTTGTTTGTCTTTCCAGAAACATGAACGACACCAAAGATGGCCTTTCCTTGGACTCGAGCACTAATGTCCTTTTTAATTTTTGCATTTTTCAGGGAGAACATACATCGATGAAAATGAAGAAATGGGATAAAGAAAGGAGAGTCGGTTTTATGAGTGAAGTATGCAAGAAGAGACTTCATGTAAAAAGCCATTTTGTAAAGGAATCGTGCATAGGTTGTCACACTGTTTGCTATGAATGTGCAAATCCATGAGAGAAGCACACATGTCTTATGCAATTCTAAACAACCCCTGAACCCCAATCGTACATTATTTTAATCATACACTTGCACTTCTTATTTAAATCATGCACAAGAAGGTGAATGGAAACAAAAAAAGGAAAACCCACATATTACGTTTTTGCCTCAATATCGGAAAGTTACTGATCGCTCTTCTTCTTCTTTTCTTGTTTTATCCTGCCCACATGATTTTGTTTTCCTCGTTAGACTCCTTTTTACGCACGCATGAATTTAGGGATAAAATTATCTTTGTCGTGAAAGAAAAATTCTCAATTATGATACATTTGTTTGGGTGCTTCGGGAAGTTTGTAATCAATAGATTTATTACTTTTCTTTTCTCTCTCTGGTTTTTGGTAAATCTGCCATGCACATTGTAGATAAACATATTATAGAGGTGTTTTAAAGTTCTTTTTATGTTTTATATCATTTATTGAAACAATGCTAAAGTTTTTGAGGTATTTTTTTCAAAGTAATAGCAAACGTTACCAGCTTTGCTTCAATATTTATTTTTGTATCACTTGGACACTGGCCCTGATAAACTTTGCGCTGACAAGTCTCAAAATGCGAATGAAACAGTGATTAACTTCAGGTGCTAAGGTATTAAAAAGAAGTCGTATTGTGTCCGTCATTCCAAATTATTGAAAACTGCTATCCGACAGAAGAGCCTCCAGGTTTCGACTTCCCCCGGAAACAGTGGTCTGTGTCGGTTCAACAGGTTCCGTACTCTCCATGCAAGGACATCAAACCACCTCGACAAATGGAATTTCAAAGACAGCTCAGCATGTGACTGTGGTCACCCAGATCAAACTATTCATCACATTCACCGACAGAAATTTGGTGAAGGATTTAGGGCAATCCACCTAACAACAGACAGTGCTGTGACTTGGCTGTTCAACTTCGACTTAGATCCGTTAGCTCTAATTTATCATACACAAGATTAGATTATATTGAAAACCGCTAATGGAAATTCTTGATTCACCAGAACATGGCAAAAAGTACAAGTACAAGTAAAACTGTCGACCTGTTATAAATGGTCACACAATGCAGACTTGGTTTTCCTAAACTTATAACAGACCCAATGTAAGATATTAAAATGTTCTCCCATCTACAACTTCAGAAAGTCAGTAATTGCAATGCAAAAAGTATGAGAATTTAAGAACAGGCCATGGAAAGTGTGATGAAATACGGAAATGCTTTAGAAGATACAGTTTGAAAAACTGCAGTGAATTTTATCCTCAAGGTTATCTACAAAATACATATTTTGTGTATTAATACCAAAAGCAAAAGGAACGGCCACAGTGGAAAAGGAAGAGGGACATTCATTTGTGGACCGACGATCAGTCGTAAAAATGGTTCGCTTCCTTTGCTTATCCCATGAACAGCGGCAGTATTGAATGGGATAAATATTTGTTTGTTTTTTCTTGTTAAAATCAATAATAGAAAGAAATTCATCAACATTTGGGATCACATTTCTTTATAGGATGTTGTTTTTCACAATCAGGCATATAACGGACATTCAAGGTAAAAAATGCAATAGATCCTACACGTCAGTCACAAACCTGCGTTTCTGTACAGAATGCAACTTTTAAATGTTCCTACTGTTATTATGAATGTAACATCATTTAATCTACTGGAATAAGGCCTAACCAAGATGAAAGGACTGCATAGCCTGCAACTTTAAGGTGGCAGGTCTAACAGTTCTGGAATGATGAAGGACCTTCCTTGTTAACACTGGGTTGCTGTGGAAATATTCATATTGTTAAAACATTACAAATACATTTTTGCAGTTTTTGGCCAGATATGTCATATTATGTAATTGTTTCCTCACTTGATGTATCGTCGATATAACAAGTCGGTAAGCTGCTAAAGTAATGCTTCACTGATAGAGAAATGCAATTTCAGGAGCTAAACCAAAGCCAACGTGGATGTACGACACGTTTTCTTTTCTTCTTGTTTTTCTTCAGCTAATAGGTCCATGCACTTGATATGGAAACTATATGATGTATTCAACTGCCATTTCCTTTTCGCTGATTAGCCTTGCTGTTGTAAATTTTCAGCTTTTAATAAAAGTGAAAATTACTCGTTGTTTGTGTGAGGAGGGATAGCGTTAAGGTGGGGGTGGTTGGAGGGTCGAGAGAGTTGGCCGAGGACAGAGGGGAGTGGAGGAGTATCGTGGTCAAGGCAGGAGTTTGTTGCCATAGGACCTCACCGCTTATAAATGGAAGAGGAGAAGAAGAATTGTGGTTTCATTGCAAGAAGTATGTGGAGGAAATAAGTTTTGGTAATGTCAGTTATTTCAGGCCTAAAATGTAATGATCACCCACCATCAGATGGTTTTGTTGAGATATAAAAAACATTTTATTCAAAGTTTGGTCATGCATTACAAAATTAAAAGTTTATTCCCAAAGTTAAAAGCAACTTCCCAAAGGACAAGATTGCGGGTGACCGTACAACTGCTTTTTTAAACTGTGGCTTCCATTCAACAACTTTTCCATCAAACCCTCCTCTCTTACTAGAATTCAGTAGTTTGAAGAAAACTGTTGACAAGTTTTGTAATAATATCTGTAATTTCAAGGAGATTTGCAGGTTGTTTGTTAATGTCATCCATCATCCATCAATCCATGGGCCAGAAGAGCACGACAGTTGACTTGACTTGGTAAATCCAATCTAATCGATATTCTGCGGTTCTGATGGCATTTATTGAACTTAGCCCTGTCCATTCATTAATATTACTCCTCCAAGACTTTCTTGGTCCACCTCTTCCCCTTGCCCTCTTTTCCCTGGTACTCTTCTATGCATTATATTATTAGCTAACGGTAAATGTTCTCTGGAGCACGGTACGTGGCTGAACCATTTTAATTTTCTCTGTATAACAATCGATATGAGGATATAATCGATATACACTATTGCCAGATTTTTTTTCGCTATTTCATGTTTTATTGAAATATTCGTCCTATAAGTAGTGAAGAGGATTTGTAAAAAAATTCTTACAACATTTAACTTCAAAAGCATCGATGTTCTTCTCGGTATTAGCATTCGATGACTTTTAATGTAAGCACACACACACACACACACATTTTTTTTTGTATACAAGATCGGGGCTCGTGAAAGAGCTAACATTAATCACACAGAAAGACAAACCGACACATAAAACATATAACATGGGGAGCGGTAGACAAGATGGGAGAGAGGGGGAGGAACACAAACACAACATCTGAGAGCAGGGACATCGAGAGATCTGTGGGAGGGAGAGGGCTTTGGGGGGGGGGGGGGGGAGGCATGGGAAGAGGGGGTGGGAGAGGTATAAAACATATGGACACTGCCGGGACTTCCAGGAAAGATGTTGGAATTTCAAACAAGGTGGATCTGGGGTGAATTAGTGGGGGTAGAAAAGATCAAGGTTTTGGATGGGGAAAGATAAGAGATGGTGGTGAACAGCTGTTTTAAAGACCTGGAGGGAGGAGTGGGATTGAAGGGAGTGTGGGAGTTTGTTCCAGAGGCGGGAGAAAAGGGGAATGAAGGAGTGAAGGTGAGCAGAGAGCCGAGATTTCGGCAGTTTAACCATCAGAGGGTTGCTGGCAGATCTTGTGCGACCTGTAAGAATATTTGGGGGACAAACCACAGAGAGCTGGGGGAGCAAGGCCGGAGAGGAGTCGGTAGAAGACAGAAAGACCACCTACCTGTCTGCGGTGAGTGAGTGAAAGGCCCTCGAAGATAGCTTCATCACGGGAGATTCCAGTGATTCTGAAAGCTTTGGTTTGGCCAAAGCACATATGAAAGCACATATGCACATATGATTCTGAAAGAACATACACGAAATGACCAAAAGTATGCGGACACCCCTTATTATTAGTGGATTCGGCTGTTTCAGCCACACCCATTGTAGACAGGTATATATAATTAAGCACTCAGCCATGCAATCTCCATAGGCAAACATTGACAGTAGAATGGGCCATACTGAAGACCTCAGTGACTTTCAACGTGGCACCGTCATAGGATGCCACCTTTCCCACAAGTCAATTTGTGAAATTTCTGCCCTACGAGAGATGCCCCAGGAAAATGCAAGTGCTGTTGTTGTGAAGTGGAAACGTCTTTGAGCAACAACAGATCAGCCACGAAGTGGTAGGCCACACAAGCTCACAGAACGAGACCGCCGAGTGTTGAAGCACGTAGCACGTAAAAATCATCTGTCCTCGGTTGCAAGACTCACAACTGAGTTCCAAACTGCTTCTGGAAGCAATGTCAGCACAACTCTTCATCGGGATGTTCATGAAATGGATTTTCCATGGCCGAGCAGCCGCACACAAGCCTAATATCACCATGCGCAATGCCAAGCATCAGCTGGAGTGGTGTATATCTCGCCGCCATTGGACTCTGGAGCAGTGGAAACACGTTCTCTGGAGTGATGAATCACGTTTCACCATTAGGCTGTCCGATGGATGAATCTGGGTTTGGCCAATGCCAGGAGAACGCTACTTGCCTGAATGAATAGTGCCAACTGTAAAATTTGGTGGAGGAGGAATAATGGTCTGGGGCTGTTTTTCATGGATAGGGCTAGGCCCCTTACTTCCAGTAAAGGGAAATCTTAACACACTACAGCATACAATGACATTCTAGACGATTGTGTGCTTCCAACTTTGTGACAACAGTTTGGGGAAGGCCCTTTCCTGTTTCAGCATAATAATGCCCCTGTGCACAAAGCGAGGTCCATGCAGAAATGCTTTGTCGAGATCGTTGTGGAAGAACTTGACTGGCCTGCACAGAGCCCTGACCTCAACCCCATCGAACACCTTTGGGACAAATTGGAACACCGACTGTGAGCCAGGCCTAATTGCCCAACATCAATGCCCGGCCTCACTAATGCTCTTATGGCTGAATGGAAGCAAATCTCCACAGCAATGTTCCAACATCTAGTGGAAAGCCTTCCCAGAAGAGTGGAGGCTGTTATAGCAGCAAAGGTTGGACCAACTCCATATTAATGCCCATGATTTGGAATGAGATGTTTGGTGTTCGGGTGTCCACATACTTTTGGTCATGTCATGTAGTGTATGTATGTATGTATGTATGTATGTATGTGTGTGTGTGTATATATATATATATATATATATCAGTCACTATGCGACCTTCATATCATCAGTGGAGAACCGCCAGCAAGGTGTCCCATACAGCTGCTGCTGCACCTTGCTGGGAGCGATAAGCACCGCCTGCCACACGGTAACGTTATCTCTGGTATCCACTCATCATATGGAGTCGATATATATATATATATATATACATACATACATACACACACACAAATTGAATAAAATTAAGTTTTCGACCTACATCTCTGAATCTGCAAATAAATAATATATGACTATTTTTGATTATCCCCACACTTTTTGGAAACCAAGCTTGGTCGTTATGATCACCACATGGCAAGAAAGTACATGACCATTATCATATGGCCCTGCTCCCTGGGGTAGGGTCAAAAGGTCAAATACCAAAATATGCAATTACGGGCACATTTTAAAATACTTTTAAATGAAACTTTGTATTTGCAAACAACATTGGGGGACGCATTAAATATGTAAAGATTTTTTTGTATTTCATCCCCGGTTCATGCTTCAGGGGGTAGGCAATTTAGGTCACAGGAGACAAAAAGGGGAAAAAATTTCAACTCAATTTGTAATGTTGGATCATTCCTGGGGGAACTTTTTGCCATATTTACCCTCGCCTGAGTCCGTTTGTCTGTTTGTTTGTCTGTCTGTTTGTTTGTTTGTTTGTCCGCACAGAATAAATATGATTTTCTCTGCAACCGTTGGTCCGATTGACAGGAAATTTTCACCCTAGGTGCAACTTCACCTGTATAATTTTAAAATGATAATTATGACATCATAGGTCACGTGGTGTGGCGGCCACCTTGGAAAAACCGAAAAACTTTGCACGTGTATATCTCCGAAAGTGCTGAATAGAAAAAAATGAGACATGGCTCATTGTAAAGAACTCTCCATGAGGAATAACATATGTTAATGATGTCATAGGTGCCTCCATTTTGACGTCATAATTCGACTAGTACAAAACTTCATCCTATCAAGATGAAATTTCTTGGGCGTCATGTCGGCATAAATTGGTGGAGAAAAAAAAAAGATGACGTCATAGGTCACGTGGTTCGGCCCCCATCTTGGAAAAACCGAAAAACTTTGCACCTTTATCTCCGAAAGTGCCAAATATAAAAAATTGAGACATGGCTCATTGTAAAGAACTCTCCATGAGGAATAACATGTTAATGATGTCATAGGTGCCTCCATTATGACGTCATAATTTGACGAGTACAAAACTTCATCCAATGAAGATAAAAAATAATTGAGCATAATCTAGGAATAAATTAGTTTAGAAAAAAAATAATGATGACGTCATCGGTCACGTGGTTCAGCCGCCATATTTGTTTTAACACAAAAGCCTTAAAAACCACTGAAAATACATCCTGGCAAGGGTTTTCAATCCCTGATTGCTCTTTCTTGTTCAACTTTGCTTTGGGTGGGAAGCGTGGGGATGCTGCGGATGGCACACCCCTCTTCCCTCTCAATTGTTTTGTTTTTCAACAAGGACAGTCTTTGTGATCCTTACAAAGAAACACAGAGAGACAAACACACATGCAGTCAATGTAAATGCAAGATGCAATGACATGCACATGGTAAGTAATGATAAATGTTATGAAAACATTCGCACAAATTCAGATCGAAATTGCAAGCAAAATATAATTGTAGGAAGGTTTTAATAAAAGTAGAGCTACTGTAGAGCAGTGATAAAAAAAAATGAGGAAAATCAAAGGAAATATAATAATGTTATGAACGATCAGCAAATCAGTTTAGCATATTTTTAATTTGACAAATCATTTATTTTGATACTTTATGAGAAATGATCCCAAGCGAGACGAGCAACTGCGCAATGAACCCAACTTAAACCTCGTATTCCTAAACCTTAAACTTAAACCTTAAACCTCTTCTTTCTTTCTTTTTTTGCAATTGTTTTTATGTTTTGCTATGCATTATGTTTTGCACTCTGTCAAAGCGTCTTTGGGCTTCCTGAAAAGCGCTATATAAAATAAATGCATTATTATTATTATTATTATTATTATTATTCTTGTGCAACTACTGCATCATGTGGTTGTATCACCTGTCCAGTGTATTCTGAAGCTGCTGAAATTTTAGTAACAAAAACGAATGACAACGTAACAGTTCCAATGTACACTCTACATAACAGGTTCACATCAAAGCAAAATCATCATATGGCTATACTGTGTTAAAGAAGATTCTAACCGTACAGAGACGAGCTGGGAATTGATAGGGGTTGTGGGTATTAACCGACATTTATTAGTACATTAAATGATTCACAGTATTCTAATTTTCTTGGGATATCGGCAGACATGGATGGTAGACCGGAATTGGATTGAATGATCTGTGAGTGTTAGGTGCATGTTCACCTGTCGAGGTATCTTGAGTTGTAGGTGTAGTAAATAATATTTCATGGGGTCCGTTAATGCAACCCTCGCCCAACTGCACCCCTCCAGTCTTCACTTTTCCTTGTAAAGTACTTACTTCCACAAAACTGTTTATTCTTCAAAAGCCAATTTGACAACAACGTATAAAGCTAAGCGAGTAATGTATTGCTAAACATTTGATCTGAATAAGTTCTTTACAAGTTCTGTCACTCAAGCTTTTGGGTCTCACTATCTGCCATGATCTTTCCTGGGAAAACCACATTTCCAAGCTGGCCTCCGAAGCCAGTCGCCGACTGGGCATCCTCCGTCGTGCGAAGTCCTTCCTTGGCACACCTGAGCTCCTCACCTCATACAAGGCTTTCATCCGCAGCTCAATGGAGTACTGCTCTCCCCTCTGGGCCGGTGCTCCTGCCTCACACCTAGCTCGGCTTCACGCTGTTGAAACCAAAGCATTCAGAATCATTGGAATCTCCCGCGATGAAGCTATCTCTGAGGGCCTTTCACTCACTCACCGCGGGCAGGTTGGTGGTCTTTCTGTCCTCTACCGACTCCTCTCTGGCCTTGCTCCCCCAGCTCTATCTGTGCTATGTCCCCCAAATATTCCTACAGGTCGCACAAGATCTGCCTGCAACCCTCTTATCGCTAAACTGCCAAAATCAAGATTCTCTGCTCACCTTCACTCTTTCATTCCCCTTTTCTCCCGCCTCTGGAACAAACGCCCTCACTCTCTTCAATCCCACTCCACCCTCCAGGTCTTTAAAACAGCTGTTCACCACCATCCAAAAACCTTGATCTATTCTACCCCCATTAATCCACCCCAAATCCACCTCCTTCAAATTACGATTTCTTTCCTGAAAGTCCTTGTAGTGTCCATCTTGTTTATCTCGTGTACCCCGCCCCAGCCTTCTCCCTTCCACAGATCTCCCGATGTCCCTGTTCCCTCCTGTAAAGTACTTACTTCCACAAAACTGTTTATTCTTCAAAAGCCAATTTAACAACAATGTAGAAAGCTAAGCGAGTAATGTATTGCTAAACATTTCAACTGAACAAGTTCTTTTCACATCGCCCTGACCTTCCCTCTCTCCCCCTCTTTTCTCCCGCTGCTTTTAGTATACGTTATGTGTTAGCTCTTACACGAGCCTCGACTAAGTATACAAAACAAAAATCTGCCATTATCTTGATTGTCTGTCAACAACTGCTGTAAAAAAAATAGGATAATTTTCATTCTTCAGTTACAGGTTTACATCATAAATACCATCGTCACATAATCCCCTGTTGTCATTCCCATTTTCTCTTCCATTTGCCCATTATCGCTGTATCCACCTTCCAATTTTCCTCCCAAATGCCATCCTAAATTCCTCTGTTATTTTGCTTGAAATGAACTCAAGACGGTTTTTAATGCCTTAATTTCCTTTTGTAGAAATTATATGAAAATGTTTCAATTTATTACAAGTCAGTAGAACAAGATGGATTGGAAGCATAAGTTGAGCTTCCTGAAGAAGGTCTGTGGTCCTGGCCATCTTGCTCCGGAGAAGCTCTTAGTGCGGCGTCAGTGGCAGGACAAGCTTGAAATAGTGAAGCAAGTCTGGTAGCAAGCTCAAGGTTGGTAGGGGAGAGAGAGGTGATGATCAGGTAAGGTTGGCTTGATGGAACGAGGGGCGAGTGCAAGGGGCTCAGAGCCTGCATGGAAATGGATGCTGAATGAGAGGGGGCAACCAGGGCCAAACTATTTGTTAAATAACGAGCAAAAGGAGGAGCAGAGGTAATAGCTAGGTGAGGGTGTGTCATTGGTCCAGTCATTTCATAATGTGAGGACTGTGAGGCAGGAAAGGTAATGTATGGAGCATCTTGAATGTGTGGTCCAACTGGACCTTGACCGGTTGCTGAAGCTGCTGCATTAATGTGTGGTGGACTTGATGATGACATTGAAACCTCATTTGTGGCTGGATAAGCTGCAGGAATATGGCGAGGAGTTGGGATTGTGTCCATTGATGGATTAGCGATTGGATTTCCAAATGAAGGTGCAGTCGGAACTTGCATTTCGGCATTGGCTGGAACATGGGCTGCTGTAGAAGCAGACATTCGACTTTGTGTCGGATCTGGTGCTGCAGTGTGTGTCGGACCCAGTACTTGACTCGGAGAATGAACTGGTGGTGGAACAGCTGCCGAAGTTTGAGAGGTGAGTGGGGCTGATGTTGATGGAGACTCTTGAGAAGCTTGCGTTCCTGTCAGGGAATAGACTAACAGAAGTAAAGGCAATCTCCTATTCATTCTCATATGCAGTAAACATGTTCAGGTGAATGATTTGAAAAGCAAATCTACTACAAGTGAATGAGGTGTGTGTGTGTGTGTGTGTATGTGTGTGTGTGTGTGTGTGTGTGTGTGTGTGTGTGTGTGTGTGTGTGTGTGTGTGTGTGTCATACTTTTTGTGTCTATTAATTCATTAGGTACTATTGAAATGTACCTTTTAACTCTTTAGACTGCTGAGATCCTTTCGACCTTTGAAGACCGTTTAAGATCCTACCCCTAAAGTCCCCAAGATCCTACCCCTAAAGATCCTACCCCTAAAGATCCTACCCCTAAAGATCCTACCCCTTAAGATCCTACCCCTAAAGATCCTACCCCTAAAGACCCAGAGGACTCAAAAGTCCCCCTAAAGATCCTACCCCTAAAGACCCCTAAAGACCCAGAGGACCCAAAAGTCCCCAAGGACGCAAGAGACCCAGAAGACCCAAAAGTCCCCAAGGACCCAAAAGAACCAGAGGACCAAAAATACTCCGAGGACCCAAGAGACCAAAAAAGTCCCCGAGGACCCAAAATACCCAGATGACCAAAAATACCTCGAGGACCCAAGATACCCAGATGACACAAAAGTCTCCGAGGACCCAAAAGACCAGATAACCCAGAAGACCCAAAGTCCCTAAGGCCTCAAGAGACCCAGAAGAACCCAAAGTCCCGAAGGACCCAAAATACCCAGATGATCCAAAAGTTCCCAAGGACCCAAAAGACCCAGATGACCCAAAAGTTCTCAAGTACCCAAAAGTCTCTGAGGAAACAAAAGAGCCAGATGACCCAAAAGTCCCTGTCCACTTCTCTGGAAAGTACGAGAAGAAGTGCAGTCCCAGGGACTCCTTTGCCTCACTATCAGCCATAAACTTCCATGGGGGGATCACCGAGCATTAAATGCCAGACCATGGGAGGATCACCATGGGAGGATCACCGAGCATTAAATGCCAGACCTTGGGAGGATCACAATGGGAGGATCACCGAGCATTAAATGCCAGACCTTGGGAGGATCACAATGGGAGGATCACCGAGCTTCCATAGGGGGATCACCGAGCATGAAATGCCAGACCATGGGAGGATCACCATGGGAGGATCACCGAGCATTAAATGCCAGACCTTGGGAGGATCACAATGGGAGGATCACCGAGCTTCCATAGGGGGATCACCGAGCATGAAATGCCCGTTTCTGCCTGGGTATCTCTGCGGAGCTAATTCAGGTAGTCTCTAGCCACACTAAGCTTGTCACGGTGTACAAAACTTTCATATATATCTCCAGGTATTATGACTCCACATTCTGGGCTGGTGCTCCCACTTCTCAACTTGCTCCTCTTGAAGCAGTTGAAAAGAAGGCCTTCTGCACAATTAAAGTCTCAATTCAGGTGGTGGATTCCCAGAAGCCTTCACTTTCCACTTGACAGCAAGTTGGTTAGCTCTCTATTTTATACAAGCTTACATTTGACCTTTATTCTCTTGCGTTCACTACTACCTCCATCATTTCAAAGTTTTTTCCAATTTGTTGTTTCAGATGATACTACAAAATGTAGCTGTGCCATACAAGTATTATGGACCTTTCCAAATCCAGCTTTTTTTGGAGTTTTTTGGAGTTGGCACCATAGAAGGTGCCATAGCAGGTGCCAACTCCAGAGGAATTCACAAATGCAGAGTGGCTGTGTAAGGTGAAGACGTGTGTCATATACTGTACTAACTATGAGTAGTATAATTTATAAATTGATTTGAGTCTTTTGAAGATGAAGTATTCTGTTTGAAAGTGAAGTTGTCAACTACAGTAGATAATTAAATATATAATTATCATATGCAGCACGATTTATCAGACAAGTGTTTGATTTCCTATTGTAAGATTTGTTTATCTGCTTAGCTTGTTATTATATTTTGTTATTATGGTAATATTGTGTATTTGATAAGGAACAATGTTTTGAAATTTTTGTTTTATTGCACGAATCGGCTCGGATTAGCTATTTTACCATCACAGGATGAAGATGTCTTGAGAGAAGAAGGTGTTATGAAAATGAGGATTTCTGTATTTTGTTGTGACGTTTTAGTTTGAATGATTGGAATGATTAATGATGTAATTATTGTTGTTATGGGACTAAGCATGTATTACATGCACAATTATTAGCTCACCAGGACCGAAGTTCCGGGGAGCTTATGCGATGGCGCGTCGTCCGTCCGTCAGTCCGTAAACACTTGCAACTTCTTCTCCGAAACCGCTGAACGGATGGTGACCAAACTTGGCACAAATTATATTGTTGAGTTGTGACTAAAGTTTGTTCACGGAATTTAAAAAAAAATCGGTGTCTAAGGGGGTTTACTGGGGTCAAATTATTGGATCCAGGTTTGACCCCCCAAAATAGGAATTTGCTTTTTTTCTCAGAAACTACACACACGATTTCGATGAAACTTCACCACAACCTTCATCACCTGTGATGTACCAAAGTTTGTTCGCGGCATAAAAAAAAATCTGCCCATTTGGAGGTCTATGGGGGGTGGGGGGGGGGAGGTTGCCCCCCAAAATAGGTATTTTCTTCTTTGTTTGTTTAAAGTCTTATGATTATGTTAGTATGATTCTACATGCTGTCCTGTCTTCGAGCAACCATTGAAATTGGTTTAACATACCTTTAGTCAGTGCAGTATACTGTTTATTCTACCAGGTGAGCACCAGGGGTATTGCCCCTATTTTTATTGTTTCGTCATAGAATAATTTGGTATCTGTAATGCTAGTTCAGAAAAGAGTCGTGAAATGTCAATTAGGTTGGTAATCATAGTAAAAACTGACAATTGTATGGTGGGTATGCCCTGAGAAGCTTGAGCTTTGGATATCAGGAGTGGCCAAATGGTTCACCTTTGAGAGGCAAGGGCAGGGAAGGAATGCAAGACATAAAGTGCCGAAGTGGTGAGAGAGAAAAGAAAAGCGAAAGAGACAAAAATCCACGTGTGACACTCACACGGCGATGAGAGCCAAAAGACGCACGTCAAGAAAAGAGGTGCTGGTGTGGGCACTCCATGGGGATTGCTTTGCAATTGGCTCTGGGAGATTTGCACTTTGAAAAGATGATACTTCCGTGGGCCTCGAGGTTTGTGCTCTCCTGTAGGGCCACTCATCACCCTGCTGATTACCTATATCCAGGTGGGAGTAACTCCCCATGGTGATGCTGATGTTGTCGATCAAAACCAGTGCACTTTGTACAGAGACGCTAAACAATGCACCGTTTGTCAATCCCATTGTGCCACACTCATCTTATAGCCTCTTCCTCTGGTCCTCTGGTCCTCCTTCACCCTCTGCGTCAGAATCACCTATCGGTATTAGCCAGGCATAGCAGCTCGTTTAATATTTTATGTGGGAAAATTCACAGACCTTCAATTTTTTTTTTTTTTTTTTTGTATACGAGATCGAGGCTCGTGAAAGAGCTAACATTAATCACACAAAAAGACAAACCGACACACAAAACACAAAAAACAAGGGGAGCGGTAGACAAGATGGGGAGAGAGGGGGAAGGACACAAAAGAGAGGGGGAAGGACACAAACACAACATTTGAGAGCAGGGACATCGGGAGGACTTGGGGGGAGGTGGGAGAGGATTAAAACATATGAACACTGCAAGGACTCTGGGGTGAATTACCGGGGGTAGAAAAGATCAAGGTTTTCGATGGGGGAAGATAAGAGATGGTGGTGAACAGCTGTTTTAAAGACCTGGAGGGGGGGGTGGTATTGAAGGGAGTGGGGGAGTTTGTTCCAGAGGCGGGAGAAAAGGGGAATGAAAGAGTGAAGGTGAGCAGAGAGCCTAGACTTTGGCAGTTTAACCAGAAGAGGGTTGCAGGCAGATCTTGTGCGACCTGAAGGAATATTGGGGGGACAGAGCACAGAGAGAGCTGGGGGAGCAAGGCCGGAGAGGAGTCGGTAGAAGATAGAAAGACCACCAACCTGCCTGCGGTGAGTGAGTGAAAGGCCCTCGGCGTTGACTACATCGCAGGAGATTCCAATGATTCTGAAAGCTTTGGCCTCAACAGCGTGAAGCCGAGCAAGGTGTGAGGCAGGAGCACCAGCCCAGAGGGGGGAACAGTATTCCATTGAGCTGCGGATGAAAGCCTTGTATGTGGTGAGGAGCTCAGGTGTGCCAAGGAAGGACTTCGCACGACGGAGGATGCCCAGTCGGCAACTGGCTTTGGAGGCCAGCTTGGAAATGTGGTTTTCCCAAGAAAGATCATGGCAGATAGTGAGACCCAAAAGCTTGAGCGACAGAACTTCTTGGAGAGGATTGTTGAGAAAGTAGATGGGAGGGTTGTCCAGTCGGTCCTTTCGGAGAGACATTGTAAGAGTGTGAGATTTGTCAGGATTGAAAGACATGTTCCACTTGTTTGACCAGTCTGTGATTTTGTCCAGGTCTGCAGAGAGTGAGGAGGCTGCAGACTGCCGATCTGAGGGATGAGGAATGGAGCGACAGAGAGTAGAGTCGTCAGCAAAGAGATAGAGAGGATTTTCAAGAGAGTCAGAGAGATCATTGATGAAGACCAGAAAAAGCACAGGGCCCAGAACACTACCTTGGGGAACTCCAGCCTGAACAGGCAGAGGAGATGAGAGAAACCCATTCAGGGCCACACGTTGACTACGACCAGAGAGGAAGTCCGCCAGCCATGCGTGGAGATTTCCATGGATACCAAAGGAGGAGAGTTTGGAGAGCAGAGCAGGGTGCCAGACCGTATCGAAGGCACGTGAAATGTCAAGGGAGACAGCTCTAATTTCCTGTTTGGCGTTGAGGACCTCCATCCATTGTTGAGAAAGCAGAAGCAGCATGTCCAGAGTAGAGTGACCAGGTCTGAAACCAAATTGATGATCAGAGATCAAGCCATTGGAGAAGAGGAAAGATTTCATATCTGAAGCAATGATGGATTCCATGACTTTGCTGATAATTGGGAGAAGGCTGATTGGTCTGTAGTTGCTGGGATCTGTTTTTGCACCTTTTTTGTGCAAAGCGGTGATGTTGGCTGATTTCCAAGCAGATGGCAGATGACCTTGAGCAAAAGAGAGGGTGAAGAGAACAGAAAGAGGGAGTGAAAGTGCAGAAGAGCATGATTTTAGGACCCGTGGGCTGATGCCGTCAGGACCAGTTGCAGAATCAGAGTCGAGGGTTGCCAGAAACTTTTCCACCTTGTCAGGAGGAAAGGACACATAGTCCAGGAGCAGCTGGGTATGACTGGGTACGGTGGGTACAGAGAGGGATGGGTTTGGGACACAAGATTTAGAGGCAAACACAGAGTTGAGGCATTCAGCTTTTTCACGTGTGGAGTCAGCCGTTAAGCCGTTTGAGGTGAGGGAGGGGATGGAGGCGGAACAAACACCAGAAACAGATTTGACCAGATGCCACCAGGATTTGGAAGAGGGAGACAGATAAGAGAGTTCGGTCTTGAGAATGGTGAGATATTGTTTCCTGGCTCTCCTGAGGGTGGACACACACTTGTTTCGGGCTTTGTGAAAGGAAATGAGATTTCCTTCCGTTGGATTTGCTTTCCAGGAGACGAAAGCAAGTTGTTTCAGGGCAACAGCCTCACCACAAGATTCCGTGTACCATGGACGGGAGGAAGGGTATGACAACTGAAGACGAGATGGTATAAATCTGTGCAAGAGAGAGAGCAATTTACTTTGAAAGAATTCCCAGGATGAGTTGATGTCAGAGGCGGTAGAGATGGGAGACCAGTCCAGATGATTGATGGCTGCTTGAAGACCGTGCCAGTTGGCCTGAGTGAAATGCCAGACTCGTCGACGCTGAGGAGGCTCTCTGAGAATGGTCAGAGAGATGTCCACTTTGACAAGCACATGATCAGATGAGCCGATGGAGCATTTTGTTGGAGCAATGTTATGCTTAATGGAGCATTTTTACGAAGATGAAAGTGAATTATTTTTTCTCTAACTACCTTCGCTACCTAATGTGGATGTAGGTTAAGTTTTCACCCCTGTTTGTCTGTCTGTTTCCTTGTCTGTCTGCGAGCCGGATTTCTCAAAAAGTTATGGACTGATCCAGGCAAAACTTGGTGGATATGTTGGGTGTGCGGAAACGACTAACATATCAAATTTTGGGGAAGATGCGGATCCAGATCCAGATACTGGAATCTTTCAAAGTGATTCTTCACCATTGAGTGATCGGCCTAAAACCGATATATAGCACAACATCTCAAAAAGTTATGAACAGATCCAGGAAAATCTTGGTGGATAAGTTGGGTGTGCGGAAACGACTAACATATTACATTTTGGGGAAGATGCGGATCCAGATCCAGATACTGGAATCTTTCAAAGTGATTCTTCACCATTGAGTGATAGGCCTAAAACCGATATATAGCACAATATTTCAAAAAGTTATGGACTGATCCAGGTAAAACTTGGTGGATAAGTTGGGTGTGCGTAAACGACTAACATATTACATTTTGGGGAAGATGCGGATCCAGATCCAGATACTGGAATCTTTCAAAGTGATTCTTCACCATTGAGTGATAGGCCTAAAACCGATATATAGCACAATATCTCAAAAAGTTATGAACAGATCCAGGCAAATCTTGGTGGATATTTTGGGTGTGCGGAAACGACTAACATATTGTTACGTCGGGTGGGGGGGGGGGGGGGGGGGGAGGTAGAGCAATATGTAGAGCAGCTAGATCTGAATAGGTAACATGCTTCGAGATGTTGCGATAGCTAGAACCCACTATGTACCTTTAAGTTAATATGTGTAGGCGTTTGTCGGGTTAAGATGTATACTTGTGAACCTACCAGGAGGTTCATGTGTTAAGTCGAGTTAGGGATTAAAGAGTAGCGCCCTTGTATGTCTCACCTGGTCAGCCAAACCTTTGTCCCTTTTGGCACCGTAACCACATAGACATTCCGACAGGTCCTTAGCGCAACAATAACGCCCTTCCCTGACATGACTGTGAAAGAGAACCGGCAAAAGGAAACCAGGCTGGGACACCGCCGATAATGGCCGCCACCACCTACACCTCCGGCGGGCCTATCCATGTCGAATAGCACGCGCTATGACCACGGAGTAGGGAGCGAGGTTGGGAGGCGCGGTGGGCGTGGGCCTGAGCGAAGCTGGGAGGTTCGGTGGAAGGGACTGATTGGTTGGCAGCGCGCCAAGGCTGACGTCACCGGCCAGCAGAGTTGGTTCGACGCAGAGAGACGCAGTTGGTTTGAGAAGCGAGTTGGAAGGACGGAGAGAGTTGCTTGTGGCAGTGAGTCTTGAGAGTGAGTTGGCCAGCAGTTGAGTTCGCACAGGCAGAGAGTTGTGAGAGAGTTGCTTCGTTGGCTTGGACTTGGCTCGAAGCGGCACTTGACGTGCAGTGGACTTGCGCTCTCTTCCCCTTTTTGCCGTTCTTCGTTGTTCTGTGTTCGTGCTCGAGTTGAGGGTCGACCTTGTGTGGGGCTCGCGGGCCTGCGTTGGACGCGTGGTGCTTGGTGCACGGACCTCGTGGGCAGTGAGAGGATCGGAGCTTGGAGCGGGGCCTACCTCGTGTGCAAACGATCGGAGCTTGGAGCGAAGCCTGGTGGTGCTCGGAGGCGGTGGGAGAGGGCCGCGTGGGACGCCGAATGAAGCCGTGTTGGACGGCAAACCATACAGGACTACAGACAGATAAGGCCGATCTCCGCGTTACACTGTACAGGACGAGACGTGTTATTTTCGTATTCATATTCCCTCGTCTGTGGTTGAGATCTGTCATGTGGGGACATACCAACTTAGGCCATTAGTTGATTATCATCGTGGTTTTTCCTGTCCCACCATCCTTGTTAATAAACCCTTATATTATTTTTCCATTCCCTGTACACCTGAGCCCACTTGAGTTGATTTCCCCGACAGGATCGCCATTTCGCAGTTAAGCACTTCTGCAGCCTCCATTTTCCTTCTCCCTCCCGTGCGACATAAAGTACAATCCGTGTTTGGGTTGTTGCCTCCGAATAAGACCGTTTAGGCTATCCGCGACTCTGGTGTTAACCGGAGTTGCATGACAATATAAAATTTTGGGGAAGATGCGGATCCAGATCCAGATACTGGAATCTTTCAAAGTGATTCTTCACCATTGAGTGATAGTCCTAAAACCGATATATAGCACAATATCTCAAAAAGTTATGGACAGATTCGGCCGAAATCCCGTGGATAGGTTGGATGTGTGACAAGGACGAATTGATTCGATTTTAGTAAAGATCTGGATCCAGATCTGGATACTGGTATCTTTTAAAGTAATTCTTCACCATTGAGCGAAAGGGCTGACACTGATATACCATGATATCTCAAAAGGTTATGAATGGATCCAGACAAAACTCGGTGGACATGTTGGGCGTGTGATAAGGACGAATTCTTTAGATTTTGGTGAAGATCCGATCTGGCCTAGTGCGATACGAAACGTAAACTCTTCAGCATGATGGAGGCATGACCTCTACCAAGTGCCATTCTAGTTAAAAATATAGTAAACCACAAGGTATGTATTAATTTTGACGTTTTGAAGTTTCACTGTACTTTTTCACTTGCAAGGTGGAAGACACTGCTACATCAAGGGTGCAAAACACAAATACCTTTACCGGAAATAAGGAGATTTTTGTCACTCAACAATAGACTTTTTCAAATAAAATCCAGTGGGCAATAGTGAATTTAACACTACTTTCCTATCCAAAAGTCTATAATGTAGTTTTAAAATCACAATATGAAGTAGCAAATGCAGAGGAGTAAGTGGCAAATCAAAAGTTAGAGACAGGTTTACTATTCCCTTCATTTTCTGCAATGTGCACCTCACCAGACAGCTTGCGCTTCTTCTTGAAGGCGAACAGTAATGAGGCTGGCACTCCAATAGTGGACAAAGTCCCCACTGTGCCTCCAATTATTTTCCCTGCCACACCAAGCAGGAATGAAAGTAAAATAAGCCTTCTGAGTATTGCACTGCAATACATGTCACCTACCAAAGTTCAAAGTGCCATAACTTTGTCAAAAATGATCGAATATGCAAATTTATGCACGGTTGATGCTGGTTTTCAAACTTGATCTGAGGTATGCTGAGACACGTGTGTCACGCCTCGCCTCGTTGATAAGCCCGCAAGGTCGCTCCGTGGAGCGGCCTGCACGTATTGCACTGTGTGAATTATATAAATTATTACCAACTCACGGTCTGAGGTACTCGCGATTTAAGAGATATCCATTTTTTTATGGCACATTGGAGAAGCCAATGCGAGGTTTCTTCTTCCTCAGATTGTCACAACTCTGTCAAATGCGATCGAGTTAAAAAAAAGTCAGAATTTGACCAAATCTGTTTTATTCGTTTGTTAATATACCTCAGCTATTGACAAATCTTAAATTAGAAATTTATTTGAGGTTAAAATGACCGCGACAGGTCGTGTCCAACGATGCTTTCAGTCTGTACATGTGATAAATAATTAAATCCGCCACTTGACGCCTCTTCTTCTTCACGCAATAACAACTTCTAGCTTCCAGACCGTACATCCAATCATCTTGAAATTTAGCACACTTGTTACTTCTCATGATTTCTACAGTAGTATGAAGTTTCACGTCGATCAATAAAGCGATTCAAGAGATATCCATTTTAAAAATATTTTCGTTTAATTAACGATATCTGCCAAACCACGTGAGCTATCGCAAATTCCAAAAGGACATTTTAGTAGACTGACATGCGGAACAGATCTGTGAAGTTTCCCCTCGATTGGATCAAAAATGAGGGAGGGGCTCGGTTTTAAAGGTTCATTCTTTAAAACGTCATAACTCTGAAACCATGTGACACATGACGTCATGCTCGCTGACGTTTTTGTTCGTCATGGGTATGCGATTCTGCCTGCAAAGATTGGCCTCGATCTGTTCAGCCGTTGCAGAGAAAAAGGGGTTTTCGTGTTTTCACAAAAAACAATATGGCGCCCGAACCACGTGACATGTGACGTCATAATTACCATTAAAATATTCTACAGACCGAGTCCCTCCTATGGTGAAAATTTGATCTCAATCGGTCCTATTATTGCAGAGAAAATCTTTTTTAAAGGAAATTAAAACTTAAAATGGCACTGAGTTAAGGATCATCAGAATTATCAGAATTCCCAAAGTTCAAAGTGCCATAACTTTGTCAAGAATGATCGAAACGTCGTGAAGTTCGAACTTCATCTGTAACTTATCATGAGGAAACGATGTGCCAAGTTTGAAATCATTAGCATTAAGCGTTTAGAAAAAACGTCCGGAAAACTGTTCTTTGCGTGACGGACTGACGGACTGACAGACTGACAGACGGACGGAGGGACGGCGTGCAAACCTATAGTCCCCTCCGGTGTACACCGGTAGGGGACTAATAAGCATTCTGAGTATTGCGCTGCAATACATGTCGCCTACCGGCAGTCTGTCGGCCGGAAAACTGTTGGGGAAATTACCAAAGTTCAAAGTGCAATAACTTTGTCAAAAATGATCGAAACGTCGTGAAGTTCGAACTTGATCTGTAACTTATCATGAGGAAACCATGTACCAAGTTTGAAATCATTAGCATTAAGAGTTTAGGAAAAAAGTCCGGAAAGCTGTTCTTTGTGTGATGGACTGACTGACAGACGGACAGACTGACAGACAGAGGGACGGAGTGCAAACCTATAGTCCCCTCCGGTGTACATCGGTAGGGGACTAATAACATAAAATAACGAGGACATATCATACAGTTGTAATAAAATAGGACAATTTTTAAAAATTAAATTTTGAGTTGCATTTTTGAGAGAGTCTAGATATTTTTGAGGGGTATAAAGGTATAAGGGTATACAATAAAGTATAAAGCCAATAAAGTAAAAAGTCAATGTATAAAATCAAACCATGTATAAAGTATAAAGCCAATTATAAAGTATAAAGCCAATGTAATAATAATAATAATAATTCATTTATTTTATATAGCGCTTTTCATGAAGCCCAAAGGCGCTTTGACAGAGTGCAAAACATAATGCATAACAAAACATGAAAACAACAATTGCAAAAAGACAAGAATCAATAGGGAAATATTTAAAGCAAAAGGAGGGAGAAGGAGAAGTGATAGTCAGGGGTTAAATGCTGTGGGTTGAATGTTGAATGCAGTGCTGAACAGGTGGGTCTTGCGTGATGTTTTGAATGTGGTGAGTGAGGAGGAGTCTCTGATGGTGTGAGGTAGTGAGTTCCAGAGGGTGGGCGCAGCGATGGAGAAGGCCCTGTCCCCCCAGGATCTGAATTTGGTCCGGATGGGGGGGGGGGGGGGTCAGGAGGTTGGTACCAGCAGAGCGGAGGTTGCGGGTGGGAGTGTGTCTGGAGAGGAGGTCAGCCAGGTAGGATGGGGCCAGGTTATGGAGGGCTTTGTAGGTCAAGAGGAGGATTTTGTACTGGATTCTCTGGGAGATGGGGAGCCAGTGAAGCTTGTAAAGGACGGGGGTGATGTGGTCACGGGTCCGGGAATGGGTGAGTAGACGGGCAGCGGAGTTCTGAATGTATTGGAGTTTATTGGTGATTGTTGAGGGTGAACCATAGAGGAGGCTATTGCAGTAGTCCAGACGGGAGGTGATGAAGGCGTGGATGAGGGTTTCTGCAGCCATGGAGGAGAGGGATGAGCGGAGACGGGCGATGTTTTTCAGGTGAAAGAAGGCTGACTTTGTGATCTGTTTAGTGTATTTGTCGAAGGAGAGGGTTTGGTCAAAGATGACGCCAAGATTCCGGATGAGAGGGGAGGTGGATACTGGGATACCGTCGATGTTGAGGGCAAAGTTATGGGTGGATTTTGTGAGCGTTTTTGGGCCAATGATGATTATTTCAGATTTATCACAGTTAAGTTTGAGGAAGTTGATTTGAAGCCAGGATTTTATTTCAGAGATGCAGTTTGTCAGGATAGAGTGGGTGTCGGTGGAGACGGACTTGGTGGAGATGAAAAGCTGGATGTCATCGGCGAAGCAGTGGAATTGGAGACCATGACGGCGGATTAAGTGACCGAGGGGGGACAGGTAAAGGATGAAGAGGAGGGGGCCAAGAACTGAACCTTGGGGGACACCTTGGGGAGGGGAGCAGTGGGGGATTTGCAGTTATTGATGGAGATGAACTGGCGTCTGTCAGAGAGGTATGATTTAATCCAAGAGAGGGCAGTGCCGGTAACGTTAAAGGTGGATTCAAGTCGGGTGAGGAGGATGGTGTGATCGATGGTGTCAAAGGCAGCACTGAGGTCGTGGAGGACGAGAATGTTGAGGTTGCCAGCGTCAGAGGAGAGGAGAAGGTCGTTGGTGATTTTGAGGAGAGCAGTTTCAGTACTGTGGTTGGAGCGGAATCCGGATTGGAATGTTTCATACAGGTTATTGGCAGAGAGGTGATGTTTGAGTTGAGTGGCTACAGCGCGTTCCAAAACTTTCGACAGAAAGGGTAGGTTGGAGATGGGTCTGAAGTTGTTTAGGGTGTCAGGGTTTAGACCAGGTTTTTTTAGAATGGGGGTAACAGCAGCAATTTTGAGGGATGGTGGGCCGATGCCTGTAGACAGGGAGGAGTTTATTGTTGCAATGATAAGTGGAGAGAGAGCAGGGAGGGAGGCCTTGACAAAGCTGGAGGGGATGGGGTCAAGAGTGCAGGTGGCAGTTTTCATTCCTATGAGGAGTTCAGAGAGGTCAGTAGGGGAGACCGGGGAGAATTGAGACAGGGGAAGGCAGGATAAGGGGGGGCAGGTGGTTGGAGGGGGAGCGGGTGCGGCGGTGGTCAAGCTGTTGTGGATGTTGTCAATTTTGCGTTGGAAGAAAGAAAGGAAGGAGATGCAGTTGTCTACTGTGAATGACTGGGTGGTGGTGTCCAGGGGGCAGAGGAGTTTGTTTATTGTCGAGAAGAGTGCTTTTGGGTTTCCGGAGCCAGAGTGGATAATTTGAGAGTAGTGGGCGGAGCGGGCGTGGGAGAGGGCATCTTTGTAGTGTTGTAGGTGGTCCTTGTAGGCTTGGGAGTGAACTGTGAGACCTGTTTTATTGCGGAGTCTTTCAAGTTGGCGAGCATGAGTTTTCATCAGGCGGAGTTCAGGGGTAAACCAGGGAGCAGAATGGATGAAAGAAACTGTTTTGGTTTTTACAGGCACAAGCTGGTCAAGGCAGGAGGAGAGAGTGTGGTTGTAGTAGTCAGTGAGGTCGGAAGGGGTGTGGAGGTCAATGAAGGGAGAAGTGGACATTTTTTCAGAGAGGGTGGATGAGAATGAGGTAGGTGAAAGAGCGTTTAGCTTACGGAAGTTGATAGTGCGATAATGTCTTGGTGTTGGGGTGGGGATGTTGATGGTCATAGTGATGGCTAAGTGGCCAGAGAGGGTGAGGTCGGAGCCAGACAGATGGTGCAAAATTAATCCAGTGGAGCAGACAAGGTCCAAAATGTGACCACGGATATGCGTAGGAAAGTTGACATGTTGAGTGAGGTTAAAGCAGGTGAGTAAATCAGTGAAGTCAGTGGTCATTGTGGAGTCAGTGGAGTCAATGTGGATATTGAAATCACCAAGGAGGAGGATTGAGGGTGAGAGGGAACATAGCTGGGTCAGAAAGTAGGAGAAGTCAGACAGGAATAATGGGTGTGGTTTGGGAGGGCGGTAGACGACAGCCATGACTGACTGCGTGCGACCAGAGAGTTTAAAAGCCAGGTGTTCAAAGGATGAGGATGAGGCGATGGGGATGAGGCTGGTCCTGATGTCTTGATGGTGGATAACGGCAATTCCACCACCTCGGCCCTCCGAGCGTGGTTTATTGACATAGGAATATCCATTGGGTGTGGTGAGGTTGAGCGTGTAGTAGTCCAGTGGTTGTTGCCAGGTTTCGGTGAGACAGAGAAAGTCCAGTTTGTTATCCAGGATGTATTCGTTCAGGATGAGGCATTTGTTGTTGAGGGACCGGGTGTTGAATTGAACAGGGTGAGCTTGATGTTGTTTTGAACAGAGGGGATGAATTCAGGTGATTTAGCCAGGGTTCGCAGGCAGGAGGTGCGATTTTGTGCGTTGCCGTGACTAGGTGCGCTGGGACGATGAGTGGGAGTGCGCTGAGCCGACCAGAGGACGGGGATGGAGTGACCTGATTGTACATATACAAACTTACGACTGGAGCCACGGTGAATGTACCTGGGTCGTCGGAGGAGTCCATTTGATTTGATGGCAGAGATGCATGATGGGTTGGAGCGGGTATTGAGCAGAAGGAGCCTTGCGGCGGAGTACCGCAGAGCCATGCCAGGCAGGAGCGGAGAGGCGAGCACGAGGCCAAGGTTGAGGAGGCGAAACAATGGTCCCATCGCACGGGAGCAGGCCCAAGGAAACGAAGGAGCCAGGTAGGTGAAGCCAGGAGCAGAGTCGGGACCAAGCAGAGGGCAGACAGGAGCAAAGAGACGATCACGAGGCCAAGGTTGATCACGGCAAAGCGGGAAATGCAGCGGCAATCAACCGCCGCCGCTACAAATCAAGATCACGGCGGGAAAACCGCCGCCACACCGCTGCGAAGGACACAACCCACGAGAGCGTGCCCGAGGAAAGAGCGAGCAGGCGAAGGAGCCGGGTAGGCGAAGCAGGGAGCAGAGCCGGGACTATGCGGAGGGCAGACTCAATGGCCAAAAAATCCGCACGACCACCAAAAAAGCAAGCCACAGACAGTGGCCCAGTCGAAGAAGCGGCGAGCATGTGACGCCTGCGTCCTCTTCAGACCGGAAGCGTGAGCGGAAGCTATGTAAAAGTATAAAGCCAATTATAAAAGTATAAAGCCAATGTATGAAGTATAAAGCCAATTATAAAAGTATAAAGCCAATGTATAAAGTATAAAGCCAATTATAAAGTATAAAGCCAATGTATAAAGTATAAAGCCAATTATAAAGTATAAAGCCAATTATAAAAGTATAAAGCCAATTATAAAGTATAAAGCCAATTATAAATGTATAAAGCCAATTATAAAAGTATAAAGCCAATGTATAAAGTATAAAGCCAATGTATAAAGTATAAAGCCAATTATAAAAGTATAAAGCCAATTATAAAGTATAAAGCCAATTATAAAAGTATAAAGCCAATTATAAAGTATAAAGCCAATTATAAAAGTATAAAGCCAATTATAAAGTATAAAGCCAATTATAAAAGTATAAAGCCAATTATAAAGTATAAAGCCAATTATAAAAGTATAAAGCCAATTATAAAAGTATAAAGCCAATTATAAAGTATAAAGCCAATGTATGAAGTATAAAGCCAATTATAAGACTTCGCCCGGGTTGAATAAGAATAATACAAATATATGATGAAAAGAACATGTATATTTTAGAGCAATATCACAATACATTTCCTCCATGACGTTTTTCAATTTTCAATTTCTCCAAACCTCTGGGTATACAACATTTCTGGTTTTCTTACTTGGTGCCAAGACATAAAGATTGCTTGATTTTCCAACCCTCGAGCAGCCCACGTTCAGCTGACCATGGGCAAACACTTGTTCTGTGAAGTTCAGGCCGACAACCTTCATTGATTGCCCCTGCGCCAGAAATATGTCTTGAAATATTCCGGAAATAAGTTGTTGACCTTTTGGCCTATGTTAACCTCAAAAATAATTGGTGGTTTAATTCAGTGATCTGATATGCAAATCCTCTTCAAATTTCAAGTCAATTAGATGAAAATTGACGATTTTAGAAATTTGGCCCATATTGATATTTTCACCTTTAGACCTCAAAAATAATTGGTGGTTGAATTAGGTGACCCGATATGCAAATCCTATCCAAATTTCAAGTCAATTGGATGAAAATGTAGGATTTTAAAAACTTCACCTTAAGTTGTTGACCTTTGGCCTATGTTTACTTTTTGGCCTATGCTGACCTCAAAAAGAATTGGTGGTTCAATTTCAGTGACCTGATATGCAAATCCTCTTCACATTTCAAGTCAATCAGATGAAAGTTGAGGATTTTAGAAATTTGAAATTGTTGTTGACTTTTGGCCTATGTTGCTCTTTTGGCCTATGGTGATCTCAAAAATAGATGCTGGTTGAATTCAGTTTGCTGATATGTAAATCCCATTCAAATTTCAAGTGAATCGGATGAAAATTGAGGATTTTAGAAACTAAAAAAAAAAGTGGTTGACCTTTGGCCTACGTTGACCTTTTGGCCTACACCGATCTCAAAAATAGTTGGTGGTTTAATTCAGTAAGCCGATATGTAAATCCTATTCAAAGTTCAAGTCAATAGGATGAAAATTAAGGATTTTAGAATTGAGGCTGACGATTGTTGAGAAACTCAGTTGGGAGGTTTACTGCCTGATCTTCATGTCACTTTGTCAAGAGAATCATAATTTCTTTCATGACCGGGCAGCGAACGTCATTATGTGCGACATTACGTCACTCCTACAGACGTGAAAACATTTGTTTTCCTTAAAAATATATTTAAAATAAATAAAATAGTACATAAATTAACAATAAAAGAAGCTAAAAAACAATTTAAAATACAATAAAAAGCACATTAAAAATATATAAATATGTACGTACAGTATACTGTACGTACGCGCAACTGCTGATTCACATTCAAAACAGGCGACGTACAGTATTCCTTTACTGTGTCTGTGTTAGCCATGGGTCCGAAGACGGATAATGCTAGTGTTTCCAAGCGTAATGTGGTTACGATGGACGATAAGGTAAATCTGATTAAAAGGTATGGAAAAGGTGGAAAAGTGTTGGTGATAGCGCATAGACCTTATCGCGAATCGGAACCGCAATGCGTCATGGGATCGGAAAGGGGCAATAGCGCCGCCACAAACTACACCATGGAATTGCAGCTGGCCCGGTTTTTTAAACCATTGATATTAAAATAAAAAGTAGCCTATAACCACCAGGATTTTATGCTGATTCCGAATCTGTGTCGAAAACTTTTCTCCGATGTGTAGTTCTTGAGTTATAAGCGGACATCCAGACAGACAGACATTCCTTTATATATAAAGTATAAAGCCAATTATAAAAGTATAAAGCCAATTATAAAAGTATAAAGCCAATATATAAAGTATAAAGCCAATGTATAAAGTATAAAGCCAATTATAAAAGTATAAAGCCAATTATAAAAGTATAAAGCCAATTATAAAGTATAAAGCCAATTGTAAAGTATAAAGCCAATTCTAAAAGTATAAAGCCAATTATAAAGTATAAAGCCAATTATAAAAGTATAAAGCCAATTATAAAGTATAAAGCCAATTATAAAGTATAAAGCCGATTATAAAGTATAAAGCCAATTATAAAAGTATAAAGCCAATTATAAAAGTATAAAGCCAATTATAAAAGTATAAAGCCAATTATGAAGTATAAAGCCAATTATAAAAGTATAAAGCCAATTATAAAGTATAAAGCCAATTATAAAGTATAAAGCCAATTATAAAGTATAAAGCCAATTATAAAAGTATTGTTGTGTATATGAGGATTGTGTTTTTTTTATTGTGTTTTTATTATTGCTTTATTCTGGACCCTCCTGCCTCCAGTCTGTGTATAAAGGTCAAAGGTCGTTCCGTAGTTATTTCATAAGCACTCACGTTAGCCAATCATAGATTTCCTCCTTGTTGACAGTTATTTCCTTATTCTGTGTAGTAGGCTAAGGATTTGTTTTCCATTAATTGACACTCCATTGCACCGAAGTCAAATAGATAGATCCCAATTCATTCCCAAAGCCCCATTCACAAAGCCTCGATTGCCAACTGCATTCGCCGCCATTGCCATGTGCTCCGTGCTCTGTGTGAACAGGAGGGGCGGGGTCGCCGGGGAGAGGCAAGCCCAGGGCGTGCCACGAGGGGCGGGGCTGTTCAGCCCCATGCCCAAATAAGGGAACAAGCCCGTAGCTCGCCACGAGGGGCGCGCCGTTCGGTGCCATGTCCAAATAAGGAGGCAAGCCCGTGGCATTGCCATATAAGGTCACAGAGCACGGGGGGAGGGCGGTACCGAAACTGAGGAGGGCGTGTCACACCGGGGCTTGAGGATGATATATGCGTGCGAAGATCGCGAAAGGGGAGATGAGTCCTGAAAAAGCACACGACGTCCCCACGGCAGCACGGAGAGCGAACCATTGAGCAAGACTGAGAGAGAGAGAAACGTGAGGGGGTGCCTGTATTGTGGCAATAGGCCGATACCCTCTAGGCCCTATTGCCGGTCGGTGAGACGCGAGGCTGTGTTTGCCGGGTTTTCGCCTCAACCCAAAAGCGTGGATCGGAGTGCGCGCTTGGAGCGGGACCTCGACGCCTACCATCTGCCTGGACCCTCCTCTGCCGTCCCAAACCATCCCTGCCATTCCATCCTTCTTGTGTACGTGAGTTTGTTCTGTGTGTCTTGTCCTGGGGTATAAGTTAAGCCTGTTTAGTTAAGCTAGAATTTTCACTGTGTCTCCTTGATTCCTTCTGTCTTTATTTTATTATCTTTCCTTCTTCCTTGGTTTCTTTTGGTCCTGTAAATAGTAATAAATAATAATCGTATTTCAAACCTTTTTGTCTCCTTCTTCTTCTTCACATCCGCGTCGTCTTTGTCTTTTCCCATATTGAATATCTGTGGCGCGATTTTGGCCAACGTTCAGGAATCGGGTTAGTCGGGGTAACTGTTCGGGTGCGGCGGCCATCCGCTCGGCCAATTAACATCCTAACCGCATCCGTAACAGTATAAAGCCATTTATAAAAGTATAAAGCCAATTATAAAGTATAAAGCCAATTATAAAGTTTATAGCCAATTATAAAGTATAAAGCCAATTATAAAAGTATAAAGCCAATTATAAAGTATGAAGCCAATTATAAAGTATAAAGCCAATTATAAAAGTATAAAGCCAATTATAAAGTATGAAGCCAATTATAAAGTATAAAGCCAATTATAAAGTTTAAAGCCAATTATAAAGTATAAAGCCAATTATAAAGTATAAAGCCAATTATAAAAGTATAAAGCCAATTATAAAGTATAAAGCCAATTATAAAGTATAAAGCCAATTATAAAGTATAAAGCCAATTATAAAGTATAAAACCAATGTATAAAGTGTAAAGCCAATTATAAAAGTATAAAGCAAATGTATATAGATAAAGCCAATTATAAAAGTATAAAGCCAATGTATAAAGTATAAAGCCAATTATAAAAGTATAAAGCCAATGTATAAAGTATAAAGCCAATTATAAAAGTATAAAGCAAATGTATATAGATAAAGCCAATTATAAAAGTATAAAGCAAATGTATATAGATAAAGCCAATGTATAAAGTCAAACATCAAGGCAGACAGACCCAATTGCAATGTTCCCACGTTTTGTTTTTTTTTAGCATGGAGATAATAACAGAATGATACAAGTTTACATTATACGTTTTATTTATTTTTAAACATTAATATACAAAATTAAATGAATTGAATAAGTTATGTTTTATGCTGAGTTTCCAAAAATAATTATTTCGCTGAAATTCTTTCCCAAAAGGATCATAAATATATAAACCATTCCAACATTTTGATTGTGAAACATTAATAAACCCACCAGAGACGCTGGGATTGAGCATTGTCTGGCAATGGTTGATTTGCTCTGTGCAATTGTGCTCATCACAAGCTAAAGGGATAGAGTCAGCGGGTGATCGGGAGAGGGAAAAGATTGTGGTTACACATCTGGCAGAAACAAAACATGCTTCCTTGTTTGAATGAAGCAAGAGCAATATTAACAATGTGAAACTTGCAAATGGTTTTGGAAACTCTCATAATTTCAAGCTTTCATGTGTCATTTTTTGGGATCTGGTGTTGCATTACCATTGACTGTTGGTAATGTTATATTCCATTCATATATGATTGATTTCACACCTTTAAATCTTTAAATTACTGCATTAATCTATAGATATGGTAAGCGTGATTAGTTGTGTGGGCAGAGAAACCAGAGACTCACACTCGGGGTAGGACCTTGATATGTATGTGCAGTTTTCGATGTCAAAGTCATTGTACATCCCTAAATAGACACACACACACACACACACACACACACACACACACACACACACACACACACACACACACACACAAAACACCACATAAATTAAGCGTCGATGTCAAAGTCATTGTACATCCCTAAATAGACACACACACACACACACACACACACACACACACACACACACAAAACACCACATAAATTAAGCGAGTTCTTTGCCTGGTACATCCCTAAATGATTACATGATTACATCCAAATGATTACATCATTTGTATGATTACAAATTCATTTGTATGCATACATTCATTTGTATGCCAAATGATTACATCCGTTGGGATAATTATGAAAAACTTAAAGAGCTATCCCAAATCCATAATTATGGCATTATGCACAATCAATCAAGGACCAAGATTTAAATCTTTTGATTTCTTATGTATAAACATTATGCAAACTTCACTATCCTGCAAAAGGTCATGAGATATCATGTAATTGTAAATATTTCATGAGATTTGCATTTGGTCATACTTGTGTGCAGCCACTTTCTATGGTATTTCATGGAATCCAAAACATCCCACTTCCAGAAAATTAACAGGTTGCAAATATTAATTTTAGCACTCGATGTTTTTTTGTTTTTTTTTGTATACTGAATCGAGGCTCGTGAAAGAGCTAACATTTACTTCACAAACAAATCAACCAGACAAACAAAATATATAAAAAGAGGAAGCGGAAAACAAGATGGGGAGAGAATGGGAAGCACACAAACATAACATTTGAGAGCAGGGAGATGTGTGGAAGGGAGAGGGCTTGGGGGGAGGAGGCGTGGGAAGGGGGGCGGGGAGGGGGGGGGGGACATTGTTTAGAGGAGATGGTATATTTTTGCATGCTGCAGGTCTGCGATGATCATACATAACCACGTAATAATACTAACACATTTCACTATTACACCACAGAACTGCCCTGTTTAGCAAAATTTCAATGCAGTTATTAAAAACCGATTATGCAGTTATTAAAAATTGCCGCCATTGCCATGGCGATAAGGTAAATCCCTAACCCTAACCCTAACCCTAACCCTAACCCTAACCCAAAAACCGAGTTATTAAAGAGTTATTAAAAACCGACCCTAACCCTAACCCTAACCCTAACCCTAACCCTAACCCTAACAACCCTAACCCTAACCCTAACCCTAACCCTAACGACCCTAACCCTAACCCTAACCCTAACCCTAACCCTAACCCTAACTCCTGCCTGAATATGAATCACTTTGATCACCCCTTGTTAGTGTTTGGCCTTTTTTGGATGTGGAGAAGTTGGATCATTACTCTCTGCTAAAAGAGACTTCAATTCGGGCTCAAAGTTGTGGAACCAGGGTTTAATCTCACGTAAAAAAAAATTTTAATACAGATTGCAGGCTCGTGTAAGAGCTAACACATTTAACATGAACATATGCACAGACACATAAAACATGCAATGAAGGGAGTGGAAGACAAGAGGGGGAGAGAGGGAAGTACACAAGCACAACAGAAGAGAACAGGGATGTCGGTAGATCTGTGGAAGGGGGAGGGCTGGGGGAGGAGGGAGCTGTACACGGTATAAAGCAAATGAACACTTCTAGGAATTTCAGGAAAGAAGTTGGGTATTTAAAGAGGCGGACTTGGGGTGTTTTAACAGGGGTAGAAAAGATCAAGGTTTTGGATGGGGGAAGAAAAGAGATGGTGGTGAACAGCTGTTTTACAGACCTGGAGGGAGGAGTGGGATTGAAGAGAGTGTGGAAGTTTGTTCCAGAGGTGGGAGAAAAGAGGAATGAAGAAGTGAAGGTGAGCAGAGAGTCTTGATTTTGGTAATTTCACCAGAAGAGGGTTGCTGGCAGATCTTGTGTGTCCTGCAGGAATATTTGGGGGACAGAGCACAGACAGAGCAGGGGGAGCTTGGCCGGAGAGGAGTCGGTCGAAGACAGAAAGACCACCCACCTGCCTGAGGTGAGAGAGAGAAAGGCCCTCCGAATCAGCTTCATCGTGGGAGATTCCAATGATTCTGAATGCTTTGGTTTCAACCACGTGAAGCCGAGCTAGGTGTGAGGCAGGAGCACCGGCCCAGAGGGGAGAGCAGTACTCCATTGAGCTGCAGATGAAAGCCTTGTATGTGGTGAGGGGCTCAGGTGTGCCAAGAAAGGACTTCGCACGACGGAGGATGCCCAGTCGGTGACTGGCTATGGAGGCCAGATTGGAAATGTGGTTTTCCCAGGAAAGATCATGGCAGATAGTGAGACCCAAAAGCTCCAGTGACAGAACTTCTTCAAGAGAATTGTTCAGAAAGTAGATGGGAGGGTTGTCCAGACGGTCTTTTCGGAGAGACACAGTAAGAGTGTGAGATTTGTCAGGATCGAAAGACATGTTCCACTTGTTTGACCAGTTTGTGAATTTGTCCAGTTCTGCAGAGAGTGAAGAGGCTGCTGCCTGTTGATCTGAGGGTTGGGATATGGAGCGGCAGAGAGTGGAGTCATCAGCAAAGAGATAGAGAGGATTTTCCAGAGACTCAGAGAGATCATCAATGAAGACCAGAAAAATCACAGGGCCCAGAACATTGCCTTGAGGAACTTCAGCCAGAACAGGAAGGGGAGAAGAGAGAATTCCATTCAGGGCCACACGTGGACTGTGACCAGAAAAGAAGTCTGCAAGCCATGCGTGGAGGTTTCCATGGATACCATACGAGGAGAGTTTGGTGAGCAGGACGGGGTGCCAGACCGTATCGAAGCACGAGATATGTCAAGGGAGACAGCTCTGATTTCCTGTTTGGCATTGAGGACCTCCATCCATTGTTGAAACAGGAGAAGCAGCATGTCCAGAGTAGAATGACCTGGTCTGAATCCAAATTGATGATCTGAGATCAAGCCATTGGAGAAGAGGCAGGATTTGATGTCAGAAGCGATGATCGATTCCAAGACGTTGCTGATTATTGGGAGCATGTTGATTGGTCTGTTGTCGCAAGGATCTGTTTTTGCACCTTTCTTGTGTGAAGCGGTAATGTTGGGTGATTTCCAAGCAGATGGCAGATGACCTTGAGCAAAGAGAGGGTGAAGAGAATGGAGAGAGGGTGTGAAAGAGCGGCAGAGCAGGATTTTAGGACCTGTGGGCTGATGCCGTCTGGTCCAGTTGCAGAATCAGAATCGAGGTTTGACAGAAACTTCTCCACCTTGTGAGGAGAGAAAGACACAGAGTCCAGGAGCACCTGATGATGCATTCTCTAAGAAAATGGCACCTTCTCTCTCCATCGCAAGGATTTGAAATGTGACACGTCAATCTAAAAGCAATAGCTTCTGTATAACTGCGACATTGTTTAGTGGTACTCCTGCCTGAAAGTGATGGTGCACATCCATTTTCCTCCCATAAAGGACAACGTCAGTCGCTAAACAGTTGTCAATTTGAGACAAATGTTGGAAAAAAAATACAAAAAAATATTAGTGTAATATATCTTGCATTTTTCTTCTGCATATCAAAGGGGACCAAAAAAACAACAACAACCACGGTCCCCGAAAAAGGCCAACCCCCGCTTTGTGGGGAAAAATGGCCTCTAAAGGTGGTTATTTATTATATTTATATATCGTTGACTTATTGGGACTTCAGACACGTTTTACAGAAGCTTTCTGTCACAGATGCTGTCATACTAGATGCCATCATCATACAAAAATACGCAATTTGGTGTCTGTCTGTCTGACCACAATACATTCAGTCGTTACTTATTCAATCTCAACCAAACTTGACAAGAGGACTAAGGGTCACACGATGGAGGTTGTAGTGACTTCATATGCCCCCCTCCCAAGGGGGTTTTCCATCCTTGGACAAATGCAGTGATAGCGTGTTGTGGCATTTTTCCAAGGCCACTTCAAATAACAAAAGTAATAACAACAACAATGATAATAACATAATATTGTCGCACGATTGTCCCTTGGTTAAGACCGGGGAATCGCGGATAGCCAAAACGAGCTTTAACTCCGAGGCGACGATCAATGGCGGATTTCCTATACATGCATGGGAAGAAGAAGGAAAGAGGAAGAAGAAGCGGCGAGATTTACCTCACGGTCCACGCACGTGCCAGCGTCTTCAACCTGCAAAGTGATTAAACTCACACGAACACAGAATTATGTACAAAAATAAACTATTTATTTTATGGAACCCGAGAACAATGTCTAAAAAATATCCTAAATCGGGACGTCCCCACACCTCACTTCAAATACACAACACAGGAACAATGAATAATAAAATAACCGTTTCGTTGTGTCTGTGAATGCAAGCTTATCTCAATCAGTAGTCTGCAGTCGTCAAGGATGGTCCGGCTCCAAGCACAGTCATCCGACCGCGGCTCCGGTTAGTGGGAAGTAGGCCTCGTTCCGCCCCGGTTCGCGCTCCACCAGGCCCACGGACACCACTGCACGCCAAGCCTCGTGTCCCCGCGTGATCGTTCACGAGGTTTGTGCGTGAATCCGGGTAAGAGAATCGTCGGCGCGCCAACGTCCTTCCAACGAGCGAGGGTCCAAACAGGACGAGGTCCAACACAAGAGAGGGTCCAGCACAAAGGGACAGTTCAGGGCAAGAGGGCAAAGGGAGAGAAAAGCAGAGGCGAAACAGGCAGAGGCAAAGAAAGAAAATGCCAGTCAGCCAGTCATTCTTCTGATCGTCCTCTGACGTCAGCTCTCTTCTCGAATCTTCCGATCACGTTAGTCGCCTCTCATTGGCCGAGCGCTTTATGCCCTGCTCCCATGCTATTGGTCGGTGGCCAATCACAAGTCCTTATTTACCCTCCAATCGGTGCTCTTGGTGTTGCTCGCCCCTCCCCTCCTGTCAATCACGAGTTCTCCTGGGCGTGGCTTTGAGCCTGCCTGGTCAATGTTTGATCACCATGGTGTACCACTGTGCGGCCGTTGCTGTCGGTCTTTTCGGTCAGTCATTGTGGCGGCGGGGAATTATTTAATGTGGTGCACTAATGGATCTAGCTAATGTATGTGATGTGTTGCCATACGGGACACAGGTATGTTCACAGAGGGGACGACGTACAATGGAATTAGCATAATCCCTACGTTAGTTAACAAGCCCCGCCCCCTCATGGCGGGGACACATACCCAACTTATCTGACATCCGGTCTGGACAGGTCCTCTACTTATTTACATCGAGATAGTTCTAGCTACCCACGACAACCGGAGCATGATACCTATACAGATCTACCTAAATCTATATATGCCGTACCCACCGACATAACAATATTAATGTTATTACAAAACAATATTTCTACTAATAATATCCCCCATCCCCAAGGAGTTTTTCTTCCTTGGACAAATGCAGTGTTAACATGTATAAATAGCTTTTTGTGGGTTTTTTGTTGGGCACCCCCACTGGAAGTAAAAAAAATTTATAAACCACAAACACATATGGTTACCTTTCTAAACAGTTGCTACTGTTGTTTAACACTAAAGTGAAAGAAATCTGGAGGAATTCCGACATCCTTGAAGCATTATATGCTTATGCGTCCACCACAAACTAACGGACCATAGCATAGATCTACTGTGACCTATATACCCCGAAGAAGATAATAACATAACCTTTCCTCCTGCTCCCATAAGAAGTGTGTGTACTAGTTATTTAAATTCCTGAAACATAACAAATAGGATTAAAAGCATTAACATTTACTCGACATATCAGCAAGGCATGAGACGATACATGTGATGTTGTGATCATCTAGAGTCTAGACCTTTTATTCAAAAAGTTACATTTGAGTGATATGGCTTTTTGCATGATGTTTGTATATGTCCATCTGTTCATCTTCAGAACTGCCCATCAAATTGGAGACTCCATTGATTGACTTTTCTACTCTTGTTTGTCTCTAAGTACTACCCACTCCTCACTTCTGCTTTTTCAGTATATTAACCATCCCATACATTGTTGTTAACATTTTGCATTAACCGTTATCTGTATAAATTGTGAAAAATAGCAAAAAGGAGAACATTTACTGCTTGTACTGTCGGTCTAATCCCCTTGAGCACTGCAAATCATGACTTCTATCATCAATCTGTGCAATGTGTCTGTGCTACCAAAGTAATTCCTGGGCAAGGGTGACGATTAGAGTTATACTTGGTGGTTTGCCATTGCCATCCAGCAGTCAGTCAGGATAGAAATTGGGAATTTAGCCAAGGTTCGGGCAATAATCTGCCTACTCTTCATGAGTGACACCATAGGGTGTTTAAGGTCCACTAACTAACGCTATCAGGCAAAACACCCAGTTTAACATCCATCCAAGAGATGTATCTCTCACTTCCTGCAATGGCATTATATGTTCTTCCATGAGCCTCGTAATATAAAACAGAAAAACATGGGAACATTAGAAACATAGCACATGCAAGTTTGAAGACTAACCACTACTTTCAGCTGCCTGTCTGTAATATCCTCTCAGGCAGTCGCTCATCTTCTCATAGCATGATTTCTTGGCACAGTCTGGGTCAGGAGAGGGCAACACAATTTCACAATCAATACGGCAGTTCATCATGTTGAGCATTCAGGAGTGTTGAGATTGTGATTATGTTTGCAATTTATTTTTTTATAGACAGGATCTCTTGCCTTATGGATCTAAAAGTATGGTCGCGAAAGGTAAAAGACTAAGTAATCATATAATGTGGGCCAAATTGGACACAAGCATTGGAATGAATGAACGGTATAAAGAGAGAAGATAGAATAGGAGGAAACACAGTAAGGGGATTGGTTACGTAGAGTTAATGGGGGTAGAAAAGATTGTGGGTAGGAATGGGGGGTGATGGGAAATGGTGGTGCATAGTCTGAAGCCCTTGAGAGAAGAATGTGAATTAACTCTCTCCAGAGGGTCAAATGGGGAAAAAGAGGGACAATTAAAGAGTGGAGGTGGGCAGTAAGCAGGATTTTTGTTTTAGCTAAAAGATTAGCAGTCTGTCAATGATGTGCAAAGTAGGCCTTGTAGGTTGTTCGTAGTTCTGTATTTTAAAGAAATTAATTGGAATAACAGAGGATTCCCAGTGGACAGTTAGCTTTGAATATCAGCTTTGTTATGTGGTCAACCAATGAGAGGGTCTTGACTGATACTGATAGTGAGGCTTGAAAATTCAAGAGATGGAACATATTGTTGCAGTGGTGGTTCAAAAATCCCCCTTCTTGACAACAATTTTGTTGCGTGATTCCCCTCGGTTAATACCGGAGAATCACGAATACCTTCAAGGTGCATGGATCAAGGTGCACGCGCGTGCCGAAGAACCGCGCGATCGAACCCTCACTTTCCCACACCTTGCGGGTGCCAAGCGGATTTGCACGGTGTGGAAAGCGGCGTTACCCCCACGAGATTTATGGACCTGAATCTAGCCAAATTCGGTCTCGGATGATGCTCGACCAATTGGTGAAAGGACGTACCGAACAGGTTGGAAAGTAACAACAAAATGTACAGCCTTTTATTTGGAAGGCACAGAGAAACAGAGACGAAGATACAGCTTACCAATTCTTACTTAATAATAACCCCGACTTGGCGCCTTCACACTCACTCTCACACAGGGGAAAAGACACTGGTTAAGGGCGTACCGATGTACGTGCTGGGATTCCTCGCAATTGGCCACGTGGTCTGCTGTGCGCAGTTCGGTCCTCACGTGCAGCCTGGACGAGGTCAGGTCCGAAGGACGAACCGCTGCCTCGAAGTCGGCACGGACGAACTTCAGCACAGGTAGATGAACTTCAGCGCAGGTGAGACAAGCTTGCAGGTCAGCCGGATGGTGCAAGAGATCGGCGCAGAAGCGATGGGTGTTGACTAAGAACAAAGGCCAAAACACGTGTCGTGTGGTGGGGCCAAAACAAGAGAGTCCAGAGCAGGGTGTCGTCCACGAGGCAAAATCCAAGGCAAGAGAGATCGTGTCGTCCACGAGGCAAAATCCAAGGCAAGAGAGATCGTGTCGCCCACGAGGCAAAATCCAAGGCAAGAGAGATCGTGTCGTCCATGAGGCAAAATCCAAGGCAAGAGAGATCGTGTCGTCCACGAGGCAAAATCCAAGGCAAGAGAGATCGTGTCGTCCACGAGGCAAAATCCAAGGCAAGATAATCAGAACAGGAGCTCGTAGCGCAGCAAAATCCCAAGGCCAAGAGAGTCGTGTCGTCCACGTGGCGAAATCCAGGCAAAGAGAGTTCAGAACAGGAGGTCGTAGTGCAGCAAAATCCCAATGCAAAGAGAATGATAATGCGCTCCGCATGGGCTTTTACCAGATCCGCCCACGCATGCGAAAAATGTTCCACAGCCTCCCATTGGCCGAGGCTTGTCGCATCATGGCGACGGGTTCCCGGCTCGCCATTGTTCACCTGGGCCGTGCTTTTGGCCACGCCTTCCTGCTTATTAAAAATGGCTTCCCTTCACCAACGAGGGTTTGAAATCCTGTCTAACTTCAACGCATATTGGTTTTGATTTCTACACAATGGGAAAGGGCTAATCTTTACATTCAATAGAAAATAACTAACCACCGCAGGCTACATGTTGGCATGCAATTTAACTATAGGGGGTTTGCCTTTATGGCACAACCGCAACAATATTCTATAGTGACTGACCATGGAAATAGGTAGGTTGGTTCATTTGGTGATACTTCCAGATGACAGTATGAGAATGTAAGATTTGCCAGGATTGAAAACCATGTTCCATGGAAAAGACTATAGCTAATCACTTCCATATTAACATTGAGTGAAAAGCTGCAGCCTGCAGGTGGGATGGGGGTACTGAATGAGACAACATGAAATCATCTGCAAAATGGAAGAGAAGGTGTTACTAGAGCATCAGAGAGGTTGCTTTGTAGATGAAGAACAAAACTCGGCCCAAGACTGCGTGATGCACTCTAGCCATTACTGAGAAAGGAAAGGAGAGCAGAGGGTTCCATTATTAACAATGTATTGACTGTGTGATTAGAGGATATCCACTATATGCCAGGTATGAACGGCAAGGGAGAAGTCGACATCCTGTGAAGAACATATAGCACAATATCTCAAAAAGTTGAAGACGGATCCGAATGAACCTTGGTGGGGAGGTTGGGTTCCTTGATTCCTTCTTCCTTCAATTCTTCCTTCCGCAATTCATGGCGGAAATGAAAAAAATAGAATGACAGTATTGACAAAATGGGAGAACAATTGGAGCAAATGAGGGACGAAGCAAGGGGTACCAGAGAGCAATTGGGAAACCAAATTGGGGGATTGAAAAATGATATGGGAAATCGAAATTGGGGTTGAGGAGACGGCAGAGGTAGTACATGAATTGAAGAAAGAAATGGAATGTACACAAAGTCTGCATTCGCATTATGATGTCGTGCTGCCTAACCAAAATGGAAGAATTGATTCGATTTTTGTGAAGATCTGAATCCAAATACAATATATATTTTTATTTTAAGTGATTCTTCACCATTGAAGTATAGGGCCAAAACCGATATACAACACGATATCTCAATAAGTTGTGGACGATTTATGACTAAACTCGGTGGACGAGTTGGTTTGGTGTCAATAACGAGGCAATTCGATTGTGGTTCAGGTCCGCATCCAGATCTGGCCCATCAGTGGGTAAAAAACGTAAACTTTTCAGCTTGGCGGGGGTACGCGCTCTACCGAGTGCCATTCTACTTTATTTGAAATTTTACTTCTTATATTTCAGAAGCAACTTTTATTGTCTGCATTGCTTTTGAATAAGTTTTATTCGTGTTTCGTGAATACAAATTTTTCAGAACAGATCATTTATTTTAAAAGAAAGGATATAATTCAAATATTTAATAGCAGATTGATAAAAGGAAAAAAAAACACTTTGCAACAGAATTATACAAACCGTAAATACTAAGCTGTATGGTAATGTAAAAGAGACTTACCAACAAGTTCCTTTTCAATGAAGAATTTGTCCAGAAGAGTTCTAGCTGCAAAACAGATGAGATGAGTGGCGTTAAGTTTGACTCCATCAGACTACAAGATGGATTATTAGCTAATAGCTAGGCAGATAACACCCAATATTAGGGCGAATCGTTCACATTGTGATACAAGCATGAAATTAGCAGTTGTGCTCTTATATAGATACTCTAAATTTAAACAACTCAAAATTCAAGATGGCAGCCATTAAAAAAATTGATTTAATTAAGGTAAATTGAAAATACTCACTCATTCGTCCAAAATTCAATATTATAAAGTTTACGGCACATTTTAGCCATTTTGGTGGTTATTTTGAAAAAGAATGGCTGACATGTTGAATTTTGAGTTGGCTTACTCACTGTATTCAAAAAGTATCTATATAAGAACATCACTGCAAAATGTCATGATTGTATCTGTCAAGAGAGAGAGATCACAATGTGAATGGGTTTTTGTGTTGGCCGCCTCGCTATAACCAGTGCCTGTATTTATATGTACTAGGGCATGCCCGTACTATATATATATCTAAAATTATATCCCCCCCCTCTATTTACATGAAATGGTTTGGTCCATTCGCAAAGCCAAAGCGAACGGCTTGCGAGTACGGTGACAATCCCCCCCCTCTATTTACATGAAATGGTTTGGTCCAAAGCGAACGGCTTGCGAGTACGGTGACAATCCCCCCCCTCTATTTACATGAAATGGTTTGGTCCAAAGCGAACGGCTTGCGGAGTTTGGTAAAGAAATCGCCATAGCTCGGTAACTACTTGTCCGATTAATTTCAAACCTTGAAAAGGCACATCCTCGGGTCCCCAGCAATATACCTGGCAAGTTTCAAGTATATCGGACCGGTAGTTGTCGAGAAACAGCGGTCGCATACACACACACAGACACACACACAGACACACAGAGATTACTGGAATTATAGATAGATGTTCAATATATACGTAGTAAATAGTATATGTATATACAGTATACACTAAAGATAACATATTTGGAAGCAAACATAAATTTAGGGAATAAATTACAATGATAAATGCTGCAATAAATGCATTGGTTCATATACGAGTAATATATGTCACACTGAATTGATTGATTAGAAGCAATTATCCTACAATATTAAATCCGACAATTATCTGTGTGTATATATGTATGTATGTATGTAATCTGAAAATGATAGAAAAAAAACCAGTGCTGACCCGATCTCCACCAAATTTTACATAATATGTGTTCGTAGTACCCAGGGTAAGCTTACCCCTTCCCTCCCTGCCTGCCCTCCTGCAAGGGAGTGGGGGGAACAACTTGGCAATGCTCCCGAAGGGAGCGGGTGTTTCTAGGTTTAAACAAAATTTGATGCAATGGAACTCAGACAATGCTTTGTTAAAGTACAGTAAAACACCACTCAATGGCGTCATTATGTTCTGCCAGCCCGTGTGATGAATTTAAAGCCAATTCAGATCTAATAGAAGAGTAACAGTAGGTTCTACTGATTGTTGGTTCCACAAAAAAACAAGCGATTAGTGCTTTTTAAAATACTGTCCTCCATATAAGCATTACTTGTTTTTCCACACCAAATAAGGCAATAAAAACACTACACAATCATAATGCTTCAAAATGTCAATAATTATTGGCCAAAACATTCAGTTGTGATGAAAGAAGAAGAAGCAGAAGTACCGGGTAGTAAGATTAAATTTGATTGGTACACATATAAGTTTTTCTTATTATTATTATCTTGTTATCTTGCCAAAACGAAGTTTTTGCAAGATGTATTAGTCAGCTTGTATGTTTGTTTGTTTGTTATCTTGCCAAAACGAAGTTTTTGCAAGATGTATTAGTCAGCTTGTATGTTTGTTTTTTTGTTTGTTTTTTTTTTTGTTTTTTTGTTTGTGGTTAATCATTTTTTTTCCACGTTTAGATCACTCTGTAGACCACAGTTATTATTGGAAACTCCTGTAACTTCGCATATCAGAGTCCTATAGAGATACCCTTCAGCACCCAAAATTTTGAAGGTCAAGGTCAAAGGTCAAGGTCACTTTGTGGTCAATCATGGAGGTCGACGAAACCCTTATTTTTTGAGTAACTTTGATCGGATCGTCTCCAAACTTCATGGGAATCTAGTATATGGTCCGGCGCTCAGCTGATTAGTTTTTGGTGGCGATCGGCCTTGACCTTCATGGTTAGCGCTGGAGGTCGAAAATTATTGACCCCAAGGTCAAATGTTGAAATCGTTATTTTTTGAGTAACTTTGATCGGATCGTCTCCAAACTTCATGGGAATCTAGTATATGGTCCGGCGCTCAGCTGATTAGTTTTTTGTGGCGATCGGCCTTGACCTTCATGGTTAGCGCTGGAGGTCGACCTTGACCTTTGACCTTGACCTTCAGATCACTCTGTAGACCACAGTTATTATTGGAAACTCCTGTAACTTCGCATATCAGAGTCCTATAGAGATACCCTTCAGCACACAAAATTTTGAAGGTCAAGGTCAAAGGTCAAGGTCACTTTGTGGTCAATCATGGAGGTCGACGAAACCCTTATTTTTTGAGTAACTTTGATCGGATCGTCTCCAAACTTCATGGGAATCTAGTATATGGTCCGGCGCTCAGCTGATTAGTTTTTGGTGGCGATCGGCCTTGACCTTCATGGTTAGCGCTGGAGGTCGAAAATTATTGACCCCAAGGTCAAATGTTGAAATCGTTATTTTTTGAGTAACTTTGATCGGATCGTCTCCAAACTTCATGGGAATCTAGTATATGGTCCGGCGCTCAGCTGATTAGTTTTTGGTGGCGATCGGCCTTGACCTTCATGGTTAGCGCTGGAGGTCGAAAATTATTGACCCCAAGGTCAAATTTTGAAATCGTAGGTACCATATCGAGTAATACCTCATATGAATGCCCTTGATGAGTGCTTCCCAGATCTGTAAACAGTTTGACGCTATGACGTCATTTGATGACGTCATGACGAAAAAACGGAATTTTCATGAAAAAATTATTTCCTCAGTTCTCATCAAAATCTTTCAATATCTCGTGGGCAGACATTCCTCAAAGAGTCGCTTCTAGTGGATAGCAGTTCTGTTCACCTCAGTGTGACCTGAAGCAAGTCACTCATGTTCACATTTTGGCAAGATACGGTTCACCCTGTGGGTGACATAGGTTTATTTTTTTGTTTTTTTGTTTGTGGTTAATCATTTTTTTTTCACGTTTAGATCACTCTGTAGACCACAGTTATTATTGGAAACTCCTGTAACTTCGCATATCAGAGTCCTATAGAGATACCCTTCAGCACACAAAATTTTGAAGGTCAAGGTCAAAGGTCAAGGTCACTTTGCGGTCAATCATGGAGGTCAACGAAACCCTTATTTTTTGAGTAACTTTGATCTTATGATCTCCAAACTTGGTGGGTATATAGGGTGTGGTATGGCGCTCAGCTGATTAGTTTTTGGTGTCGATCGGCCTTGACCTTCAAGGTCATTTTAAAGGTCATTCAATTTTGACCAAAAGGTAAAATTTTCAAGTTTCAGTTACCATATCGAGTAGTACCTCAAATTGAAGCCCTTGTTGAGTGCTTTCCAAACATATAACTAGTTTGACAATGTGACGTCATTTGACGGCGTTATGACGAAAAAACTGCACTTTTCATGTATATTGTATTGCTTTAGTTCGCATTGTTTAGGTCACTCTGTAGAGCACAGTTCCCTTTGGAAACTCTTGTAAGTTCGCATATCAGAGTCTTTTAGAGATACCCTTTAGCACACAAAATTATGAAGGTGAAGGTCAAAGGTCAAGGTCACTTTGCGGCCAATCATGGAGGTCAACTAAACCCTTATGTTTGGAGTATTGTTAGTCGAATCAGCTCGAAACTTTACAATATTGTAGTATATGGTCTAGTGCACAGCTGATCAGTTTTTGGTGGCGAACGGCCTTGACGTTCATGGTTAGCGCTGAGGTCGAAAATTATTGACCCCAAGGTCAAATTTTGAAATCGTAGGTACCATATCGAGTAATACCTCATATGAATGCCCTTGATGAGTGCTTCCCAGATCTGTAAACAGTTTGACGCTATGACGTCATTTGATGACGTCATGACGAAAAAACGGAATTTTCATGAAAAAATTATTTCCTCAGTTCTCATCAAAATCTTTCAATATTTCATGTGCGTTGGTCATGAAGACATACTATTCACCATACGAAATTATTAAGGTCAAGGTCAAAGGTCAAGGTCACTTTGCGGTCAATCATGGAGGTCAACGAAACCATTATTTTTTGAGTAACTTTGATCTTATGATCTCCAAACTTGGTGGGTATATAGGGTGTGGTATGGCGCTCAGCTGATTAGTTTTTGGTGTCGATCGGCCTTGACCTTCAAGGTCATTTTGAAGGTCATTCAATTTTGACCAAAAGGTAAAATAGACAGATGCAGGGGCAAGATACGGTTCACCCTGTGGGTGACATATGTTTTTATTTTTCTTATTCTTCCACCCTATTTTGCACCTCCGAAAACTTTAAAATGAAGTTTCTCAGCAACCACTGGTCGGATTGACAGGAAATTTTCACCAAATGATCAGCTAGTCTCGTATAATTTTTTATGCTAATTTTGACGTCATAGGTCATGTGGTATGGGCGCCATCTTGTAAAACACCTTCAACTTTGCCCCTCTAGTGTATATCTCTGAAACGGCTCAATGGAAAAATTTGAATAATGGCTCATTCTAAAGAACTCTGCAATGGGACCAAAAACATGTTTATTTAGTGTATTAAAAATGCTAACGTTAAGACGTTATAATTCGTCAAACACATCTTTGCTCCCACGAAAATGATATTTTTTCCCCAGATCCTTCGTTAAAAAAAACTCAGAATGCAAAAAAATTCGAAGTCATACGTCACATGGTTCGGCCGCCATATTGTTTTTCACGAAAAACACGAAAACCCATTTTTCTCCGCAACGGCTGAACAGATCAAGCCCAAACTTGGCATGCATAATCACATACCCATGACAAACAAAAAGTTCAACGATCATGAAGCCATGCGTCACATGGTTTCAGAGTTATGACGTTTTTAAGCATAAACTAAAAATGCTATCTTCTCCATAATTTGTGAAGTTATCGAGTGGAAACTTTACACAAATACTCCCCATGGGGGGGACATTTAAATCATACTTGATACGTTTTGATAAGTCGCATGGTTTGGCCGCAATAGATTAATTGAAGGAAAATCCTAAAAAGCTTCTAAATCTTGAACCTCTTGAATTTTTAATGCAATGTAGCACTCATCAAGCGGAACATGTATGTAAAATTTCAACATGATTGGTTGTATGGTCTCGAAGTTAGAAGTCTTTATTGTTGAAAGAAGAAGAAACGCAACATTTTTCTTACCAGGCAGTGAGTGCTACTGCCATTTTAATGAGTAATTTCCATTAAAAACATTTTCTCTGCAATGATTGGACCGATAGAGAGCACATTTTCACCATAGGAGGGACTCGGTCTGTAGAATATTTTAATGGTAAATGTGACGTCACAGGTCATGTGGTTCGGCCGCCATATTGTTTTGAGTGACAAACACTAAAATTCAATTTTCTCCAAAACGCCTGAACAGGTCGAGGCCAAACTTTGCAGGCAGAATCGCATACCCATGACGAACAAAAAAGTCAACGAGGATGATGTCATGTGTCACATGGTTTCAGAGTTATGACGTTTTTAAGCATAAACCTTTAAAGCCTAGCTCCTCCCTCATTTGTGATCCAATCGAGGGGAAACTTCACAGATCTGTTCAGCATGTCAGTCTACTAAAATGTCCTTTTGGAATTTGCGATAGGGCACGTGGTTTGGCAGATATCGTTAATTAAACGAAAATATTTTTTTAAAATGGATATCTCTTGAATCACTTCATTGATCGACATGAAACTTCATGCTATAGTAGAAGTCATGAAGAGTAACAAGTGTGCAAAATTTCAAGATGATTGGATGTACGGTCTGGAAGCTAGAAGTTGTTATTGCATGAAGAAGAAGATGCTTCGAGTTGTGCGCAATTAATTAATTTATCACATGTATAGCCATGAAGGCATTGTCGGCTTCCCAGACCAAATAAATAATTCTGGCTCTGTGATTTTCAGGTTTATTTTCTTTTAAAAATCGCTTTCTCTGCAGTCTTTGCACGGATTGACATGAAATTTTCAGCCATAGGTGCCCCTGGGCATGAAAAATCTTTTGAGGATAAGTATGACGTCACAGGCCACGTGGTACAGCCGCCATCTTGGGAAAACCGAAAAATTTTACATCTATATATCTCCAAAAGCGCTGAGTAGAAAAAGATTGAGACACATCTCATTGTAAAGAACTATCCATGGAGAATAAGCCATGTGAACTATGATGTAATATTTGCCTCCATTATGACGTCATAATTCGACATGTACAAAACCATCCGATTAGGTTGAAATTTTTTGAGCATCATCTCGTGATAAATTGTTGGAGAAAAAAATATTATAATTTGAATGCGGGGTTGTTGTAAAATGTGGGGAAGTGTGTGTGTGTGTGTGTGTGTGTGTGTGTGTGTGTGTGTGTATGTGTGTGTGTGTGTGTGTGTGTGTGTGTGTGTGTGTGTGTGTGTGTGTGTGTATGGGGGGGATGGTGATGTGTGTGTGTGTGTGTGTGTATATGATGTGTGCGTGTGTGTGTGTGTGGGGGGGGGGGGTATGTGTGTGTGTGGGGGGGGGGGTGGATGTGTGTGTGCATGCGTGTGTGTTGGTGGGAGGTGGGGGTGTGGGGGGAGGGGTGTGTGTGTGAAGGTGTGTGTATGTGTGTGTGTGCAGGGGGGGGGGGAGGGGAGATGTGTGTGTGTGTGTGTGTGTGTGTGTGTGTGTGTGTGTGTGTGTGTGTGTGTGTGTGTGTGTGTGTGTGTGTGTGTGTGTGTGTGCATGTGTGTGTGTATATCGGGGTTGTATCAAAAGCGAAGTTGTATGAAAGCGGGAAGGCGGGGTAAACCGGTCATAACTGCCAGCAGTTGTAAAGTGGCAGTTCTAGTTATCATTGTTATTATAATTATTATTATGTTATTATCAATATAGTAATGTATCATTGTCATTCCCATTATCATTTCAATAGTATGTAATTAATGGACATACTCACATTCTGTGCAGACAAACATACAAACAAACGGACCCCAATTCAATACCCTCTCCTTTGCGAATGTAATTATTATTTCAGTTACCTTGTAATGTTACGTTGTTTCTCCAGGCCTTCTTGTTGCAACTGAATTTCATATGCCAGTATCCTGTCGCTTTGCAATCTGAAAAACAGTTTCTCTTATACCAATGTAATACAGTAAAAACATCATTACATAATTAGAAAAACAATTATGGGGAAATATAACAACACAATAAAAATTGTTAGAATGATGAGATATTTACCAACAATGGCATTGTCATCATTTTGATGTTTTTTCAGGCAATCCGTATCAACCTTCGCATGACTAACCTGTTCACACTCTGCTGCAAGAAACACAAGGTGCATAAGATCAGAGTAATGAAATCACAATCTCAATTTGATTATACGAAGGCACATAAAAGAAAAACACCATGTATTTCTTAATTACATGAGTATGATTGAATTCAACCACCACCCCCCACACAACCACCACACCCCACACAACCACCACCCCCCACACAACCACCACCCCCCACACAACCACCACCCCCACACAACCACCACCCCCCACACAACCACCACCCCCCACACAACCACCACCCCCCCCACAACCACCACCCCCCACACAACCACCACCCCACACACAACCACCACCCCCCACACAACCACCACCCCCCCACAACCACCACCCCCCACACAACCACCACACCCCACACAACCACCACCCCCCACACAACCACCACCCCCCACACAACCACCACCCCCACACAACCACCACCCCCCACACAACCACCGCCCCCCACACAACCACCACCCCCCCACAACCACCACCCCCCACACAACCACCACCCCACACACAACCACCACCCCCCACACAACCACCACCCCCCCCACAACCACCACCCCCCACACAACCACCACCCCCCACACAACCACCACCCCCCACACAACCACCACCCCCACACAGCCACCACCCCCCCCACAACCACCACCCCCCACACAACCACCACCCCCCACACAACCACCACCCCCACACAACCACCACCCCCCACACAACCACCACCCCCCCACAACCACCCCCCCCACACAACCACCACCCCCCACACAACCACCACCCCCCACACAACCACCACCCCCCACACAACCACCACCCCCCCCCCCACAACCACCACCCCCCACACAACCACCACCCCCCACACAACCACCACCCCCCACACAACCACCACCCCCACACAACCACCACCCCCCACACAACCACCACCCCCCCACAACCACCACCCCCCACACAACCACCACCCCCCACACAACCACCACCCCCACACAACCACCACCCCCTACACAACCACCACCCCCACACAACCACCACCCCCCACACAACCACCACCCCACACAACCACCACCCCCACACAACCACCACCCCCCACACCACCCCCACACAACCACCACCCCCCCCACACAACCACCACCCCCACACAACCACCACCCCCCACACAACCACCACCCCCCACACAACCACCACCCCCACACAACCACCACCCCCCACACAACCACCACCCCCCCACAACCACCACCCCCCACACAACCACCACCCCCCACACAACCACCACCCCCACACAACCACCACCCCCTACACAACCACCACCCCCACACAACCACCACCCCCCACACAACCACCACCCCACACAACCACCACCCCCACACAACCACCACCCCCCACACCACCCCCACACAACCACCACCCCCCCACACAACCACCACCCCCACACAACCACCACCCCCCACACAACCACCACCCCCCACACAACCACCACCCCCCACACAACCACCTCACCCCAATGACAAGTTATTTCAGGAACAGTTGGATATGAATCTAATAGTGCTGGCTCTTATGTAATTCTACTAATCTTAGCTTTAATCTAAGGTATATGGAGGGATATAAAGACAACTTTCCTGACTGAATTTAGGTTATGGACATGAAAGATTCCACAATATCTCAAACACGAAGACGTCATGCAGAGCACGACACTTGCAAAATCTGCCCCCCCCCCCCTCCCCAACCCCCGAAAGTTTCCACTGATACAGCAAATTGTCCATTTCATTAAAATTGACAATCTTGATCAAAGCTCGGGTCAATAGGAAGAAAAGTGACGATTTTTCAGATGAACAATGATGATTTTATAAGTTTGACCTTGAGTTGGCCTTTGACCTTTTGACCTTAAAACAGTTGGTTACCAAATTCAGTGAGGCACTGTACAAATGCTGTTCAATTTTCAAGTCAATCAGATGAAAATTGAGGATTTTAGAAACATGGCCTATGTTGACCTTTTGGCCTATGTTGACCTCAAAAATAGTTCGGGCTGAATTCAGTGACCAGATATGCAAGTCCTCTTCAAATTTCAAGTCAATCGGATGAAAATTGAGGATTTTATAAATTTGGCCTATGTTGACCTTTTGGCCTATGTTGACCTCAAAAATACTAGGTGGTTGAATTCAGTGGCCAGATATGCAAGTCCTCTTCAAATTTCAAGTCAATTGGATGAAAATTGAGGATTTAGGAAATTTCACCACCGACTGAACGATCTGTATTACTGACTGACTTACTTCTTGCAGGTTATGGTTCCCAAAGACATAGTAGAGGTGCGGAGTTTCGGAGACATAGAGGTGCAAAGTTTTTCGGTTTTTCCAAGATGGCACCCGTACCACGTGACCTATAATTTTATCATTAAAAATTCTACAGGAGGACGCACTCCGATGGTGAAAATTTCATGTCAATCGGTCCAACGTTTGCAGAGAAAATGCATTTTAAAGGTAATAAATCTGCAAAATGTCTGCAGAAGTGACATGCACCATACATACATACATACATACATACATACATACATACATACATATACATACATACATACATACATACATACATACATACATACATACATATACATACATACATACATACATACATACATACATATACATACATACATACATACATACATACATACATACATACATATACATACATACATACATATACATACATACATACATACATACATACATACATACATACATACATACATACATATACATACATACATACATACATACATATACATACATACATACATACATACATACATACATACATACATATACATACATACATACATACATACATACATATACATACATACATACATACATACATATACATACATACATACATATACATACATACATACATACATACATATACATACATACATACATACATACATATACATACATACATACATACATACATACATATACATACATATACATACATACATACATACATACATACATACATACATATACATACATACATACATACATACATACATATACATACATACATACATACATACATACATACATACATACATACATACATACATATACATACATACATATGGACAGACAAACGCTGTTCCAGACGGTATTTCCCTACGGGAGCAAATTTTAACATCTTCTCCCTGACACAAGTTTAGGGTGACATCTTGGAGTTAAACTCTCTCCAGCAGGGAATTGGGCTGCCGAGGGGACTTACTGCTAAAACTTTATGGACAGCTTTTGATCAGCCAAGCGGAAGATTATATTCCATATTGAACTAGATGGTATGAATTTTAACCCATTAGCAGTATAATGTAATGTACTATAAATGGGTGTGTGTGTGTGTGTGTGTGTGTGTGTGTGTGTGTGTGTGTGTGTGTGTGTGTGTGTGTGTGTGTGTGTGTGTGTGTGTGTGTGTGTGTGTGTGTGTGTGTGTCATACTTTATGTGTCTATTAATATTACATACGTCTATCAATGAATTATGTATTATGTATTATAGAAATGCACCTTTCAACTCTTTAGACTCCTGAGACCCCTTCGACCTCTGAAGAGCCTTTAAGACCCCTAAGCCTCCAAAGCCCGTAAAGACCCAGATGACCCAAAAGTCCCAGAGGACCCCCAAAAAAAGACCCAGAAGACCTCAAAGTTCCCGAGGAGCCAAAAGACCCAGATGACCACAAAAACCCGTGGGCCCAAAACACCCCAAAGACCCCAAAGACACAGAGGACCCACAAGACCCAAACGTCCCTGATGACTAAAGAGATCCAGAGGACCCAAAAGACTCTGAAGATCCAAAAAAAAAAAAACCCCACCCCCCGAGTCTGGCAGGCAGGTATGCTACAAGGCAGTGGAGACCAATGAAAATTTGGTGCAATGGACCAACGGGCTCCCAAGTCTTGTTAAATATTTCTGTCCCTGGGAGTGATAAAGACCCACAAGACCAACATTTGTTCATCTATATGAACTATTCATACATATCTCAAAACAAGAAACACCTTTTGCTGAATATGTGATAGCACATGAAGCAGTATTCCTTTGGTAGTACCCCAGAATGTGAGAGAGCTAACAATTAGTTGTGGCCAAAAATATTGGCAC
>NC_136267.1:163134591-163394297 GCF_964187855.1 Myxine glutinosa | reverse complement strand
TTTTTTGTTTTGTTCCGCTGCAAACCAAAGAAATACAAATGTGGATACCAAAATAATTTTTAATTTCAACAATTTTCTGGAAGAAATTGTGCATTATTTGAAAAAAGTGCAAGGGTGCCAATATTTTTGGCCACAATTGTATATAAAGCTTGCAAAAAGTGGATATAACAAAAATCAAAGAAAATCCCGAATCTGAAGCCAAATCGGTGTTTTACAGATTTTAAAGAGTTAAAGCGACCTGCGACAGGTGACAGCCGGTCGAGCACGGGTTTATCGCACTCAAGCTTGGACCTCAAGCAGACATCATATTGGCAAGCTGGAGAGACAAAGAGGATTTATAATGGGTTGAGAAAAAGTTCGGTAAAAATGTACGTTTTTAAGAACAACAGTTTTTTTAAAGCAACATGGATCATGACACTGAAAAGTAAATTGTATAGTGGAAGTGATATGTCATGAAACATGTTCTGAACACGTGGGTCACCTACCTACGAGATTATCAAGACTGGTTGCACAGACAGTTGATGCTTTCATACAGCCTTGATATCTGCATTCTGGAAAAAACGCAAATATTATACTGTATTAGTGATTTTATCCATTATTATTAAGACTTGCAGAAATAAATTCTGATTGCACGTTTAGATGTAACCTGATCAGTCATTGCCCAAAGCAACCAGGTCTGAATGATCTGATCAGACATCTAAATGAACCATCTTTGAATTTCCAAAACTTATGTTGTCGCTTTCACAATACTTTTCATTGTACAATATACTCCATATATATATATATATACGAGCAGGAGTACCCGGCATAGCGGGGGGGGGGGGGGGGTGGGGGGAGGGAGGGAGGGGTGGGGGGAGGGAGGGAGGGAGGGGAGGGAGGAGGCAGGAGAGGGAGGGGGTGAGGAAGAGAGTGGGTAGAGTGTGGAAGGGGGAAGGGATGCGAGAGGTGAGGGAGAGGGAGGGGAAAGATATACTACATATACATCTTTTGGGGGGGGGGGGGGGGGGGGACTTTTTTTTTTTTTTTTGTATACTGAATCGACGCTCGTGAAAGAGCTAACATTTATTTCACAAACAAATCAACCAGACAAACAAAATATATAAAAAGACGGAGCGGAAGACAAGATGGGGAGAGAAGGGGAAGCACACAAATGCAACATTTGAGAGCAGGGAGATGTGTGGGAGGGAGAGGGCTTGGGGGGAGAAGGCGTGGGTAGGGGGGGGGGGAAGTATAAAACACAAGGACACCAAGGACTTCCAGGACAGAAGTTGGTATTTCAAAAAAGTGGATTTGAGGTGAAATTAGCAGGTAGAAAAGTTCAAGGTTTTGGATGTGGGAAGATAAGAGATGGTGGTGAACAGCTGTTTTAAAGACCTGGAGGGTGGAGTGGGATTGAAGAGAGTGAGGGAGTTTGTTCCAGAGCAGAAGAAAAGAGGAATGAAGGAGTGAAGGTGAGTAAAGATTCTTGATTTTGGCAGTTTGGACCATAAGAGGGTTGCAGACAGATCTTGTGCGACCTGTAGGAATATTTGCGGGACAGAGCCCAGAGAGAGCTGGGGGGGGGGGGGGCAAGGCCAGAGAGGAGTCGGTAGAAGATGGAAAGTCCACCAACCTGCCTGCGGTGAGTGAGTGAAAGGCCCTTGGAGTTAGCTTCATCAGGGGAGATTCCAATGATTCTGAATGCTTTGGTTTCAACAGTGTGAAGACGAGCTAGGTGTGAGGCAGGAGCACCAGCCCAGAGGGGAGAGCAGTATTCCATTGAGCTGCGGATGAAAGCCTTGTATGTGGTGAGGAGCTCAGGTGTGCCAAGGAAGGACTTCGCACGACGGAGGATGCCCAGTCGGTGACTGGCTTTGGAGGCCAGATTTGAAATGTGGTTTTCCCAGGAAGGATCATGGCAGATAGTGAGACCCAAAAGCTTGAGTGACAGAACTTCTTGGAGAGGATTATTCAGAAAGTGGATGGGAGGGTTGTCCAGTCGGTCTTTTCGGAGAGACATCGTAAGAGTGTGAGATTTGTCAGGATTGAAAGACATGTTCCACTTGTTTGCCCAGTCTGTGATTTTGTCCAGGTCAGCAGAGAGTGAGGAGGCAGCAGACTGCCGATCTGCGGGATGAGGAATGGAGCGACAGAGAGTAGAGTCATCAGCAGAGAGATAGAGAGGATTTTCAAGAGAGCCAGAGAGATCATTGATGAAGACCAGAAAAAGCACAGGGCCCAGAACACTGCCTTGGGAACTCCAGCCTGAACAGGAAGAGGAGATGAGAGAAACCCATTCAGGGCCACACTTTGTCTACGACTAGAGAGGAAGTCCACCAGCCATGCGTTGAGATTTCCATGGATACCAAAGGAGGAGAGTTTGGTGAGCAGAGCGGTGTGCCAGACCATATCGAAGGCACGTGATATGTCAAGGGAGACAGCTCTAATTTCCTGTTTGGCATTGAGGACCTCCATCCATTGTTGAGAAAGCAGAAGCAGCATGTCCAGAGTAGAGTGACCAGGTCTGAAACCAAATTGATGATCAGAGATCAAGCCATTGGAGAAGAGGAAAGATTTCATATCTGAAGCAATGATGGATTCCATGGCTTTGCTGATAATTGGGAGAAGGCTGATTGGTCTGTAGTTGCTAGGATCTGTTTTTGCACCTTTTTGTGCAAAGCGGTGATGTTGGCTGATTTCCAAGCAGATGGCAGATGACCTTGAGCAAAAGAAAGGGTGAAGAGAACAGAGAGAGGGAGTGAAAGAGCGGAAGAACAGGATTTTAGGACCCGTGGGCTGATGCCGTCAGGTCCAGTTGCGGATTCAGAGTCGAGGGTTGACAGAAACTTTTCCACCTTGTCAGGAGGAAAGGACACAGAGTCCAGGAGCAGCTGGGTACGACTGGGTATGGTGGGTACAGAGAGGGATGGGTTTGGGACACAAGATTTAGAGGCAAACACAGAGTTGAGGCATTCAGCTTTTTCACGTGCGGAGTCAGCCGTGTAGCCATTTGACATGAGGGAAGGGACGGAGGGGGAACAAACACAAGGAACAGATTTGACCAGATGCCACCAGGATTTGGAAGAGGGAGACAGATAAGAGAGTTCGGTCTTGAGAACGGAGAGATATTGTTTCCTGGCTCTCCTGAGGGTGGACACACACTTGTTTCGGGCTTTGTGAAAGGAAATGAGATTTCCTTCCGTTGGATTTGCTTTCCAGGAGACGAAAGCAAGTTGTTTCTGGGCAACAGCCTCACCACAAGATTCCGTGTACCATGGACGGGAGGAAGGGTATGACAACTGAAGATGAGATGGGATAAATCTGTGCATGAGAGAGAGCAATTTACTTTGGAAGAATTCCCAGGATGAGTTGATGTCAGAGGCAGTAGAGATGGGAGACCAGTCCAGATGATTGATGGCTGCTTGAAGACCATGCCAGTCGGCCTGAGTGAAATGCCAGACTCGTCGACGCTGAGAATGGTCAGAGAGATGTCCACTTTAACAAGCACATGATCAGATGAGCCGATTGGAGCAGAAGAAGAGCAGCAGACATTTTCAGGGAAGTTAGTCATAACCAAGTCCAGAAGAGAAGATGCTCCGTTGACTGAGATCTAGGTCGGGAAATTGACAGAATGTGTCAGTCCCAGTGAGTCGCAGAAGTCCTTTGCTGAAGAGCCATGGCTGGTGAGAGAGGTACCCACACCCAGCCAACTGGCATGGTGACAATTGAAATCACCACATATGAGGAAGAGAGAGTTGGGATGAGTAGATAGAAGTTGGTCCATATTATCAGACAGCGAGATGTAGATGGAGTCATGACTGTTTGGTGGATGGTACAACACACATGTGAACAAAAGGTGGGAGCGAAGGGGAAGCCGTAGCCAAAGGTATTCCTGGGGGTGAGGTGGAGAGAGGGCTGTGCAGGGCGAGTGAGGAAGAGAGTTTTTTATAAAGATAGCAACCCCACCTCCAGGACGAGGCTCAGGTCTATCATACCGGAGGAGGGAGTAACCTGGGAGAGATACCAAGGAATCAGAGACATCATGAAGGAGGAAAGTTTCTGTTAAGCAGATCACGTCTGGTTTGTCAGAAGCAACCTGTATGGAGAGATCAGTCAAGTTTGAGCGAAGGCTCCGGATGATTGAGGTCCATACCGTTAATGAAGAGGAAGGGGGAGCATCGGATACAGAACAGGGGGGGTGAGGGGTAGGGTAAGATGTGGAAGAGGAGGAAGAGGTAGGGAGAGCTTTTGAAGGTGTGTCAGAGATTTCAGAATAGTTTGGAGAAAGGGAAGAATGGGGCGGACAAAAGGTTTGATGGTGATTGGGTGAGGCACAGTGAGGTGTTATTTGAGGAGGGGAAGAGCGAGGCAGAAGGTTGGGGGAGATGGAGGTGAGAGTTGGAAGGGGGAAGAAGCGGGGAGGACACTTTGAGGAGGAGGGGTGAGAGGGGGGAAATGGAGAAGAAATGAGGGTGGGGAGATTTGAAGGGGAGGGGCGAGGGGGGAGTTTATGAGGGGAGGGGTTAGGGGGGAGTTTACGAGGGAATGGACAAGGGGAGGGATTTGACAGGGATGGGAGATGGGGGAGATTTGGAGGGGAGGGGTGAGGGGGGAGTCTAGGAGGGGAGGGTGAGGGGGAGTCTTGGAGGGCAAGGGTGTGGGGGGAGTTTAGGAGGGAAGGGGCAAGGGGGGAGATTTGAAAGGGATGGGTGATGGGGAGGATTTGGAGGGGAGGGGCAAGGGGGAAGATTTAAAAGGGATGGGTGATGGGGAAGATTTGGAGGGGAGGGGTGATGGGGAAGATTTGGAGGGGAGGGGTGATGGGGAGGATTTGGAGGGGAGGGGTGAGATTGGATTTTGGAAAGTGTACGATTAATGGGAAACGAACATTTATTGCAAAATGAGTTTCTTGTGACCTTCGAGTCAAAAATACGTTTGAGGACGCTGGAGGAGGGATGGAGAGCAGGAGAGTTTAGGGAATGTATGAAAGAGGCACTGTAAGAGATGGAATTTTTTTTTGGGATGAATAGATTTGGTGAGCAAGTCGAAAGCAACCTTTTAAAGAAGAAGAAGAAAAAGGTGTTATAATACACGACAGAATACAGAACTTCAGGGGAAAGTTTAAACATTTTAAAGTTTAACAGTGAAAACTATCTGGGGAAATGTGGGTGAAACACATAGTTGAAGAACGAATGAACGAATAAGAACAACGAATAAACGAATAAGAACAATGAATAAGAACAGAGAAGGAAATGTTTTTTTTGTTTTTTTGTTTTTGAGTTGAGATTTTAAACAAGGACGCATGGGGTGAAAAGACTGGGAAAAAAACAGAGAACGAAAGTAGTTGGAGCACAATTGATGGACCGCTGATAGAAAAACAAAGCCTCAAGGTCGAACACGGTACAAGGCCTCAAAAGACACGACACGAATTAACCGACGATATATCATACAGGTATGAAAGATTAACACAGAGAATCTTCCTCGGGACACACTATACATACATACACCATAAAATAAATAGTTTTGACGAAAATACAAATGGAAACAATTACTTAACTTCGATAGTGTGGAGAGCGTGGAAAGCTTCGAAAAAACGGAAACCTCGCCGGCAAGACCGGAAGCGGAAGCTTTGACATGCCCCCTCCGTTTTGGGGGAGGGGGGATGAGAAGGAGAATTTTTTTTACCTGTGCAAAGAGTGCTTTAACCTCAGTGTTGCCCAGGTAAAAAAGTGGAAATTGTAATAGTGTAATACCCTCTGCCACCATCACCAGATGGCACTACACATTTACATCAATAATTTACGTTCTTCTCCCAGTCCCCCACACCCCCGTGTGAGGCTGCGGCCACATAGCCTATGTTACCCCCAGCCAAAGTTGTATTTGTATTTGTACACTGAGTAAAGTATATGTGTTTACAGCAGGAGTACTTGGCGTTGCTCAAGAGAAAAAGACACGAACATCTATCTATAATGCCAGTAATCTCTGTGTGTCTGTCTGTGACCGCTGTTTCTCGACAACCACGGGTCCGATATACTTGAAACTTGCCAGGTATATTGCTGGGGACCCGAGGATGTGCCTTTTCAAGGTTTCATATTAATCGGACAAGTAGTTAGCGAGCTATGTCCAAAAAACGATTCAACCAATCAGAGAGCAGCGAGCTATCACGTGTGCCGAACGTGGCGAACAGACTCTGCCTCGGACGGCACATTTGAGAGCGTATTCATTTATTTCACGTTGGCAAACTATGTTGCCGCTATGTTGGCGTTAAACTATGTTTTAAAACTAATTAAAACTAATTTGCGATTCTTTCGCTTTCCTGCGCGTTTGTGCACGCTATGGCGATTTCTTTACCAAACTCCGCAAGCCGTTCGCTTTGGACCAAACCATTTCATGTAAATAGAGGGGGGGGGGGATTGTCACCGTACTCGCAAGCCGTTCGCTTTGGACCAAACCATTTCATGTAAATAGAGGGGGGGGGGGGGGGGGATTGTCACCGTACTCGCAAGCCGTTCGCTTTGGACCAAACCATTTCATGTAAATAGAGGGGGGGGGATTGTCACCGTACTCGCAAGCCGTTCGCTTTGGCTTTGCGAATGGACCAAACCATTTCATGTAAATAGAGGGGGGGGATATAATTTTAGATATATATATAGTACGGGCATGCCCTAGTATTTCAAATGAGAGCAAATATAATGGAAAAGCAATAACATCCAAATCAGAATCCATCACAATTGTCAAATCATCATTTCACCTTTTTGTTGAATATATGCTGGTGAATATATGCTGAGGTTCATCACGTTTCTGAGTTAAGTATGATGCCGTTCAGGAAGAAGAAGAAGCCTCACTACCAACTTCGTACACCTCCGGAATTGTTTGATTTATTTGTTCAAATGTTTGCGAATTGTTTTGTATTTATTTATGCGAATGTGTACTTGTATATAACTGTCATTAATCAAAAAGGCTTAGGCACAAAAGAGCGATTTTTGAAAAATCCCCAAAAACGAACTATATATATATATATTTTTTGGCCTAAAACACTCTAATAACAGACACTCCGTAATTAAGAGGGTTAATGAAGAGGATGTTAGCTTTTTTGAAGAAGAAGAAGACGTTTTCGTCGCATATAAACATAACGACATAACCATATACGTTTGCTCTAATATAATAAATAAATAATATATATATGTATATGTATATATATATATGTATACATATATATATATATATATATATATATATATATATATATATATATATATATATATATATATATATATATATATATATATATATATTGTTGTGGATCTGCTGATCATATATATTGTTGTGGTTCTTCCGCCTTCCGCTTCCTGCGCGGTGACTTGGAGTTCCAGCGACCACCCAGCTCCTGATGGCCATTTGGGACGCAAAGCTGAGTACCAGGCGGCTTAAAACATTTATTACCCTTGCCTGAGGAAAAGTGGACGGTGGTGCTCTTCAGAGACGGAGGAGATAGCGAGCAAACCAAAGGAGGCTATCCTGTCTGCTTGCCTCACGCCGGCGGCTGGCTACAGGCGCGAATCCGCGCCATCTTGTGTGCTTCCCACGTGGGGTGGTTATACCACGGATACGACCATCAAACTCCTAAAAGCCTCGTAGACCAGAGCTGAGTGCCGGCCGATACCAATACAAAGAACATTATATTATTTCTTTTTCATTCCCTTGTGTTGTACACGATATTCAATCTCAGCGCGGGAAGGTTCAACTCGACCCTCGTCGGTCTTCCTTTCATCGTCATTGGCTAAACAAGCGAGGAAAGGACAAGACAAGGCTTCCTGAGGCTCGTTTGCACGACGTGCTTGAGGCCTCCTTTCCTGCTTCCTGAGGCTCGTTTGCACGACGTGCTTGAGGCCTCCTTTCCTGCTTCCTGGGGCTCGTTTGCACGACGTGCTTGAGTCCTCCTTTCCTGCTTCATGAGGCTCGTTTGCACGACGTGCTTGAGGCCTCCTTTCCTGCTTCCTGGGGCTCGTTTGCACGACGTGCTTGAGTCCTCCTTTCCTGCTTCATGAGGCTCGTTTGCACGACGTGCTTGAGGCCTCCTTTCCTGCTTCTTCAGGCTCGTTTGCACGACGTGCTTGAGGCCTCCTTTCCTGCTTCCTGAGGCTTGTTTGCCTGACGATCTTGAGGCCTCCTTTCCTGCTTCCTGAGGCTCGTTTGCACGACGTGCTTGAGGGCTCCGAGTGCTTCTGCTCACTGAGGATCTCACCTTCGAAAGTGTTGCGTTTACATTCTGTATGCCTGGCCATCTTAGCTGCTTAACGTGCAGTGTAAACGAACCTTTTCTTTGTCACCAATGGTGATCTCAAGCTTGTGGAGGAGCTTGTATGTGTAATGTATTTGGGAGGACGACTCGGCCATCCTTGTGCTTTTACATGAATTGACTTGGACCGGTGTGTACGGTGTGTACCCTGGTTAGAACAGGTACACCATATCCCTGCGTGTCGTAAGAGGCGACTAAGAGGGTTGGCGTGAGGAAGGGCATCCGGCCATAAAAACATTGCCTCAAAAAGAGAACCATGACAATTACAACTACATGTGGGCAGGGTACAGCCCGAAGTGGAGATCGGTTTCTGAGGTTTGGGACATGGAATGTAGGGACAATGACAGGGAGATCAGAAGTGGTGGAAGTATTGGTCAGAAGAAGAGTGGACATATGTTGTGTGCAAGAGACGAGATGGAAGGGAAGTGGTGTGAGAATGGTGAAGGGAAGGCAGGGACAGAAATACAAGTTTGTGTGGCAAGGGTGCCCGGAGGGCGTGAATGGTGTTGGTGTCCTGTTTTCTGAGGAGTTTGTAGACAGTGAGGTGAGTGTGACTAGAGTGAGTGATAGGTTGATGATGATGAAAATGATGATTGGAAAGCTCTTGGTGAACGTCATCTCGGGATATGCTCCGCAGGTTGGTCGGAGCGATGAAGAGAAGGACAAGTTCTGGTGTGCGATAGAGAAGCTGATGGAGAACGTGAAAGATGAGGAAGTTGTTGTGGTAGGAGGAGACCTAAATGGACGTGTGGGAAGGAGTATGGACGGTTTTGATGGAGTTCATGGGGGTTACTGATATGGTGTGGGAAATGGAGAAGGTGAAATGATTTTGGAGTTTGCTGATGGAGCTGATTTGTTGATTTGTAATACTCAGTTCCAGAAAGGGGATAATAAGCTTGTTACATCCACGTCAGGTGGGTCGACGACAACCGTTGACTACCTGATGGTGCGTAGGCGAGATAGGGGGCACCTCCGGGACACAAAGGTGATCCCGGGGGAGGAGGCTGTTTCACAGCACCACTTGGTTGTCTGCGACATAAGGGTGAAAGGTGCGAGGAGAGCTCGGCGGGTGAAGTGCCAACCGAGAATGAAGGTGTGGAGGTTGAAAGAGGTGACAGTAAGGGAGGCATGAAAAGAGAGGCTAAGTCGGGTAGAGGATGATGTGGTCGAGCTTGAACGTGGTTGGATGTCAATGAAAGATAGTCTGTTGGGAGCCGTTGGTGAGGTATGTGGATGGACAAAAGGACCACCGAGGCACGCGGAAACATGGTGGTGGGATGATGAAGTTGGAAAGAGGATTGATGAGAAGAGGAAGAAGTTCAAGGAGTGGCAGAAGGCAAAGGGTATGGGAGCAGAAAAAGCAGAGCATGAAAGTTATAAGGCAGCCAAGTAGGCTGCAAAGAAAGAGGTAGCAAAGGCGCAGGAGACATGAAGGAAAATGTTTGGAGAACGCTTGGATTCGGAAGAGGGTCAAAGAGCAGTATTCAGGATTGCAAAGCAGATAGCGAAAGAGAGGTGTGATGTGATGGGGGTGAGTTGCGTGAAGGATGAAGTGGGACAAATCGTTGTGAACCCAGATGGAATTAAAGGAAGATGGAAAAGATATATGGAAATGCTGTTGAATACAGAGAATGAATGGGATGGCAACATAGAGAGTAACCCAGTTTTAGGACCGGCAGAGAAGATAACTGAGAAGGAAGTTGAGGAAGCGATAAAAGCAATGAAGAGTAGAAAAGCGGGAGGGCCGACGGGAGTTGTGGGAGATATGTTGAAGGCAGCAGGAAGTTGGGGTGTGAAGAGAATGGCAGAGATCTGTAATCTGGTGGTGAAAGAAGGCCGCATTCCAGTGGATTGGGAACTGAGTACCCTTGTCCCTCTATACAAGGGGAAAGGTGAACCTCTGGAGTGTGGCTCGTACTGAGCGATAAAGTTATTGGAGCATGGAATGAAGGTATTGGAAAGGGTGTTGGAGAGGAGGATAAGGAAGAAAGTGAAGATCGACGAAATGCAGTTTGGATTTATGCCAGGAAGAGGAACGACAGACGCGCTCTTTATTGTGAGGCAGTTGCAGGAGAAGTACAGGAGAAGAGGAAGAAGTTGTTTCTTAGGTTTGTTGATCTGGAGAAAGCATTCGATAGGGTTCCACGTGAAGTATTGACATGGGCATTGAGGTAGTTAGAAGTGGAGGAATGGTTGATCAGAGTTGTGATGGCAATGTACAAAAGAGCATGCACAGCTGTAAGGACAAAGGACGGGAACAGTGGTGAGTTTGAGGTAGAGGTGGGAGTGCATCAGGGGTCGGTACTAAGTCCACTACTATATGTAGCTGTGATGGAGGTGCTGGCTCAGACCGTAAAGGAGGGTTTACCGTGGGAGTTGTTGTATGCAGATGATCTGGTGTTGATTGCGGAAAGTATGGATGGACTGAAGGAAAAGATGAACAGCTGGAAGGAATGTATGGAGACAAAAGGTCTGAAGGTGAATATAGGAAAGACGAAGGTGATGGCAAGTGGTAAAGCATGTGGTGAGGTGGAAAGAACTGGGAAGTGGCCATGTGCTGTGTGCAGGAAGGGTGTCGGAGTGAACTCCATTCAATGAACAATGTGCGCTGAGTGGGTTCATCAAAAATGTAGTGGTTTGAGAGGGTCATTAACCAGTGTGGTAGCTACATTCAAATGTAAGGTGTGCACAGAGGGAGCTGCAGATGGAGGAAATGTTGAGTTGGATCTTGGAGACGGCGTGAAGCTGGAAGGTGTGAAAACATTTTGCTACCTCAGAGACATGCTGAATGGAGAAGGTGGATCAGACTCGGCAACGGGTACTGGAGTGAGATGTGCATGGAAGAAGTTTCGGGAACTGAGTGGCGTGCTGATGAGGAGGGGAGTGGCGTTGAAGCTGAAGGGAAAGGTGTATGCTGCATGTGTGAGAAGTGTTATGATTTAAGGGAGCGAGACATGGGTCATGAATGTCGAGCAGCAACGAAGGCTGGAAAGGGTGGAAATGCGAATGGTTCGGTGGATGTGCGGAGTGTCGTTGAGAGAGAGGAAGACAAATGATGATTTGCAAAAGATGATGGGAATAGAGCCTGTGATTGATGCTGTGAAGAGGAACAGGTTGAGATGGTTTGGTCATGTGTTGAGGAAGGATGAAAGTGACTGGTTTAGAAGAGTGATGGAAATGAATGTAGAAGGAAGTAGGGTACGGGGAAGACCAAGAAAGACTTGGCTAAAGATGGTGGAAGAAGAAATGCGGGCAAGGGGGTTAACAAGGAGAGATGCAGAAAATAGGGCAAAATGGAGAAGATTGTCATGGGGACCACAAGGCTAACCCCCGCTCTTGCAGGGAAAATGGCCTTAAAATGCATGTTGTTGTTGTTGTTGTTGTTGTGGATCTCGCCGCCGGCCTACTCCCATTACCAAGGGGGGATTAGTCCCCTTGTCTTTGACTGGCCGACGGGACCAGGGACCTATGACGTCCTTCCCGGACAGCGCGAAATACGGTGTTAGGACTAGAATCGCTATTACCTAATTACTCGCGCTGCCCTGGAACGAGGAAATAAGTCCCGCACGAATCACGCGTGTTGAGACGCCAAGCGGTGCATACACGCAATCCGTGCCATTTATATGGTGTCCCCGGTTCTAGCGATCTTACTCGTACCACGCTTAGCCAATGGGGAAATCACACAGGCGATCAAATTGGAAAGAAAGGAATAACAAGATTTATTTACACTATTTACAATGACTCCAGAAAAGAGGACACCGTGCAGCCTTAAAACAGTCTTAACTTACTGCCCAGGACAAACGGGCCCGTCTTACACACAGACACACTCACACGGGGCTTGCAGCTGCAGGATGATGTTCACCCCGTCCAGGGATGGCTCTCGTGCAGCTCCCTCCTGTCTCCGGCTCGTCCCGTGCAGATGGTAAGTAGAGGGGCAGGAGCTCTCCGTGTGTCGTTTGGCGCACAAGGGTTAATACGGGGCGATTTGGTAGGGAGCGGACTTTGGCGGTTAGCGGTGATCACTGGCGGATATTGCCGCGTTTATTCGCGTGGCTGAGTAGGCGATATTCGCCACCAGCGCGTCTGGCTGCCTTTCCTCTGGCGCGTACGTTATACTTGAGATATAGTGCAATGCCTCCAAAGCGAGCGATGCGAATCAAGTTCTTCACAGTCCTCGTACGTGCGCTCTCCCCTTGCGAGTCCTCTTCTCCGCAAAAGCTCTGCAGTCCTTTTCTTCAGTCCTCTTATCATGCCCTTTCCCAACAAGTCCTGTTCAAGGGCTTTGTGCAGTGACTTTTATAGGCACGCCCTGCGAACCTTCTCGCACTTACCCGACGCGCCTCACCACGCCCTGTCACGCCATGCCGCTAGAGTCCTGTTTGGCTGGTGGCCCTTACCGTCATTGCGTCTGATGATCCGCCTTGACGTCGCCCCCACCCCGACCCCGTGCTCTTCCTTCTTAGGCCTACCTCGTGTTACTCGACTAGTGAGCGAGCAAAGGGCAGTAAATGCTGCAGGCAGCCAAAGCGTAAGAAATGCTGCGGCAGCCAAATGGGCCGTGGGATCAATTATGCCCATGGAGGTGGAACTGGAGGGTGGATGAAAAAATGAAAGGGGACCTAAACTCATGTCTTTACACAACGCAGATATTACTCGGGGAAATGGCCTATACTTACACATACAATGACATAACTAATACTACAGGTGGCCTACATGTTGCTCGTGGACTAACTATGGGGGGCAACCCTTTAACCTTTAATGATCAATATGTGCCAATCTCAAAACCGTAGCACTGCCCCCCCCCCTCCCTTGCCAGACTCGTCCCCGAGTCGAACCCACACAGGTGAGAACGACCGGTTTTGAGAAAGGTTCGGGACTACTCTTTAAATTATGTGTGACACTTAGATGTGGTTTCCCTCTACATTTAATCTAACACCCTGTATGTCACAGTTTTACAACACTAGATATGTCCCACCTACTGCGTTGTGTACTAACTAACAGACGCACACCCACAGCTAACCACATTGCGGAATTGATTCTCAAACTAAACATAAAGCCGGTGGGGAGCATGTTATTTACAACACTAAACTAATTATTTACATCTCTATAACCCAGGACCTGTTCTTTTGTGGAAAGAAAATTTGGAGGGGAGAAACAACAATGCACCAATACACCAATACACAAAAATGCACAAAAATGCACAGTTCACCATTTCAAATGTCATATTTGCTGCTTGGCTGCATCTTCTTGCTTCCTGCTTCGTCTTCGGTGTGCCATAATAAAAACTTACAGGTCTGCTTTCCTGACACACCCGAGTATAATGTACAACCCGTGTTCGTTTTTATTTCCAGCAGGGCCAATCTTATGGTCCATCTGCGTGACATTGACGCCACTTAAAACCAGTGGTCCGCAGGTGCAAGGTAACGTTTGCAGTAAATGTCTGCTCAGCAAAGATGCCAGGCCACAGAACGTGTGGTCCATAAGGTGTATTCATGCAGCAAAAGGTAGCAGGGGCGCCGCACAAGTGTAGCCAGGTGCCACTGCACAGTTCAAGGTTCCTGCACACTCCCCTCCAAAATGGGTCCATGGGTGGGGAGGAAGACAAAGCACAGTTAGCGGAGGAAAGGCCGCAAGGGTACACACAAACACAAGGCAATGCAACATGAGGGGTGCGGGCGAGCGAGCAAAGAAAGCTCGTCCCTAACCGTTCGTACCCCCCCATGTCAGCCTACACTACTCTTGCCCTTCCCTGTATTTACAATTTACAAATTCGTCGCTACGTTTGTCTCCCATATCCCCCTCTATACCAAATTCGTCGTCCAATCCCTCCCAAGAAGGAAGAGATGGAATACACACAATGTCACACTCACGTCATGATGCGTCTTTACCATCCAAATAGTTCACAAACCCTGGTGTGGAGTTCCGTCTCCCTTGGTGAGTGGATGCGGATGGTGCGAAGAGATTCCTCATCCTAGCTATACTCTAATAACATTAACTCAGTTACACTACCCGGGGTCTTGCCCTGCCAATTCAATTGGCCATCGTTACACTATGTGGTTCTAAAAACCAATTCCCATTGACCCACCCTGTGGTGCCTTCCAAATTTGGGTCTCACTCCCCAATTTTTCTTACTGTGCCTTTGCACAATTTCGGGGCTGGGTCGTGTGGCTCCACTAGCAGGTCCAACTACCTGCGCACCTCCGCAACTGAAGTCGCCACCTGAGCCTACCTTGCTCCTTGCGACTACCCTAAATCGGGGAAGGCCCCTCCTAGCTCTCTCACCCCTCTGATGCCCTCTCTGGCATTGGGCTACCCGGGTCCTTTCCTAGGATCCTCGGGCCCCACTGAACACTACTCTGACTGGCTCCCAGAGCCTACCTGCGGCCTCACCTGGCCGACAGACTACCAGTGGCGGAGTGCCCCAATAACCATACGCACCAACAAAGCCCACACGCCCAACCATTCCACAGACTCATGCACCCTCCAAAGCAATACCTTGCCACTACCTGCACCACAGGTGTCAATATCCAACAATTTACCTAAGCCCTCTACCTAACTTTAAACTACCCTCCCCGGGTATTCGTGAAGGGGTCCATCTTCCCCCATTCACTCCTTCGTACCATGCATTCCACACCTTTTACATCACACCAAGCATTCCACACCACTCATTCCACACCATTTATTCCACACACCTGTTTTCCACTTGCACACCTCTTGTGCTCACATTCCTCTTTCCATACACTCCAACACAATTCCACTTGTCCTCAATACACCACTCATACACTACCTCTGGTCATCCCCGACCAATGCCTCATTTGCGCAAGTTCATCCACACACAATTTCATTCAATTCCTCATTTGCGCCTCAATCTCAAGCTCATACACACAGTATCATCTAACTAACTACTTCCCTATAATACTCGTGCTTTTCCGTCTTCCCTTACACTAAGCACACCCCCGTCATTATCATCCTTCTAATCTCTCTACGTCCCCTCGACCTGTACAAAAGTCACTCCTTAAATCTTGTCATCTACTGTCATCTAAATCCCTAACAATATCCTAGCCCGCCCTCGGCTAGTTTTCACTGCCATCCCCATATTCTAATGCTCATTTGCCCCAACGAATGGTAAAGGTACCATTCGCCAACACTATGGCTAACTGTCCACTAACTACGAGCCTCTCCCTGCCGCAATACATTCTCATCACAGCTCGGCTTCGAAAAGCCGAGCAATGCATGCAGGTGGTTGGTCTCCTGTTGGTTGGGTCTGTCCAGCATTTTCGATTCAGGGGAGGAGGCATGCTTGGGCCAAGGTTCCAGGCGCCATCTCTGCGCGGAGCCTTTCAGTCCCCGGCACGATGGCCCAACCTCCCCCGGTCGGAGCACCGCGCCCGCCAGGGGGCGAAGTTCCGACCTCTCCTACCCCATTCTCAAACCGTGCCGATTGCCTTTTCCGCCAAGGCGCGGCACCGACCATACAGGGCGGGGCCCGGCCCAAATCGTGCACGCCACCGTGGCAACGATCCCCGCCGGCCCCCGCAGCACACAAAGTGCACCACGCCCCGAGAGCTCGCGTCGGCTATACGTTGGCCTAAATGCTAACTCCCCAGTCTGGGTCGATGCTTGAGCCGCATTCTCACACCACGCGACCCTTTCCATACTCATTCCACACCAAGGCGTCCCAGCGCCTCCCATACACCCCATGCATTCCGTTACCGCACGCTCTCGTGCATTCTCTTCTCTTGCACACTCAGGTGCACACCACTCAGGCGCACTAATGCCACTCGCACACTCCATCATCACACACCCTCGCGCACATCCTGGTGCACTCGTACTACTCGCGCACTCCGTTACACACTCGGCCATCGCACACCCTCGCGTACACTCTTCTGTTACACACTCGGTAACAACGACGGGTGTGCACTCTCCGGGTACACACCCAATCAGTGCACACTTACCCACGGGTGGGCACTCTCTTGCTGCACACCCAATCACGCACTCTGGTGTGCACTCCCACACACTCTCTCCAACACGCTCTGGTGTGCATTCTCGCACACCCCCTTCAGCCATCGCACAGTCTGTGTCACACTCTTCACACATACACTCCGTAGTGCATTCGCTCTCACTCTTGGTAACACACTCTCCCGTTACACACTCGCGCTCCGGCGCCGTTCGCACACGCGCGCCATTCACTCTCGTACACCTCCCCACGGACCTTCCACGAGCGCCCGGGTTACGCCTCGATCCCAGGCGCGCGAAAATCTTTTCGCGCCAAACACTTTCGCGCCAAACATTTTCGTGCCATACACGCTCCTACTCACCTTCGGGATTCTCTTCTCCGCCAACAGCACCTGCAAACTTTCATTTGGGTTTAGTCTAGTAGGAAGACTAGGTCCCCCTGCACCCCCCGGAGATATACTTCTAATCAGTGTTTCTAGATTGGAAAAAATGTGTAGAAAATGACTAGCTATGGCCCCAAGCTGAAAAAATGTCCCACATACCATTTTTATGCAAATTACTGCTGCCATTATCAAAAAAAGACTAGGTCCCCCTGCACCCCCCGGAGATATACTTCTAATCAGTGTTTCTAGATTGGAAAAAATGTGTAGAAAATGACTAGCTATGGCCCCAAGCTGAAAAAATGTCCCACATACCATTTTTATGCAAATTACTGCTGCCATTATCAAAAAAACGATTTTTGACATATCTCAGCCAATATTGCAGATAATTGAAAAATGAAGGTGTCTAGACCCATGTTTTGAAGGGCATAGATCATGATAGAACTATTCATAACATGATTACATGTGTCTATGGTATACTAGTATGCTAATTAGTGCTTTATTTACAAAATAATCACAGTTTTACGAAATAATAGACTCATATTAAGGTCCGTCTACACAGACGTTAACACAAAGTTTTATTTTTCTAAATACCCTGTGAAATTCACCGAATGCCCTGTGAAACCTGGGATTCTTCTCCAGCTTTTTCAAGGGCCCGACTTTTCCCTTCCCTTTGAAGGCACTGGTGCAGTCTTCTCCGCTGAACACATAGTACCCCAGGAGAGTGGCACAGTAGTCCTCTCCCAGGGATTCTGCCAGCTCAGAGACGTTGACAAGTTGGCGATGCTTCCCTGACCCTGTATCCAGGTACACCGTCAGCTTGATGTTGTGGGCATGGTGGAGCAGGATCAGGAGGATGTCTGTGTCCGGTGTTCTGACTACAGCGTTCTTGTATCCGATGGTAGCAGCATGATGGAGGTACAGAACCACCCTGGTATCAGTCTCTTCCTGGTTGCTGTAGATCGTGGGGAGTTCACGTACCTCGACCTGAAACACAAAAAGGCACCGCATTTCAATCACCAGTCACTGCCAGTTTCAGTATATCTCCGGGGGGTGCAGGGGGACCTAGTCTTTTTTTGATAATGGCAGCAGTAATTTGCATAAAAATGGTATGTGGGACATTTTTTCAGCTTGGGGCCATAGCTAGTCATTTTCTACACATTTTTTCCAATCTAGAAACACTGATTAGAAGTATATCTCCGGGGGGTGCAGGGGGACCTAGTCTTCCTACTAGACTAGTTAGGCAGCATGACATCAGGATGTGAATACAGACTTTGCACATATTCCATCTTTTCCTCCCACGATACATTTACTCTTTCTCCCGTCTCTTCAACCCCAATTTCAACTATAATTTCTTTTTCTTTTTCTAGCCCAACGACCGCCGGCGTGCTTAAAATTTTCTCTTCTAATCGGCGGCCGTCGGCTTTTCCACACCCCGAGTCGCGATTTCTACCCCGGTCAACTTAATTGCGCCTCGCTCAGGCTCGCTTTCTACGCGTTCCTCACACCGCGTTACCTCGTCGCGTACCAATGCGACTTTCCCGCTCGACCTGCGCCTTATGTCCTCCCCCATCTTTCTTATTAACTTCCCTCGGGTGTCCATTCTGCTTTACAGCCCGTTTTTTACCTCTTCCAATTCATCCCCCATCTTGTTTTCCAACCCTTTTATTTCCCGGGTAGATTTGTCCCCCATTTCCTACAATTGGCCACCCATTTCTTTCAATTGGCCACCCATTTTGCTTCCCAATTCATTTTTCGCCTTCTCCAATTCCCGGGTGGATTTGTCACTTTGGGTGTCCAATTTGTTTTCCAATTTATTTATTTCCCGGGTGGATTTGTCCCCCATTTCCTTCATTTGACTACTTTGAGCATCCATCTTTTCCTCTTGGATGTCCATTTTCCCATTTAATTTATTTATGTCATTCTTTTGGGCGCCCATCATTTATTTCATTTCTGCCATGAATTGCGCCATGAAGGCTTGCATGTCTATAACCCCCACTTGCATAGCGGGCGCGGCCCTCATCGCCATGTGCGAGGCGCCGCCATTTTCCTCCCCTGCTACCTCTGCTATCGCACCCTCATCAATTGCCTCTTCCATTTCTTCCAATTCTTCCCAGGGGTCCTGGGTTATCACTTCTTCTCCCTCTTCCTCATCATTTACCCCCACCGGCATCCGACCACTTTGGCTAGCCATGGCACGATTTTAATTTGGATGTTACAAAACTAAATTTCGGTCACTCGTAATTTTCGAGTGCGTTAAGCGCACTCCGGGTCCCATTCCAGACTCCTGACACCAAATGTTGTGGATCTCGCCGCCAGCCTTCTCACCTTACCAAGGGGGGGGATTCGTCCCCTTGTCTTTGACTGGCCGACAGGACCCGGGACCTATGACGTCCTTCCCGGACAGCGCGACATAGGGTGTTAGGACTAGAATCGCTATTACATAATTACTCGCGCTGCCCTGGAACGAGGAAATAAGCCCCGCACGAATCACGCGTGTTGAGACGCCAAGCGGTGCATACACGCGATCCGTGCCGTTTATATGGTGACCCCGGTTCTAGCGATCTTACTCGTACCACGCATAGCCAATGGAGAAATCACACAGGCGATCAAATTGGGAAGAAAGGAATAACAAGATTTATTGACACTATTTACAATGACTCCAGAAAAGAGGACACAGTGCAGCCTTAAAACAGTCTTAACTTACTACCCAGGACAAACGGGCCCGTCTCACACACAGACACACTCACACGGGGCTTGCAGCTGCAGGATGATGTTCACCCCGTCCAGGGATGGCTCTCGTGCAGCTCCCTCCGGTCTCCGGCTCGTCACGTGCAGATGGTAAGTAGAGGGGCCGGAGCTCTCCGCGTGTCGTTTGGCACACAAGGGTTAATATGGGGCGATTTTGTAGGGAGCGGACTTCGGCGGTTAGCGGTGATCACTGGCAGCTATTGCCGCGTTTACTCGCGTGGCTGAGTAGGCGATATTCGCCACCGGCGCGTCTGGCTGCCTTTCCCCTGGCGCGTACATTATACTTGAGATATAGTGCAATGCCTCCAAAGCGAGCGATGCGAATCAAGTTCTTCACAGTCCTTGTACGTGCACTCTCCCCTTGTGAGTCCTCTTCTTCGCGAAAGCTCTGCAGTCCTTTGCTTCAGTCCTCTTATCACGCCCTTTCCCAACGAGTCCTGTTCAAGGGCTTTGTGCAGTGAATTTTATAGGCACGCCCTGCGAACCTTCTCGCACTTACCAGACGCACCTCACCACGACCTGTCACGCCATGCCGCTAGAGTCCTGGTTGGCTGGTGGCCCTTACCGTCATCGCCTCTGACGCTCCGCCTTGATGCCGCCCCCACCCTGACCCCGCGCACCTCATTCTTAGGCCTACCTCGTGTTACTCGATTAGTGAGCGAGCAAAGGGCAGCAAATGCTGCGGGCAGCCAAAGCGTAACAAATGCTGTGGGCAGCCAAATGGGGCGCGGGATCAATTTATGCCCATGGAGGTGGAACTGGAGGGTGGACGCAAAAATGAAAGGGGACCTAAACTCATGTCTTTACACAACGCAGATATTACTAGGGGAAATGGCCTATACTTACACATTCTATGACATAACTAATACTACAGTTGCACGTGTTGCTCGTGGACTAACTATGGGGGGCAACCCTTTAACCTTTAATGATCAAAATGTGCCAATCTCAAAACCGTAGCAATATATATACTGTGTATATATAAAAAAATATAACCACCTTTAGAGGCCATTTTTCCCTGCAAAGCAGGGGTTGGCCTTTTTCGGGAACTGTGGTTGTTTGTTGTTTTTCGGCCCCCTTTTTGAAGCAATGTTTTACGGCCGGATGCCCTTCCTGACGCCAACCCTTTTTGCCGCCAACCCTTTTTGCCGCCAACCCTTTTTGCCGCCTTTAACGACAAACAGGGAATTACCAGTGAGCTGGTACTCAATTAGCCGACCTCAGAAGGAATGACAGGCTGAGTCAACCCCCCTGGCGTTAATTCAGCGATGGACCAGGATTCGAACCCAGGATCCTAGGATCCTAAGCCGGCACCCTAGCCGCTAGCCCAACACCAGGCCATACATACATACATACATACATACATACATACATACATACATACATACATACATACATACATACATACATACATACATACATACACACACACACACACACACACACACACACACACACACACACACACACACACACACACATACACACACACACACACACACACACACACACACACACACATACACACACACACACACACATATATATATATATATACACACACACATACATACAGACTTGGCATTTAATATGGAATATTTTTTTTGTGGGGGTGAACTTACTTTTCAAGTTGACGTAGAACCAAAAGTTCATTGGAATTATGTTGAAATTATTCGAGATTTTGTTAATGTGACCTTTAAAAGAAACAAAAACCACATTTGACATTTCGAAGCAAATAAATTGATCCTTGAAAGTGATGTAAACTGATATTGAACTCAATTCACGGACAGTACTGTGTTAAACTTCTGTGCGTTTTCCAGAAGTATTTCTTTATTTTGCACATTAGCCAAAAATTTGTTTTTAACAAAAACAAAAGTTAAATTACAACTGGGATTACGGACAGTAAAATTACAGTTCAGTACGTCGTGTAACCCCCACGAGCATTCAGGAGAGCACGTACACATTGAGGCATGCTGTTCACGAGATTTGCCAAGGTTTGGACAGGAATCGCTTGCCATGCAGTGACAATAGCCTGCTGCAATTCACGCACAGAAGTAGGCTGCTGGTCCAAGTTGTCGAATTGACGCGTTAATTCTGCCCACAAGTTCTCTATCGGATTCATATCCGGGGACATGGCAGGCCACTTCATATGCTCTACACCACGGTCAGCAAGAAAGTGTTGGATCATGCGAGCATGATGAGGCCATGCATTGTCATCTTGGAAGACAAGGTTTCCTCGAAAGGCTACACGAGCAAATGGAAACAATGTTTCTTCCAGAATGGCCCTGTACTTGAACTGGTTCAGGTTTCCATTCAGAACAACCAGGTCAGTTTTGCCCCCTGCATGAAAAGCAGCCCAAACGGTCACCCCACCACCAACAGCTTGGACTCTTGGCACTATACAATCTTCGTTGTGGGCTTCATGCACTTGTCTGCGCACTCGGACGCGGCCATCTTGACGATAGACCAGAAATCTAGACTCGTCATTGAAGATCACGTGATTCCAGTGTCCTGGCTGCCATTGACGGTGCTCTCTGTCCCACTGCAATCGGCGCTGGTGGTGTTGTCTTGTCAGGCGTGGCTTTCTCAGGGGACGCCTGGCACGATAGCCTGCTTGAACCAGTCGTTGGTTGACTAGCCTGCTGGATACAGGCACATTTGTCAGTTGCTGCCACTCAGCCCTAAGCCGATTGGCTGAATTGGTACAGCCATTGCGGACTAACCGGTGCAGCTGGCGATCATCCCTCCTTGTGGTTCTGCGAGGACGTCCTGGCCTCGATATTGGAGGAGAGACACCCCTCCGAGCATTTCGTTTCGGGATCTTTGACACCTGACCTTGAGTGATGCCATACTGCCAAGCAATAGCACACTGTTTCATGCCGGAATTTCGTAAAGCCACCACTCCATGACAAACAGCATTGTCGAGTTGACGGACCATCTCCAGAGGAAGCGGCAATAAATTTTGTAGATGTGCAGCAGTTGTTTTCCACTAATACAGAACACAACAACCCTTATATACCCGATTGTGAAGCCAATCATCAAATGTACCTGTCCGTACATTTTGTCACGCCACCTGTGATATAATCTTGTTATTGACTTCTTGCTGCGACAGACAATCAGTGACATGGTTCTTTTAACAAAGAAATCACCGAAGCATAAAAGAAACTCACCAGATTGATATTCTGAATTCAGAAAGGAAACCCAAGTCAAGAAAAAAAAAATCCATATTAAATGCCAAGTCTGTATATATATATATATATATAAGAGATGGGGAGAGAGGAGAATGGGGAGAGGGGGTAGGGAGGGAGGACAGAATGGGGGAGAGGAGGTGAGAGGCAGGAAATTAAAGAGATGGGGAGAGGAGAGAGACGGGAGCAAGGTATGAGAGGAGAGGGGGGAAGAAACCTCGTCAATCTGCCTGCCCCCATCGACATTCGCCAATCACTGTCTTACCTGGGTTCGAATCCCGACCCAGCTCGAAACTATCATCCTGGTGTTTCACAGGCGGGTGTTTCATGATTGTGTGTCCTGTCCCTCGGATGGACGTTAAACTGGGCGTCCTATCTCCCGGCAATACTTGGTGGACATTAAAAATCCCATGGTGTCCTTCGCGAAGACTAGGCGAGCTATCTCCGGCACCATAAACAAATTACAAATTCCTGCCATAATCTACAGGGGCCGAGGCATTGCATCAGTAGCTCAGACAACGGTGCTCAGCCTCGTGCTCCATTCTAAAGAAGAAGAATATTATGATTATTGTGTAGTTGTAGCAGCAGCAATCAACATGCACGTTTCTCATACAAATACTCAATGTACAAACTCACCACTTATTCGGCGTAGAGAAAAGCCACATTTATGTTCAATCTCCATATCTGTCGGCTCTGGAAAAGAAAAGACAAGAGTTTTTGGGTCAAAGTTGCCATGTTTCAGGCCCGGCTGCCCGTCACAGTCACATATCAAACTGAAGATTCAACAAACCTACATGACCTCAGAGGTTCATTAAACTTGCTTTGCAATGCCACATTGTTTGCGAGCTGTTTAATATTAATATTGTTGTCATAAAAATGACATCATAAAATGAGACAAACATCATACAGAATGTTCCTTTACCTCTGTGATCTGCGGATTCTGTAAACGTCACTTGATAACATGTCCAGAAAAGGAGAAGAGCATGAAAATCTCTCCACCTCGACTTTCTCTTGCTTTCCATCATTTTCTGCTTGATAAATATGATAACATGCATCAGTTAGTCTTAAATTTCTATACAAGTTGAAAATTACTTTCCTAACTACTCTCAGGTTTGAAATCCAAAGAAATATCCCACATATTTTTATTTTTTATTTTTTTTATTTTTTTTTTGTATACTGAATCGAGGCTCGTGAAAGAGCTAACATTTATTTCACAAACAAATCAACCAGACAAACAAAATATACAAAAAGAGGGAGCGGAAGACAAGATGGGGAGAGAAGGGGAAGCACACAACCACAACATTTGAGAGCAGGGAGAAGTGTGGGAGGGAGAGGGCTTGGGGGCAGGAGGCGTGGGAAGGGGAGGGGGGGGGGGGAGATATAAAACACAAGGGGACCGTATTGGTTACCTGCAGTATTTGTACCTGCTTTCATGGCCAGCTAAATAAAACGACATTCGGTGGAGCGCACACCTCCGCCAGACTGAACAGTTTACGTTTTGTATCCCACTGATCGGCCGGATTCCGATCTGCACCAATATCTATATCATTTTGTCCTTGTCGCAACTGTCAACCAAGTTTCGTCCAAATCCGTCCGTACCTTTTTGAGATATCGTGCTCACGGGGAGACAGACAGACAGACAAAGAAGAAATATGGCGTGCATAGCACGATACTTGCGAAATCACTAAAATAGGTTATTACTCCCGCTAGGGAGTAATGCATTCGCTCGTGTCCGTGTGTGTGTGTGTGGTTTTTTTTTTTTTTTTTTTGTATACAAGATCGAGGCTCGTGAAAGAGCGAACATTAATCACACAGAAAGACAAACAGACACATAAAACAAATAACATCGGGAGCGGTAGACAAGATGGGGAGAGAGGGGGAAGGACACAAACACAACATTTGAGAGCAGGGACCGAGAGACATGGAGACATCAAGAGATCTGTGGGAGGGAGAGGGCTTTGGGGGGAGGCATGGGAAGGGGGGGGGGGGGTGGGAGAGGTATAAAACATATGGACAATGCCAGGACTTCCAGGAAAGAAGTTGGAATTTCAAACAAGGTGGATCTGGGGTGAATTAGTGGGGGTAGAAAAGATCAAGGTTTTGGATGGGGGAAGATAAGAGATGGTAGTGACCAGCTGTTTTAAAGACCTGGAGGGAGGAGTGGGATTGAAGGGAGTGTGGGAGTTTGTTCCAGAGGCGGGAGAAAAGGGGAATGAAAGAGGGAAGGTGAGCAGAGAGTCGAGATTTCGGCAGTTTAACCATCAGAGGGTTGTTGGCAGATCTTGTGCGACCTGTAGGAATATTTGGGGGACAGAGCACAGAGAGAGCTGGGGGAGCAAGGCCGGAGAGGAGTCGGTAGAAGACAGAAAGACCACCTACCTGCCTGCGGTGAGTGAGGGAAAGGCCCTCAGAGATAGCTTCATTGCGGGAGATTCCAATGATTCTGAAAGCTTTGGAATCAACAGCGTGAAGCCGAGCCAGGTGTGAGGCAGGAGCACCAGCCCATAGGGGGGGAACAGTATTCCATTGAGCTGCAGATGAAAGCCTTGTATGTGGTGAGGAGCTCAGGTGTGCCTAGGAAGGACTTTGCACGACGGAGGATGCCCAGTCGGCGACTGGCTTTGGAGGCCAGCTTGGAAATGTGGTTTTCCCAAGAAAGATCATGGCAGATAGAGAGACCCAAAAGCTTGAGCGACAGAACTTCTTGGAGAGGATTGTTGAGAAAGTAGATGGGAGGGTTGTCCAGTCGATCTTTTCGGAGAGACATCGCAAGAGTGTGAGATTTGTCAGGATTGAAAGACATGGTCCACTTGGTTGAGTGGAACTTCACTTGTTCGTGTGTGAACAAGATATCTGGAAAAGTTCTGAACGGATTTGGATGAAAGTTGGTGGGATGATTGTACTTGGGATGAGGAAGAATTGATTAGTTTTTGGTGAAGCTCAGGAAATTATTCCGGATCCAGGAAGTTTTTTTGGGAATTTTTTGGGAATTTATTTTTCTGTTTTCCTTTAAAAACCATTTTCTCTGCAATGATTGGACCAATTGAGAGCAATTTCTTACCATAGGAGGGACTCGGTCTGCAGAATATTTTAATGGTAATTATGACGTCATAGGTCACGTGGTTCGGCTGCCATATTGTTTTGAGTGAAAAACACTAAAATCCAATTTTCTCCAAAACGCCTGAACAGATCGAGGCCAAACTTTGCAGGCAGAATCGCATACCCATGGCTATGACATCATGTATCACATGGTTTCAGAGTTATGACGTTTTTAAGCACAAACATTTAAAACCTAGCTCCTCCCTCATTTGTGATCCAATCGAGTGCAAACTTCACGGATCTGTTCAGCGTATCAGTCTAATAAAATGCCCTTTTGGAATTTGCGAAAGGTCACGTGGTTTGGCAGATATCGTTAATTAAACGCAAATAATAAAAACATTTATATCCCTTGAACCACTTCATTGATCGACATGAAACTTCTTACTGTAGTAGAAGTCATGAAGAGTAACAAGTATGCAAAATTTGAAGATGATTGGATGTACGGCCTGGAATCTGAAAGTTGTTTTTGCATGAAGAAGAAGAGTCTGCGCCTTTGGACGATTCATTTATTTATCACATGTGCAGACTTCAGAGATCGTTTGACACAATGTCCCGGGTTAATTTGAACCTCAAATAAAATTATAATTCCAGATTTGTCAATGGCTCAGGTATATTAACAAAGGAATAAAATTTCTTTGGCAAAATTCGAACTTTTTATAAAAAGATCGCACATTCCCCCAGGGTTGTGAGCGGCTGAAGAAGAAGAAACGGCGCATGGGCCTCCCAGACCAAATAAATAATTCTGTTTCTGCGATTTTCAGGTTTATTTATCGATATATCTACATTAAAGCGCGGCGTTACGCGCGCTGCTTGTGAGCAAGGAGGAAGCGGACAAGCGGTAACATATAAACGTCTTTATTGTAAGACTACACTGTAACACTGAACTGCTCCGGGCTGGTCGCCCGGTGTATATCATGAGGCCACGCCTACCCCTCGGGCGTGGCCACCGCCCACTTGGTGCGTGGAATGATGTCACCACGCCAGTGGGCTTTTGTGTCCGCCACACGCGCCCCCCCAGAATTCCCGCGCACCTGGAGGGCCAGTTTGCGGGGCAGACGAATGACCCGGCCGAAGCGCCCCCTGGCGATCGGCGGCGTCCGGGGTGCAGGGATGCCAGGTGGGATGCCCCTGGCTGCCCGCAGGACCGGGTGGCGGCGGGGCTGGGGGTCCGCCCGCAGGAGGGCGGCCCCGACGTGGGGGTCGGGCCACTGGCGGTGGATGGTCCACATCGAGGTGGGCCGGCTTGAGGCGGTCTACCGAAACGCGGTCAGGAGTACCGCCGATGTCCAGGGTGAAGTGCTTCGCCCCGGTCTCCAGCACGCGGAAAGGCCCGTCGTATGGGGGCCGCAGTGGTGTCCGATGGGCATCGTGGCGGACGAAGACGTACTCCGCCGTGCGAAGCTCCGGGGCGACGTGCGTCGGTGGGTGCCCGTGGCATGCCGTTGGCACCGGGGCGAACCTCTGGGCGGTCTCTTGCAGAGCAGAGCGCTGCTGTGCCGCGGACCATGGTGCCGTGGAGTCGGGGAGGAACTCGCCCGGCACCCGCAGCGGTTGCCCGAAGACCAACTCCGCCGCGGATGCGCGCAGGTCCTCCTTGGGCGCCGTCCGGAGGCCCAGCAGGACCCAGGGGAGCCTGTCGACCCAGCCGCCGTCGCGGAGGGTGGCCCGGAGCGCGGCCTTCAATGAGCGGTGAAATCGCTCACACAGGCCGTTAGCCTGGGGGTGGTAGGCCGTGGTTCGGTGCAGCCGGACCCCGAGCCCCTGCGCAACCGCCCCCCAGAGCTCCGAGGTGAACTGGGGGCCGCGGTCGGATGAGATGTCTGAGGGGGCGCCGAACCGGGCGACCCAGGTGGCGATGAAAGCCTGCGCGACATCGGCCGCCATTGTCGACGCCAAGCGCACGGCCTCCGGCCACCGGGTGGTGCGGTCCACCATGGTGAGGACGTAGGTGAAACCCCGCGAGGGGGGCAGAGGTCCCACCAGGTCCACGTGGACGTGGTCAAACCGGCGTTCCGGCACCGTGAACGGGGCCAACGGGGCCTGGGTGTGCCGGTGCACCTTGGCGCGCTGGCACGCGAGGCACGTCCTGGCCCAGCCGCGGACGGCCTTCCGGAGGCCATGCCAGACGAACTTGTCGGCGATCAGCCTTTGGGAGGCCCTCGCGCCCGGGTGGGACAGGCCGTGGATGGCGTCAAACACCTGGCGCTGCCAGCCCGCGGGCACAATGGGGCGAGGACGCCCGAGGGAGACGTCGCACAAGAGGGCCGCGCCCGCGCCGTCGAACGGCACCTCGGTGACGCGGAGGCCCGTGACGGCGGTCCGCAAGGCCTGGACGTCGGGGTCAGCGGCCTGGTCCGCTGCCATCCGGGCATAGTCGATGCCGAGGTGGACTGCGTGGGCGACGGCCCGGGAAAGGCAATCCGCCACCGGGTTGTCCTTCCCCGCGACGTGCTGGATGTCCGTCGTGTACTCGGACACGGCCGAGAGGTGACGCTGCTGCCGGGCCGACCACAGCTCGGTGACCTTGCCCATCGCGAAGATCAGCGGCTTGTGGTCGACGAAGGCAGTGAACGCCCGGCCCTCGAGCAGATGGCGGAAGTGCCTGACCGCCAAGTGAAGTCCGAGCAACTCGCGGTCGAAGGTACTGTAACGGCGTTCGGGCGGGCGAAGCTGCTGGCTAAAGAACGCCAGCGGTTGCCAAGCTCCACGCACCCATTGCTCGTGCACCGCGCCCACCGCGTAGTCCGAGGCATCGGTGGTGAGGGCGATCGGTGCATCAGGCACCGGGTGCGCGAGCATGGTGGCGTTAGCCAAGGCGAGCTTCGCGCCCGTGAACGCCGTGTCCATCTGCTCGGTCCAGGTAACGTCGCCTTTGACCGGCTTACCTCGGAGAGCTTCGTGCAGGGGGCGCAGGAGCTGGGCGATACGGGGCAGGAACCGATGGTAAAAGTTCACCATGCCCAGGAACTCCTGCAGCCCTCTGATCGTGCGGGGGCGCGGAAACCCCTTCACCGCCTCCACCTTGGCCGGCAGGGGGACGGCTCCGTGCCTGGTGACACGGTGCCCCAGAAAATCGATTGTGGCGGCGCCGAACCGGCACTTTGCGGGGTTCACAATCAGGCCATGCTGGCCCAGGCGTTCGAAGAGCGTGCGGAGGTGGCGTAGGTGCTCTTCGCAGGACGCGCTGGCGATGAGGATATCGTCCAGGTAGATGTAGACAAAATCCAAGTCGCGCAGGACGCTGTCCATCAGTCGCTGGAACGCCTGAGCCGCATTCTTCAGACCGAAGGGCATGCGCAGGAACTCGAAGAGTCCGAATGGCGTGATGACCGCCGTCTTCGGGACGTCCTCCGGCCTGACGGGGACCTGATGGTAGCCGCGTATGAGGTCCACCTTCGAGAAGAAGGACCTGCCCGCCAAACGGGCGGAAAAGTCCTGAATGTGGGGGACGGGGTAGCGGTCGGGAGTCGTGGCGTCATTGAGACGGCGATAGTCCCCGCACGGTCGCCATCCCCCGCCGGGCTTCGGCACGATGTGCAGCGGCGACGCCCAAGCGCTCTCTGAGCGCCGAACGATGCCGAGTCGCTCCAGGGTAGCGAACCCTGCTTTTGCCACCGCCAGCTTCGTCGGCTCGAGGCGGCGTGCCCGGGCGTAGACCGGTGGCCCGACGGTGGGGATGTGATGGGCCACCCCGTGCTTGACGGCGCCTGCCGAGAAGGTGGGCCGCGTGAGGGCCGGGAAGCCGGCGAGGAGGCGGGTGAATGCGTCCATTGCCGGAAGCGTACAGACCAACGTGGCCGGAACCGAATCGTTCGGCAAGCCGCTTGGCAAGCCGCTCGTTGAGCTGGGCAATGCACAAGCGAGCGAGCTGAACGTCTCGGCCTGGACAAGCCGTCTGCGCTTGACGTCGACCAGGAGCCCATTAGCGCACAGGAAGTCCGCGCCAAGCAGTGCCATGGGCACGTCGGCGGTGACGAACGTCCATCGGAAAACCTGCCCTCCAAACCGCAGAGAGAGGCAGCGTTTTCCGTACGTACGGATGGGCGTCCCGTTCGCGGCAAGCAGCGCGGGGCCCCCACCCGCGGCGTGCTTGTCTGACGTGCTGGCGGGAATGACACTCACCTGCGCTCCCGTGTCGCACAGGTAACGGCGCCCGGAGAAGGTGTCCGTTATGAACAGCAGGCTGCTCGAACGGCCGGCGCTCATCGCCACTATTGAGCGCCGGCCCGGGCGTTTCCCGACCCGTTGAAGGAGCACGGCGGATGACACCGCCGAGCTTCGTGGCCGAACTTGGCGTGGCACCAGCACCAGGTGGTGGAGCTGGAGGAGCGCGGCTGGCTCCGCCAGGCCGGTGGAGTCGACGGGTTTCCCCGCGGTGGCGGTTTTCTCCGCGGCGGTGGGCGCGGCGTGGCGGCGTTCACGAGGTGCGTATCAGCATGCTGCTGAACATCAGCGTGCTGCTGAACATCAGCGTGCTGCTGAACATCAGCGTGCTGCTGAACATCAGCGTGCTGCTGAACATCAGCGTGCTGCTGAACATCAGCGTGCTGTAGAAGCTGATGCTGTGGAACATGCTGCTGAACATCAGCGTCGAAGGCCGTGACGGCCACGCCGACGCTCGCCCGCGTGTCCGAAGCGGCGAAGTACTTGTCCGCCTCGGCCGCCAATGCTCGGGGTTCCGTTAGCTCGGTCCCGGCCAACGCGAGGCGAACCTGCGCTGGAAGTTGGCGACGGAAAAGCGCCCGGAATAGCGAACCGGGGGCTTCGTCGCCCAACAGTGACAGCATATGGTCCATTCGGACCGACGGGCGCGTCTCACCGAGCTCGGGGAGATCCAGGAGGCGGTCGGCCCGTGCGTCGTCCGTGAGGCTGAACGTGGCTAGGAGTAGCCGCTTGAGTGCCTCGTACTTGTGGCCTTTCGGTGGGTGGCGAAGGACGGACACAACTCGAGCGGCCGTGCCGGGCCCGAGGGAGGCGATGACGTGGCAATAGCGCGTGTCATCGCCGGTGAGGTGCCGAAGCTGAAATTGGGCTTCGGCCTGGACGAACCAGACTTCGGCCTGAGCCTCCCAAAATTCCGGAAGTTTGACGAAGTCGGCCATGGCGATGGCGTCGCGTGTGGAAGGATCGCACCGGCAGATCCAACGTCGAGGGTCACCAGTAAAGCGCGGCGTTACGCGCGCTGCTTGTGAGCAAGGAGGAAGCGGACAAGCGGTAACATATAAACGTCTTTATTGTAAGACTACACTGTAACACTGAACTGCTCCGGGCTGGTCGCCCGGTGTATATCATGAGGCCACGCCTACCCCTCGGGCGTGGCCACCGCCCACTTGGTGCGTGGAATGATGTCACCACGCCAGTGGGCTTTTGTGTCCGCCACAACATATCTGGGCAGTGTCTTGTTGTCACTGAACTACTCCCTGAAACTTTTATTTCCGTGGTTGTGAAGTGTTTTTAATGTCGTGTTTTGTGGCTGTGAGGTGTTTTTAATGTCGTGTTTTGTGGCTGTGAGGTGTTTTTAATTTCGTGTTTTGTGGCTGTGAGGTGTTTTTAATGTCGTGTTTTGTGGCTGTGCGGTGTTTTTAATTACGTGTTTCGTGGCTGTGAGGTGTTTTTAATTTCGTGTTTTGTGGCTGTGAGGTGTTTTTAATGTCGTGTTTTGTGGCTGTGAGGTGTTTTTAATTTCGTGTTTTGTGGCTGTGAGGTGTTTTTAATTTCGTGTTTTGTGGCTGTGAGGTGTTTTTAATGTCGTGTTTTGTGGCTGTGAGGTGTTTTTAATTACGTGTTTCGTGGCTGTGAGGTGTTTTTAATTTCGTGTTTCATGGCTGTGAGGTGTTTTTAATGTCGTGTTTTGTGGCTGTGAGGTGTTTTTAATGTCGTGTTTTGTGGCTGTGAGGTGTTTTTAATTACGTGTTTCGTGGCTGTGAGGTGTTTTTAATTTCGTGTTTTGTGGCTGTGAGGTGTTTTTAATGTCGTGTTTTGTGGCTGTGAGGTGTTTTTAATTACGTGTTTCGTGGCTGTGAGGTGTTTTTAATGTCGTGTTTTGTGGCTGTGAGGTGTTTTTAATTACGTGTTTCGTGGCTGTGAGGTGTTTTTAATTTCGTGTTTTGTGGCTGTGAGGTGTTTTTAATGTCGTGTTTTGTGGCTGTGAGGTGTTTTTAATTACGTGTTTCGTGGCTGTGAGGTGTTTTTAATTTCGTGTTTTGTGGCTGTGAGGTGTTTTTAATTACGTGTTTTGTGGCTGTGAGGTGTTTTTAATTTCGTGTTTTGTGGCTGTGAGGTGTTTTTAATTTCGTGGCTGTGAGGTGTTTTTAATTTCGTGTTCCGTGGCTGTGAGGTGTTTTAATTACGTGTTTCGTGGCTGTGAGGTGTTTTTAATAATGTGGTGGTGGTTTTGAATCATGTGGTGGTGAGGTATTTTGAATTATGTGGTGGTGAGGTGTAAAATGACGTGGTGGTGAGGTGTTTTTAAATCATGTGGCTGTGAGGTGTTTTTAGTTTCGTGGCTGTGAGGTGTTTTTAATTTCGTGTTTCGTGGCTGTGAGGTGTTTTTAATTACGTGTTTCGTGGCTCTGAAGTGTTTTTAATTACGTGTTTCGTGGCTGTGAGGTGTTTTTAATTACGTGTTTCGTGGCTGTGAGGTGTTTTTAATTTCGTGTTTCGTGGCTGTGAGGTGTTTTAATTTCGTGTTTCGTGGCTGTGAAGTGTTTTTAATTTCGTGTTTCGTGGCTGTGAAGTGTTTTTAATTTCGTGTTTCGTGGATGTGAAGTTTTTAATTTCGTGTTTTGTGGCTGTGATGTGTTTTTAATTACGTGTTTTGTGGCTGTGAGGTGTTTTTAATTTCGTGTTTTGTGGCTGTGAAGTGTTTTTAATTTCGTGTTTCGTGGATGTGAAGTGTTTTTAATTTCGTGTTTCGTGGATGTGAAGTGTTTTTAATTTCGTGTTTTGTGGCTGTGAGGTGTTTTTAATTACGTGTTTTGTGGCTGTGATGTGTTTTTAATTTCGTGGCTGTGAAGTGTTTTTAATTTCGTGGCTGCGAGGTGTTTTTAATTTCGTGTTTTGTGGCTGTGAGGTGTTTTTAATTTCGTGTTTCGTGGCTGTAAGGTGTTTTTAATTTCGTGGCTGTGAGGTGTTTTTAATTTTGTGTTTCGTGGCTGTGAGGTGTTTTAAATTTCGTGTTTCGTGGCTGTGAAGTGTTTTTAATTTCGTGTTTCGTGGCTGTGAAGTGTTTTTTATTTCGTGTTTCGTGGCTGTGAAGTGTTTTTAATTTCGTGTTTTGTGGCTGTGATGTGTTTTTAATTACGTGTTTTGTGGCTGTGAGGTGTTTTTAATTTCGTGTTTCGTGGCTGTGAAATGTTTTTAATTTCGTGTTTCGTGGATGTGAAGTGTTTTTAATTTCGTGTTTCGTGGATGTGAAGTGTTTTTAATTTCGTGTTTTGTGGCTGTGAGGTGTTTTTAATTACGTGTTTTGTGGCTGTGATGTGTTTTTAATTTCGTGGCTGTGAAGTGTTTTTAATTTCGTGGCTGCGAGGTGTTTTTAATTTCGTGTTTTGTGGCTGTGAGGTGTTTTTAATTTCGTGTTTCGTGGCTGTAAGGTGTTTTTAATTTCGTGGCTGTGAGGTGTTTTTAATTTTGTGTTTCGTGGCTGTGAGGTGTTTTAAATTTCGTGTTTCGTGGCTGTGAAGTGTTTTTAATTTCGTGTTTCGTGGCTGTGAAGTGTTTTTAATTTCGTGTTTTGTGGCTGTGAGGTGTTTTTAATTATGTGTTTTGTGGCTGTGATGTGTTTTTAATTTCGTGGCTGTGAAGTGTTTTTAATTTCGTGGCTGTGAGGTGTTTTTAAATACGTGTTTTGTGGCTGTGAGGTGTTTTTAATTACGTGTTTCGTGGCTGTGAGGTGTTTTTAATTACGTGTTTTGTGGCTGTGATGTTTTTAATTTCGTGGCTGTGAAGTGTTTTTAATTTCGTGGCTGTGAGGTGTTTTTAAATACGTGTTTTGTGGCTGTGAGGTGTTTTTAATTACGTGTTTCGTGGCTGTGAGGTGTTTTTAATTATGTGTTTTGTGGCTGTGATGTGTTTTTAATTTCGTGGCTGTGAAGTGTTTTTAATTTCGTGGCTGTGGGGTGTTTTTAAATACGTGTTTTGTGGCTGAGATGTTTTTAATTACGTGTTTCGTGGCTGTGAGGTGTTTTTAATTACGTGTTTTGTGGCTGTAAGGTGTTTTTAATTTCGTGGCTGTGAAGTGTTTTTAATTTCGTGTTTCATGGCTGTGAGGTGTTTTTAATTACATGTTTTGTGGCTGTGATGTGTTTTTAATTTCGTGGCTGTGAAGTGTTTTTAATTTCGTGTTTTGTGGCTGTGAGGTCTTTTTAATTTCGTGTTTCGTGGCTGTGAGGTGTTTTTAATTTCGTGTTTCGTGGCTGTGAGGTGTTTTTAATTTCGTGTTTCGTGGCTGTGAGGTGTTTTTAATTTCGTGTTTCGTGGCTGTGAGGTGTTTTTAATTTCGTGTTTCGTGGCTGTGATGTGTTTTTAATTATGTGTTTCGTGGCTGTGAGGTGTTTTTAATTTCGTGTTTCGTGGCTGTGAGGTGTTTTTAATTATGTGTTTCGTGGCTGTGAGGTGTTTTTAATTTCGTGTTTCGTGGCTGTGAGGTGTTTTTAATTTCGTGTTTCGTGGCTGTGAATTTATTTTTAATTTCGTGTTTTGTGTCTGTGAGGTGTTTTTAATTTCGTGGCTGTGAGGTGTTTTTAATTTCGTGGCTGTGAGGTGTTTTTAATTATGTGTTTTGTGGCTGTGATGTGTTTTTAATTTCGTGGCTGTGAGGTGTTTTTAATTACGTGTTTTGTGGCTGTGATGTGTTTTTAATTTCGTGGCTGCGAGGTGTTTTTAATTACGTGTTTCGTGGCTGTGAGGTGTTTTTAATTTCGTGGCTGTGAGGTGTTTTTAATTACGTTTTGTGGCTGTGATGTGTTTTTAATTTCGTGGCTGTGAAGTGTTTTTAATTACGTGTTTTGTGGCTGTGAGGTGTTTTTAATTTTGTGGCTGTGATGTGTTTTTAATTTTGTGGCTGTGAGGTGTTTTTAATTACGTTTTGTGGCTGTGATGTGTTTTTAATTTCGTGGCTGTGAAGTGTTTTTAATTACGTGTTTTGTGGCTGTGAGGTGTTTTTAATTTTGTGGCTGTGATGTGTTTTTAATTTTGTGGCTGTGAGGTGTTTTTAATTACGTTTTGTGGCTGTGAGGTGTTTTTAATTTCGTGGCTGTGAAGTGTTTTTAATTTTGTGTTTTGTGGCTGTGATGTGTTTTTAATTACGTGTTTTGTGGCTGTGATGTGTTTTTAATTTCGTGGCTGTGAAGTGTTTTTAATTTCGTGGCTGCAAGGTGTTTTTAATTTCGTGTTTTGTGGCTGCGAGGTGTTTTTAATTTCGTGTTTTGTGGATGTGAGGTGTTTTTAATTTCGTGTTTCGTGGCTGTAAGGTGTTTTTAATTTCGTGGCTGTGGGTGTTTTTAATTTTGTGTTTCGTGGCTGTGAGGTGTTTTTAATTTCGTGTTTCGTGGCTGTGAAGTGTTTTTAATTTCGTGTTTCGTGGCTGTGAAGTGTTTTTAATTTCGTGTTTTGTGGCTGTGAGGTGTTTTTAATTATGTGTTTTGTGGCTGTGATGTGTTTTTAATTTCGTGGCTGTGAAGTGTTTTTAATTTCGTGGCTGTGAGGTGTTTTTAAATACGTGTTTTGTGGCTGTGAGGTGTTTTTAATTACGTGTTTCGTGGCTGTGAGGTGTTTTTAATGACGTGTTTTGTGGCTGTGATGTGTTTTTAATTTCGTGGCTGTGAAGTGTTTTTAATTTCGTGGCTGTGAGGTGTTTTTAAATACGTGTTTTGTGGCTGTGAGGTGTTTTTAATTACGTGTTTCGTGGCTGTGAGGTGTTTTTAACTATGTGTTTTGTGGCTGTGATGTGTTTTCAATTTCGTGGCTGTGAAGTGTTTTTAATTTCGTGGCTGTGAGGTGTTTTAAAATACGTGTTTTGTGGCTGTGAGATGTTTTTAATTACGTGTTTCGTGGCTGTGAGGTGTTTTTAATTACGTGTTTTGTGGCTGTAAGGTGTTTTTAATTTCGTGGCTGTGAAGTGTTTTTAATTTCGTGTTTTGTGGCTGTGAGGTCTTTTTAATTTCATGTTTTGTGGCTGTGAAGTGTTTTTAATCATGTGTTTCGTGGCTGTGAGGTGTTTTTAATTTCGTGTTTCGTGGCTGTGAGGTGTTTTTAATTATGTGTTTCGTGGCTGTGAGGTGTTTTTAATTTCTTGTTTCGTGGCTGTGAGGTGTTTTTAATTTCATGTTTCGTGGCTGTGAATTTATTTTTAATTTCGTGTTTTGTGTCTGTGAGGTGTTTTTAATTTCGTGTCTGTGAGGTGTTTTTAATTTCGTGGCTGTGAGGTGTTTTTAATTATGTGTTTTGTGGCTGTGATGTGTTTTTAATTTCGTGGCTGTGAGGTGTTTTTAATTACATGTTTTGTGGCTGTGATGTGTTTTTAATTTCGTGGCTGCGAGGTGTTTTTAATTACGTGTTTCGTGGCTGTGAGGTGTTTTTAATTTCGTGGCTGTGAGGTGTTTTTAATTACGTTTTGTGGCTGTGATGTGTTTTTAATTTCGTGGCTGTGAGGTGTTTTTAATTACGTTTTGTGGCTGTGAGGTGTTTTTAATTTCGTGGCTGTGAAGTGTTTTTAATTACTTGTTTTGTGGCTGTGATGTGTTTTTAATTTTGTGGCTGTGAGGTGTTTTTAATTACGTTTTGTGGCTGTGAGGTGTTTTTAATGTCGTGGCTGTGAAGTGTTTTTAATTTCGTGTTTCGTGGCTGTGAGGTGTTTTTAATTTCGTGGCTGTGAGGTGTTTTTAAATTCGTGTTTCGTGGCTGTGAGGTGTTTTTAATTTCGTGGCTGTGAGGTGTTTTTAATTTCGTGTTTCGTGGCTGTGAAGTGTTTTTTAATTCCGTGGCTGTGAGGTGTTTTTAATTACGTGTTTTGTGGCTGTGATGTGTTTTTAATTTCGTGGCTGTGAGGTGTTTTTAATTACGTTTTGTGGCTGTGATGTGTTTTTAATTTCGTGGCTGTGAGGTGTTTTTAATTACGTTTTGTGGCTGTGAGGTGTTTTTAATTTCGTGGCTGTGAAGTGTTTTTAATTTCGTGTTTCGTGGCTGTGAGGTGTTTTTAATTTCGTGGCTGTGAGGTGTTTTAAATTTCATGTTTCGTGGCTGTGAAGTGTTTTTTAATTTCGTGTTTTGTGGCTGTGAGGTGTTTTTAATTTAGTGTTTCGTGGCTGTGAAGTGTTTTTAATTTCGTGTTTCGTGGCTGTGAAGTGTTTTTTATTTCGTGTTTTGTGGCTGTGAGGTGTTTTTAATTACGTGTTTCGTGGCTGTGAGGTGTTTTTACTTACGTGTTTTGTGGCTGTGATGTGTTTTTAATTTCGTGTTTTGTGGGTGTGATGTGTTTTTAATTTCATGGCTGTGAGGTGTTTTAAATTACGTGTTTTGTGGCTGTGAGGTGTTTTTAATTGCGTGTTTAGTGGCTGCGATGTGTTTTTAATTTCGTGGCTGTGAGGTGTTTTTAATTACGTTTTGTGGCTGTGATGTGTTTTTAATTTCGTGGCTGTGAGGTGTTTTTAATTACGTGTTTTGTGGCTGTGAGGTGTTTTTAATTACATGTTTCGTGGCTGTGAGGTGTTTTTAATTTCGTGTTTTGTGGCTGTGATGTGTTTTTAATTTCATGGCTGTGAGGTGTTTTTAATTACGTGTTTCGTGGCTGTGAGGTGTTTTTAATTACGTGTTTCGTGGCTGTGAGGTGTTTTTAATTATGTGTTTTGTGGCTGTGATGTGTTTTTAATTTCGTGGCTGTGAAGTGTTTTTAATTTCGTGTTTTGTGGCTGTGAGGTCTTTTTAATTTCGTGTTTTGTGGCTGTGAAGTGTTTTTAATCATGTGTTTCGTGGCTGTGAGGTGTTTTTAATTTCGTGTTTCGTGGCTGTGAGGTGTTTTTAATTATGTGTTTCGTGGCTGTGAGGTGTTTTTAATTTCGTGTTTCGTGGCTGTGAGGTGTTTTTAATTTCATGTTTCGTGGCTGTGAATTTATTTTTAATTTCGTGTTTTGTGTCTGTGAGGTGTTTTTAATTTCGTGGCTGTGAGGTGTTTTTAATTTCGTGGCTGTGAGGTGTTTTTAATTATGTGTTTTGTGGCTGTGATGTGTTTTTAATTTCGTGGCTGCGAGGTGTTTTTATTTACGTGTTTCGTGGCTGTGAGGTGTTTTTAATTTCGTGGCTGTGAGGTGTTTTTAATTACGTTTTGTGGCTGTGATGTGTTTTCAATTTCGTGGCTGTGAGGTGTTTTTAATTACGTTTTGTGGCTGTGAGGTGTTTTTAATTTCGTGGCTGTGAAGTGTTTTTAATTACGTGTTTTGTGGCTGTGATGTGTTTTTAATTTTGTGGCTGTGAGGTGTTTTTAATTACGTTTTGTGGCTGTTAAGTGTTTTTAATTTCGTGTTTCGTGGCTGTGAGGTGTTTTTAATTTCGTGGCTGTGAGGTGTTTTTAATTTCGTGGCTGTGAGGTGTTTTTAATTATGTGTTTTGTGGCTGTGATGTGTTTTTAATTTCGTGGCTGTGAGGTGTTTTTAATTACGTGTTTTGTGGCTGTGATGTGTTTTTAATTTCGTGGCTGCGAGGTGTTTTTAATTACGTGTTTCGTGGCTGTGAGGTGTTTTTAATTTCGTGGCTGCGAGGTGTTTTTAATTACGTGTTTCGTGGCTGTGATGTGTTTTTAATTTCGTGGCTGCGAGGTGTTTTTAATTACGTGTTTTGTGGCTGTGATGTGTTTTTAATTTCGTGGCTGCGAGGTGTTTTTAATTACGTGTTTCGTGGCTGTGAGGTGTTTTTAATTTCGTGGCTGTGAGGTGTTTTTAATTACGTTTTGTGGCTGTGATGTGTTTTTAATTTCGTGGCTGTGAAGTGTTTTTAATTACGTGTTTTGTGGCTGTGAGGTGTTTTTAATTTTGTGGCTGTGAGGTGTTTTTAATTACGTTTTGTGGCTGTGATGTGTTTTTAATTTCGTGGCTGTGAAGTGTTTTTAATTACGTGTTTTGTGGCTGTGAGGTGTTTTTAATTTTGTGGCTGTGATGTGTTTTTAATTTTGTGGCTGTGAGGTGTTTTTAATTACGTTTTGTGGCTGTGAGGTGTTTTTAATTTCGTGGCTGTGAAGTGTTTTTAATTTCGTGTTTCGTGGCTGTGGGGTGTTTTTAATTTCGTGGCTGTGAAGTGTTTTTAATTTCGTGTTTTGTGGCTGTGATGTGTTTTTAATTACGTGTTTTGTGGCTGTGATGTGTTTTTAATTTCGTGGCTGTGAAGTGTTTTTAATTTCGTGGCTGCGAGGTGTTTTTAATTTCGTGTTTTGTGGCTGCGAGGTGTTTTTAATTTCGTGTTTTGTGGATGTGAGGTGTTTTTAATTTCGTGTTTCGTGGCTGTAAGGTGTTTTTAATTTCGTGGCTGTGAGGTGTTTTTAATTTTGTGTTTCGTGGCTGAGGTGTTTTTAATTTCGTGTTTCGTGGCTGTGAAGTGTTTTTAGTTTCGTGGCTGTGAAGTGTTTTTAATTTCGTGTTTTGTGGCTGTGAGGTGTTTTTAATTATGTGTTTTGTGGCTGTGATGTGTTTTTAATTTCGTGGCTGTGAAGTGTTTTTAATTTCGTGGCTGTGAGGTGTTTTTAAATACGTGTTTTGGGGCTGTGAGGTGTTTTTAATTACGTGTTTCGTGGCTGTGAGGTGTTTTTAATTACGTGGCTGTGAGGTGTTTTTAAATACGTGTTTTGTGGCTGTGAGGTGTTTTTAATTACGTGTTTCGTGGCTGTGAGGTGTTTTTAATTATGTGTTTTGTGGCTGTGATGTGTTTTTAATTTCGTGGCTGTGAAGTGTTTTTAATTTCGTGGCTGTGAGGTGTTTTTAAATACGTGTTTTGTGGCTGTGAGATGTTTTTAATTACGTGTTTCGTGGCTGTGAGGTGTTTTTAATTACGTGTTTTGTGGCTGTAAGGTGTTTTTAATTTCGTGGCTGTGAAGTGTTTTTAATTTCGTGTTTCGTGGCTGTGAGGTGTTTTTAATTACATGTTTTGTGGCTGTGATGTGTTTTTAATTTCGTGGCTGTGAAGTGTTTTTAATTTCGTGTTTTGTGGCTGTGAGGTCTTTTTAATTTCGTGTTTTGTGGCTGTGAAGTGTTTTTAATCATGTGTTTCGTGGCTGTGAGGTGTTTTTAATTTCGTGTTTCGTGGCTGTGAGGTGTTTTTAATTATGTGTTTCGTGGCTGTGAGGTGTTTTTAATTTCGTGTTTCGTGGCTGTGAGGTGTTTTTAATTTCATGTTTCGTGGCTGTGAATTTATTTTTAATTTCGTGTTTTGTGTCTGTGAGGTGTTTTTAATTTCGTGGCTGTGAGGTGTTTTTAATTTCGTGGCTGTGAGGTGTTTTTAATTTTGTGTTTTGTGGCTGTCATGTGTTTTTAATTTCGTGGCTGTGAGGTGTTTTTAATTACATGTTTTGTGGCTGTGATGTGTTTTTAATTTCGTGGCTGCGAGCTGTTTTTAATTACGTGTTTCGTGGCTGTGAGGTGTTTTTAATTTCGTGGCTGTGAGGTGTTTTTAATTACGTTTTGTGGCTGTGATGTGTTTTTAATTTCGTGGCTGTGAGGTGTTTTTAATTACGTTTTGTGGCTGTGAGGTGTTTTTAATTTCGTGGCTGTGAAGCGTTTTTAATTACGTGTTTTGTGGCTGTGATGTGTTTTTAATTTTGTGGCTGTGAGGTGTTTTTAATTACGTTTTGTGGCTGTGAGGTGTTTTTAATTTCGTGGCTGTGAAGTGTTTTTAATTTCGTGTTTCGTGGCTGTGAGGTGTTTTTAATTTCGTGGCTGTGAGGTGTTTTTAATTTCGTGTTTCGTGGCTGTGAGGTGTTTTTAATTTCGTGGCTGTGAGGTGTTTTTAATTTCGTATTTCGTGGCTGTGAAGTGTTTTTTAATTTCGTGGCTGTGAGGTGTTTTTAATTACGTGTTTTGTGGCTGTGAGGTGTTTTTAATTACGTTTTGTGGCTGTGATGTGTTTTTAATTTCGTGGCTGTGAGGTGTTTTTAATTACGTTTTGTGGCTGTGATGTGTTTTTAATTTCGTGGCTGTGAGGTGTTTTTAATTACGTTTTGTGGCTGTGAGGTGTTTTTAATTTCGTGGCTGTGAGGTGTTTTTAATTACGTTTTGTGGCTGTGAGGTGTTTTTAATTTCGTGGCTGTGAAGTGGTTTTAATTTCGTGTTTCGTGGCTGTGAGGTGTTTTTAATTTCGTGGCTGTGAGGTGTTTTAAATTTCATGTTTCGTGGCTGTGAAGTGTTTTTTAATTTCGTGTTTTGTGGCTGTGAGGTGTTTTTAATTTAGTGTTTCGTGGCTGTGAAGTGTTTTTAATTTCGTGTTTTGTGGCTGTGAGGTGTTTTTAATTTCGTGTTTCGTGGCTGTGAGGTGTTTTTACTTACGTGTTTTGTGGCTGTGATGTGTTTTTAATTTCGTGTTTTGTGGGTGTGATGTGTTTTTAATTTCATGGCTGTGAGGTGTTTTAAATTACGTGTTTTGTGGCTGTGAGGTGTTTTTAATTGCGTGTTTAGTGGCGGCGATGTGTTTTTAATTTCGTGGCTGTGAGGTGTTTTTAATTACGTTTTGTGGCTGTGATGTGTTTTTAATTTCGTGGCTGTGAGGTGTTTTTAATTACGTGTTTTGTGGCTGTGAGGTGTTTTTAATTACATGTTTCGTGGCTGTGAGGTGTTTTTAATTTCGTGTTTTGTGGCTGTGATGTGTTTTTAATTTCATGGCTGTGAGGTGTTTTTAATTACGTGTTTCGTGGCTGTGGGGTGTTTTTAATTACGTGTTTCGTGGCTGTGAGGTGTTTTTAATTATGTGTTTTGTGGCTGTGATGTGTTTTTAATTTCGTGGCTGTGAAGTGTTTTTAATTTCGTGTTTTGTGGCTGTGAGGTCTTTTTAATTTCGTGTTTTGTGGCTGTGAAGTGTTTTTAATCATGTGTTTCGTGGCTGTGAGGTGTTTTTAATTTCGTGTTTCGTGGCTGTGAGGTGTTTTTAATTATGTGTTTCGTGGCTGTGAGGTGTTTTTAATTTCGTGTTTCGTGGCTGTGAGGTGTTTTTAATTTCATGTTTCGTGGCTGTGAATTTATTTTTAATTTCGTGTTTTGTGTCTGTGAGGTGTTTTTAATTTCGTGGCTGTGAGGTGTTTTTAATTTCGTGGCTGTGAGGTGTTTTTAATTATGTGTTTTGTGGCTGTGATGTGTTTTTAATTTCGTGGCTGTGAGGTGTTTTTAATTACATGTTTTGTGGCTGTGATGTGTTTTTAATTTCGTGGCTGCGAGGTGTTTTTAATTACGTGTTTCGTGGCTGTGAGGTGTTTTTAATTTCGTGGCTGTGAGGTGTTTTTAATTACGTTTTGTGGCTGTGATGTGTTTTCAATTTCGTGGCTGTGAGGTGTTTTTAATTACGTTTTGTGGCTGTGAGGTGTTTTTAATTTCGTGGCTGTGAAGTGTTTTTAATTACGTGTTTTGTGGCTGTGATGTGTTTTTAATTTTGTGGCTGTGAGGTGTTTTTAATTACGTTTTGTGGCTGTGAGGTGTTTTTAATTTCGTGGCTGTGAAGTGTTTTTAATTTCGTGTTTCGTGGCTGTGAGGTGTTTTTAATTTCGTGGCTGTGAGGTGTTTTTAATTTCGTGTTTCGTGGCTGTGAAGTGTTTTTTAATTTCGTGGCTGTGAGGTGTTTTTAATTACGTGTTTTGTGGCTGTGATGTGTTTTTAATTTTGTGGCTGTGAGGTGTTTTTAATTACGTTTTGTGGCTGTGATGTGTTTTTAATTTCGTGGCTGTGAGGTGTTTTTAATTACGTTTTGTGGCTGTGAGGTGTTTTTAATTTCGTGGCTGTGAAGTGTTTTTAATTTCGTGTTTCGTGGCTGTGAGGTGTTTTTAATTTCGTGGCTGTGAGGTGTTTTAAATTTCATGTTTCGTGGCTGTGAAGTGTTTTTTAATTTCGTGTTTTGTGGCTGTGAGGTGTTTTTAATTTAGTGTTTCGTGGCTGTGAAGTGTTTTTAATTTCGTGTTTCGTGGCTGTGAAGTGTTTTTTATTTCGTGTTTTGTGGCTGTGAGGTGTTTTTAATTACGTGTTTCGTGGCTGTGAGGTGTTTTTACTTACGTGTTTTGTGGCTGTGATGTGTTTTTAATTTCGTGTTTTGTGGGTGTGATGTGTTTTTAATTACGTGTTTCGTGGCTGTGAGGTGTTTTTACTTACGTGTTTTGTGGCTGTGATGTGTTTTTAATTTCGTGTTTTGTGGCTGTGAGGTGTTTTAAATTATGTGTTTTGTGGCTGTGATGTGTTTTTAATTTCATGGCTGTGAGGTGTTTTAAATTATGTGTTTTGTGGCTGTGATGTGTTTTTAATTTCGTGGCTGTGAAGTGTTTTTAATTTCGTGTTTCGTGGCTGTGAGGTGTTTTTAATTTCGTGGCTGTGAGGTGTTTTAAATTTCATGTTTCGTGGCTGTGAAGTGTTTTTTAATTTCGTGTTTTGTGGCTGTGAGGTGTTTTTAATTTAGTGTTTCGTGGCTGTGAAGTGTTTTTAATTTCGTGTTTCGTGGCTGTGAAGTGTTTTTTATTTCGTGTTTTGTGGCTGTGAGGTGTTTTTAATTACGTGTTTCGTGGCTGTGAGGTGTTTTAAATTATGTGTTTTGTGGCTGTGAGGTGTTTTTAATTACGTGTTTCGTGGGTGTGATGTGTTTTAAATTATGTGTTTTGTGGCTGTGAGGTGTTTTTAATTACGTGTTTCGTGGCTGTGAGGTGTTTTTACTTACGTGTTTTGTGGCTGTGATGTGTTTTTAATTTCGTGTTTTGTGGGTGTGATGTGTTTTAAATTATGTGTTTTGTGGCTGTGAGGTGTTTTTAATTACGTGTTTCGTGGCTGTGAGGTGTTTTTACTTACGTGTTTTGTGGCTGTGATGCATTTTTAATTTCGTGTTTTGTGGCTGTGAGGTGTTTTAAATTATGTGTTTTGTGGCTGTGATGTGTTTTTAATTTCATGGCTGTGAGGTGTTTTAAATTATGTGTTTTGTGGCTGTGATGTGTTTTTAATTTCATGGCTGTGAGGTGTTTTAAATTATGTGTTTTGTGGCTGTGATGTGTTTTTAATTTCGTGGCTGTGAGGTGTTTTTAATTACGTTTTGTGGCTGTGATGTGTTTTTAATTTCGTGGCTGTGAGGTGTTTTTAATTACGTGTTTTGTGGCTGTGAGGTGTTTTTAATTACATGTTTCGTGGCTGTGAGGTGTTTTTAATTTCGTGTTTTGTGGCTGTGATGTGTTTTTAATTTCATGGCTGTGAGGTGTTTTTAATTACGTGTTTCGTGGCTGTGAGGTGTTTTTAATTTCGTGTTTTGTGGCTGTGATGTGTTTTTAATTTCGTGGCTGTGAGGTGTTTTTAATTACATGTTTTGTGGCTGTGAGGTGTTTTTAATTACATGTTTCGTGGCTGTGAGGTGTTTTTAATTTCGTGTTTTGTGGCTGTGATGTGTTTTTAATTTCGTGGCTGTGAAGTGTTTTTAATTTCGTGTTTTGTGGCTGTGAGGTGTTTTTAATTACGTGTTTCGTGGCTGTGAGGTGTTTTAAATTTCGTGTTTCGTGGCTGTGAGGTGTTTTAAATTTCATGTTTCGTGGCTGTGAGGTGTTTTTAATTTCGTGGCTGTGAGGTGTTTTTAATTACGTGTTTCGTGGCTGTGAGGTGTTTTTAATTTCGTGTTTCGTGGCTGTGAGGTGTTTTTAATTTCGTGTTTCGTGGCTGTGAAGTGTTTTTACTTTCGTGTTTTGTGGCTGTGAGGTGTTTTTAATTACATGTTTTGTGGCTGTGAAGTGTTTTTAATTACGTGTTTTGTGGCTGTGAAGTGTTTTTAATTTCGTGTTTCATGGCTGTGAGGTGTTTTGAATTTCATGTTTCGTGGCTGTGAATTTTTCTTAAATTTCGTGTTTTGTGGCTGTGAGGTGTTTTTAATTTCGTGTTTCGTGGCTGTGAAGTGTTTTTAATTTCGTGTTTTGTGGCTGTGAAGTGTTTTTAATTTCGTGTTTTGTGGCTGTGAGGTGTTTTTAATTACGTGTTTCGTGGCTGTGAGGTGTTTTTAATTACGTGTTTTGTGGCTGTGAGGTGTTTTTAATTACGTGTTTTGTGGCTGTGATGTGTTTTTAATTACGTGTTTTGTGGCTGTGAGGTGTTTTTAATTTCGTGGCTGTGAGGTGTTTTTAATTTCGTGTTTCGTGGCTGTGAAGTGTTTTTAATTTCGTGTTTTGTGGCTGTGAAGTGTTTTTAATTTCGTGTTTTGTGGCTGTGAAGTGTTTTTAATTACGTGTTTTGTGGCTGTGAAGTGTTTTTAATTTCGTGTTTCATGGCTGTGAGGTGTTTTAAATTTCATGTTTCGTGGCTGTGAATTTTTCTTAAATTTCGTGTTTTGTGGCTGTGAGGTGTTTTTAATTTCGTGTTTCGTGGCTGTGAAGTGTTTTTAATTTCGTGTTTTGTGGCTGTGAAGTGTTTTTAATTTCGTGTTTTGTGGCTGTGAGGTGTTTTTAATTACGTGTTTCGTGGCTGTGAGGTGTTTTTAATTACGTGTTTTGTGGCTGTGAGGTGTTTTTAATTACGTGTTTTGTGGCTGTGATGTGTTTTTAATTACGTGTTTTGTGGCTGTGAGGTGTTTTTAATTTCGTGGCTGTGAGGTGTTTTTAATTTCGTGTTTCGTGGCTGTGAAGTGTTTTTAATTTCGTGTTTTGTGGCTGTGAAGTGTTTTTAATTTCGTGTTTTGTGGCTGCGAGGTGTTTTTAATTTCGTGTTTTGTGGCTGTGAGGTGTTTTTAATTTCGTGTTTCGTGGCTGCAAGGTGCTTTTAATTTCGTGGCTGTGAGGTGTTTTTAATTTTGTGTTTCGTGGCTGTGAGGTGTTTTTAATTTCGTGTTTCGTGGCTGTGAAGTGTTTTTAATTTCGTGTTTCGTGGCTGTGAAGTGTTTTTAATTTCGTGTTTTGTGGCTGTGAGGTGTTTTTAATTATGTGTTTTGTGGCTGTGATGTGTTTTTAATTTCGTGGCTGTGAAGTGTTTTTAATTTCGTGGCTGTGAGGTGTTTTTAAATACGTGTTTTGTGGCTGTGAGGTGTTTTTAATTACGTGTTTCGTGGCTGTGAGGTGTTTTTAATTACGTGTTTTGTGGCTGTGATGTGTTTTTAATTTCGTGGCTGTGAAGTGTTTTTAATTTCGTGGCTGTGAGGTGTTTTTAAATACGTGTTTTGTGGCTGTGAGGTGTTTTTAATTACGTGTTTCGTGGCTGTGAGGTGTTTTTAATTATGTGTTTTGTGGCTGTGATGTGTTTTTAATTTCGTGGCTGTGAAGTGTTTTTAATTTCGTGGCTGTGAGGTGTTTTTAAATACGTGTTTTGTGGCTGTGAGATGTTTTTAATTTCGTGTTTCGTGGCTGTGAGGTGTTTTTAATTACGTGTTTTGTGGCTGTAAGGTGTTTTTAATTTCGTGGCTGTGAAGTGTTTTTAATTTCGTGTTTCGTGGTTGTGAGGTGTTTTTAATTACATGTTTTGTGGCTGTGATGTGTTTTTAATTTCGTGGCTGTGAAGTGTTTTTAATTTCGTGTTTTGTGGCTGTGAAGTGTTTTTAATTATGTGTTTCGTGGCTGTGAGGTGTTTTTAATTTCGTGTTTCGTGGCTGTGAGGTGTTTTTAATTATGTGTTTCGTGGCTGTGAGGTGTTTTTAATTTCGTGTTTCATGGCTGTGAGGTGTTTTTAATTTCATGTTTCGTGGCTGTGAATTTATTTTTAATTTCATGTTTTGTGTCTGTGAGGTGTTTTTAATTTCGTGGCTGTGAGGTGTTTTTAATTTCGTGGCTGTGAGGTGTTTTTAATTATGTGTTTTGTGGCTGTGATGTGTTTTTAATTTCGTGGCTGTGAGGTGTTTTTAATTACATGTTTTGTGGCTGTGATGTGTTTTTAATTTCGTGGCTGCGAGGTGTTTTTAATTACGTGTTTCGTGGCTGTGAGGTGTTTTTAATTTCGTGGCTGTGAGGTGTTTTTAATTACGTTTTGTGGCTGTGATGTGTTTTCAATTTCGTGGCTGTGAGGTGTTTTTAATTACGTTTTGTGGCTGTGAGGTGTTTTTAATTTCGTGGCTGTGAAGTGTTTTTAATTACGTGTTTTGTGGCTGTGATGTGTTTTTAATTTTGTGGCTGTGAGGTGTTTTTAATTACGTTTTGTGGCTGTGAGGTGTTTTTAATTTCGTGGCTGTGAAGTGTTTTTAATTTCGTGTTTCGTGGCTGTGAGGTGTTTTTAATTTCGTGGCTGTGAGGTGTTTTTAATTTCGTGTTTCGTGGCTGTGAAGTGTTTTTTAATTTCGTGGCTGTGAGGTGTTTTTAATTACGTGTTTTGTGGCTGTGATGTGTTTTTAATTTCGTGGCTGTGAGGTGTTTTTAATTACGTTTTGTGGCTGTGATGTGTTTTTAATTTCGTGGCTGTGAGGTGTTTTTAATTACGTTTTGTGGCTGTGAGGTGTTTTTAATTTCGTGGCTGTGAGGTGTTTTTAATTTCGTGGCTGTGAGGTGTTTTTAATTACGTTTTGTGGCTGTGATGTGTTTTTAATTTCGTGGCTGTGAGGTGTTTTTAATTACGTTTTGTGGCTGTGAAGTGTTTTTAATTTCGTGGCTGTGAAGTGTTTTTAATTTCGTGTTTCGTGGCTGTGAGGTGTTTTTAATTTCGTGGCTGTGAGGTGTTTTAAATTTCATGTTTCGTGGCTGTGAAGTGTTTTTTAATTTCGTGTTTTGTGGCTGTGAGGTGTTTTTAATTTAGTGTTTCGTGGCTGTGAAGTGTTTTTAATTTCGTGTTTCGTGGCTGTGAAGTGTTTTTTATTTCGTGTTTTGTGGCTGTGAGGTGTTTTTAATTACGTGTTTCGTGGCTGTGAGGTGTTTTTACTTACGTGTTTTGTGGCTGTGATGTGTTTTTAATTTCGTGTTTTGTGGGTGTGATGTGTTTTTAATTACGTGTTTCGTGGCTGTGAGGTGTTTTTACTTACGTGTTTTGTGGCTGTGATGTGTTTTTAATTTCGTGTTTTGTGGCTGTGAGGTGTTTTAAATTATGTGTTTTGTGGCTGTGATGTGTTTTTAATTTCATGGCTGTGAGGTGTTTTAAATTATGTGTTTTGTGGCTGTGATGTGTTTTTAATTTCGTGGCTGTGAAGTGTTTTTAATTTCGTGTTTCGTGGCTGTGAGGTGTTTTTAATTTCGTGGCTGTGAGGTGTTTTAAATTTCATGTTTCGTGGCTGTGAAGTGTTTTTTAATTTCGTGTTTTGTGGCTGTGAGGTGTTTTTAATTTAGTGTTTCGTGGCTGTGAAGTGTTTTTAATTTCGTGTTTCGTGGCTGTGAAGTGTTTTTTATTTCGTGTTTTGTGGCTGTGAGGTGTTTTTAATTACGTGTTTCGTGGCTGTGAGGTGTTTTAAATTATGTGTTTTGTGGCTGTGAGGTGTTTTTAATTACGTGTTTCGTGGGTGTGATGTGTTTTAAATTATGTGTTTTGTGGCTGTGAGGTGTTTTTAATTACGTGTTTCGTGGCTGTGAGGTGTTTTTACTTACGTGTTTTGTGGCTGTGATGTGTTTTTAATTTCGTGTTTTGTGGGTGTGATGTGTTTTAAATTATGTGTTTTGTGGCTGTGAGGTGTTTTTAATTACGTGTTTCGTGGCTGTGAGGTGTTTTTACTTACGTGTTTTGTGGCTGTGATGCATTTTTAATTTCGTGTTTTGTGGCTGTGAGGTGTTTTAAATTATGTGTTTTGTGGCTGTGATGTGTTTTTAATTTCATGGCTGTGAGGTGTTTTAAATTATGTGTTTTGTGGCTGTGATGTGTTTTTAATTTCATGGCTGTGAGGTGTTTTAAATTATGTGTTTTGTGGCTGTGATGTGTTTTTAATTTCGTGGCTGTGAGGTGTTTTTAATTACGTTTTGTGGCTGTGATGTGTTTTTAATTTCGTGGCTGTGAGGTGTTTTTAATTACGTGTTTTGTGGCTGTGAGGTGTTTTTAATTACATGTTTCGTGGCTGTGAGGTGTTTTTAATTTCGTGTTTTGTGGCTGTGATGTGTTTTTAATTTCATGGCTGTGAGGTGTTTTTAATTACGTGTTTCGTGGCTGTGAGGTGTTTTTAATTTCGTGTTTTGTGGCTGTGATGTGTTTTTAATTTCGTGGCTGTGAGGTGTTTTTAATTACGTGTTTTGTGGCTGTGAGGTGTTTTTAATTACATGTTTCGTGGCTGTGAGGTGTTTTTAATTTCGTGTTTTGTGGCTGTGATGTGTTTTTAATTTCGTGGCTGTGAAGTGTTTTTAATTTCGTGTTTTGTGGCTGTGAGGTGTTTTTAATTACGTGTTTCGTGGCTGTGAGGTGTTTTAAATTTCGTGTTTCGTGGCTGTGAGGTGTTTTAAATTTCATGTTTCGTGGCTGTGAGGTGTTTTTAATTTCGTGGCTGTGAGGTGTTTTTAATTACGTGTTTCGTGGCTGTGAGGTGTTTTTAATTTCGTGTTTCGTGGCTGTGAGGTGTTTTTAATTTCGTGTTTCGTGGCTGTGAAGTGTTTTTACTTTCGTGTTTTGTGGCTGTGAGGTGTTTTTAATTACATGTTTTGTGGCTGTGAAGTGTTTTTAATTACGTGTTTTGTGGCTGTGAAGTGTTTTTAATTTCGTGTTTCATGGCTGTGAGGTGTTTTAAATTTCATGTTTCGTGGCTGTGAATTTTTCTTAAATTTCGTGTTTTGTGGCTGTGAGGTGTTTTTAATTTCGTGTTTCGTGGCTGTGAAGTGTTTTTAATTTCGTGTTTTGTGGCTGTGAAGTGTTTTTAATTTCGTGTTTTGTGGCTGTGAGGTGTTTTTAATTACGTGTTTCGTGGCTGTGAGGTGTTTTTAATTACGTGTTTTGTGGCTGTGAGGTGTTTTTAATTACGTGTTTTGTGGCTGTGATGTGTTTTTAATTACGTGTTTTGTGGCTGTGAGGTGTTTTTAATTTCGTGGCTGTGAGGTGTTTTTAATTTCGTGTTTCGTGGCTGTGAAGTGTTTTTAATTTCGTGTTTTGTGGCTGTGAAGTGTTTTTAATTTCGTGTTTTGTGGCTGTGAGGTGTTTTTAATTACGTGTTTCGTGGCTGTGAGGTGTTTTTAATTTCGTGTTTTGTGGCTGCGAGGTGTTTTTAATTTCGTGTTTTGTGGCTGTGAGGTGTTTTTAATTTCGTGTTTCGTGGCTGCAAGGTGCTTTTAATTTCGTGGCTGTGAGGTGTTTTTAATTTTGTGTTGCGTGGCTGTGAGGTGTTTTTAATTTCGTGTTTCGTGGCTGTGAAGTGTTTTTAATTTCGTGTTTCGTGGCTGTGAAGTGTTTTTAATTTCGTGTTTTGTGGCTGTGAGGTGTTTTTAATTATGTGTTTTGTGGCTGTGATGTGTTTTTAATTTCGTGGCTGTGAAGTGTTTTTAATTTCGTGGCTGTGAGGTGTTTTTAAATACGTGTTTTGTGGCTGTGAGGTGTTTTTAATTACGTGTTTCGTGGCTGTGAGGTGTTTTTAATTACGTGTTTTGTGGCTGTGATGTGTTTTTAATTTCGTGGCTGTGAAGTGTTTTTAATTTCGTGGCTGTGAGGTGTTTTTAAATACGTGTTTTGTGGCTGTGAGGTGTTTTTAATTACGTGTTTCGTGGCTGTGAGGTGTTTTTAATTATGTGTTTTGTGGCTGTGATGTGTTTTTAATTTCGTGGCTGTGAAGTGTTTTTAATTTCGTGGCTGTGAGGTGTTTTTAAATACGTGTTTTGTGGCTGTGAGATGTTTTTAATTTCGTGTTTCGTGGCTGTGAGGTGTTTTTAATTACGTGTTTTGTGGCTGTAAGGTGTTTTTAATTTCGTGGCTGTGAAGTGTTTTTAATTTCGTGTTTCGTGGTTGTGAGGTGTTTTTAATTACATGTTTTGTGGCTGTGATGTGTTTTTAATTTCGTGGCTGTGAAGTGTTTTTAATTTCGTGTTTTGTGGCTGTGAAGTGTTTTTAATTATGTGTTTCGTGGCTGTGAGGTGTTTTTAATTTCGTGTTTCGTGGCTGTGAGGTGTTTTTAATTATGTGTTTCGTGGCTGTGAGGTGTTTTTAATTTCGTGTTTCATGGCTGTGAGGTGTTTTTAATTTCATGTTTCGTGGCTGTGAATTTATTTTTAATTTCATGTTTTGTGTCTGTGAGGTGTTTTTAATTTCGTGGCTGTGAGGTGTTTTTAATTTCGTGGCTGTGAGGTGTTTTTAATTATGTGTTTTGTGGCTGTGATGTGTTTTTAATTTCGTGGCTGTGAGGTGTTTTTAATTACATGTTTTGTGGCTGTGATGTGTTTTTAATTTCGTGGCTGCGAGGTGTTTTTAATTACGTGTTTCGTGGCTGTGAGGTGTTTTTAATTTCGTGGCTGTGAGGTGTTTTTAATTACGTTTTGTGGCTGTGATGTGTTTTTAATTTCGTGGCTGTGAGGTGTTTTTAATTACGTTTTGTGGCTGTGAGGTGTTTTTAATTTCGTGGCTGTGAAGTGTTTTTAATTACGTGTTTTGTGGCTGTGATGTGTTTTTAATTTTGTGGCTGTGAGGTGTTTTTAATTACGTTTTGTGGCTGTGAAGTGTTTTTAATTTCGTGGCTGTGAAGTGTTTTTAATTTCGTGTTTCGTGGCTGTGAGGTGTTTTTAATTTCGTGGCTGTGAGGTGTTTTTAATTTCGTGTTTCGTGGCTGTGAAGTGTTTTTTAATTTCGTGGCTGTGAGGTGTTTTTAATTACGTGTTTTGTGGCTGTGATGTGTTTTTAATTTCGTGGCTGTGAGGTGTTTTTAATTACGTTTTGTGGCTGTGATGTGTTTTTAATTTCGTGGCTGTGAGGTGTTTTTAATTACGTTTTGTGGCTGTGAGGTGTTTTTAATTTCGTGGCTGTGAAGTGGTTTTAATTTCGTGTTTCGTGGCTGTGAGGTGTTTTTAATTTCGTGGCTGTGAGGTGTTTTAAATTTCATGTTTCGTGGCTGTGAAGTGTTTTTTAATTTCGTGTTTTGTGGCTGTGAGGTGTTTTTAATTTAGTGTTTCGTGGCTGTGAAGTGTTTTTAATTTCGTGTTTCGTGGCTGTGAGGTGTTTTTAATTATGTGTTTTGTGGCTGTGATGTGTTTTTAATTTCGTGGCTGTGAGGTGTTTTTAATTTCGTATTTTGTGGCTGTGATGTGTTTTTAATTTCATGGCTGTGAGGTGTTTTTAATTACGTGTTTCGTGGCTGTGAGGTGTTTTTAATTACGTGTTTCGTGGCTGTGAGGTGTTTTTAATTATGTGTTTTGTGGCTGTGATGTGTTTTTAATTTTGTGGCTGTGAAGTGTTTTTAATTTCGTGTTTTGTGGCTGTGAGGTCTTTTTAATTTCGTGTTTTGTGGCTGTGAAGTGTTTTTAATCATGTGTTTCGTGGCTGTGAGGTGTTTTTAATTTCGTGTTTCGTGGCTGTGAGGTGTTTTTAATTATGTGTTTCGTGGCTGTAAGGTGTTTTTAATTTCGTGTTTCGTGGCTGTGAGGTGTTTTTAATTTCATGTTTCGTGGCTGTGAATTTATTTTTAATTTCGTGTTTTGTGTCTGTGAGGTGTTTTTAATTTCGTGGCTGTGAGGTGTTTTTAATTTCGTGGCTGTGAGGTGTTTTTAATTATGTGTTTTGTGGCTGTGATGTGTTTTTAATTTCGTGGCTGTGAGGTGTTTTTAATTACATGTTTTGTGGCTGTGATGTGTTTTTAATTTCGTGGCTGCGAGGTGTTTTTAATTACGTGTTTCGTGGCTGTGAGGTGTTTTTAATTTCGTGGCTGTGAGGTGTTTTTAATTACGTTTTGTGGCTGTGATGTGTTTTCAATTTCGTGGCTGTGAGGTGTTTTTAATTACGTTTTGTGGCTGTGAGGTGTTTTTAATTTCGTGGCTGTGAAGTGTTTTTAATTACGTGTTTTGTGGCTGTGATGTGTTTTTAATTTTGTGGCTGTGAGGTGTTTTTAATTACGTTTTGTGGCTGTGAGGTGTTTTTAATTTCGTGGCTGTGAAGTGTTTTTAATTTCGTGTTTCGTGGCTGTGAGGTGTTTTTAATTTCGTGGCTGTGAGGTGTTTTTAATTTCGTGTTTCGTGGCTGTGAAGTGTTTTTTAATTTCGTGGCTGTGAGGTGTTTTTAATTACGTGTTTTGTGGCTGTGATGTGTTTTTAATTTCGTGGCTGTGAGGTGTTTTTAATTACGTTTTGTGGCTGTGATGTGTTTTTAATTTCGTGGCTGTGAGGTGTTTTTAATTACGTTTTGTGGCTGTGAGGTGTTTTTAATTTCGTGGCTGTGAGGTGTTTTTAATTTCGTGGCTGTGAGGTGTTTTTAATTACGTTTTGTGGCTGTGATGTGTTTTTAATTTCGTGGCTGTGAGGTGTTTTTAATTACGTTTTGTGGCTGTGAAGTGTTTTTAATTTCGTGGCTGTGAAGTGTTTTTAATTTCGTGTTTCGTGGCTGTGAGGTGTTTTTAATTTCGTGGCTGTGAGGTGTTTTAAATTTCATGTTTCGTGGCTGTGAAGTGTTTTTTAATTTCGTGTTTTGTGGCTGTGAGGTGTTTTTAATTTAGTGTTTCGTGGCTGTGAAGTGTTTTTAATTTCGTGTTTCGTGGCTGTGAAGTGTTTTTTATTTCGTGTTTTGTGGCTGTGAGGTGTTTTTAATTACGTGTTTCGTGGCTGTGAGGTGTTTTTACTTACGTGTTTTGTGGCTGTGAGGTGTTTTTAATTTCGTGTTTTGTGGGTGTGATGTGTTTTTAATTACGTGTTTCGTGGCTGTGAGGTGTTTTTACTTACGTGTTTTGTGGCTGTGATGTGTTTTTAATTTCGTGTTTTGTGGCTGTGAGGTGTTTTAAATTATGTGTTTTGTGGCTGTGATGTGTTTTTAATTTCATGGCTGTGAGGTGTTTTAAATTATGTGTTTTGTGGCTGTGATGTGTTTTTAATTTCGTGGCTGTGAAGTGTTTTTAATTTCGTGTTTCGTGGCTGTGAGGTGTTTTTAATTTCGTGGCTGTGAGGTGTTTTAAATTTCATGTTTCGTGGCTGTGAAGTGTTTTTTAATTTCGTGTTTTGTGGCTGTGAGGTGTTTTTAATTTCGTGGCTGTGAGGTGTTTTTAATTTCGTGTTTCGTGGCTGTGAAGTGTTTTTTAATTTCGTGGCTGTGAGGTGTTTTTAATTACGTGTTTTGTGGCTGTGATGTGTTTTTAATTTCGTGGCTGTGAGGTGTTTTTAATTACGTTTTGTGGCTGTGATGTGTTTTTAATTTCGTGGCTGTGAGGTGTTTTTAATTACGTTTTGTGGCTGTGAGGTGTTTTTAATTTCGTGGCTGTGAAGTGGTTTTAATTTCGTGTTTCGTGGCTGTGAGGTGTTTTTAATTTCGTGGCTGTGAGGTGTTTTAAATTTCATGTTTCGTGGCTGTGAAGTGTTTTTTAATTTCGTGTTTTGTGGCTGTGAGGTGTTTTTAATTTAGTGTTTCGTGGCTGTGAAGTGTTTTTAATTTCGTGTTTCGTGGCTGTGAGGTGTTTTTAATTATGTGTTTTGTGGCTGTGATGTGTTTTTAATTTCGTGGCTGTGAGGTGTTTTTAATTTCGTATTTTGTGGCTGTGATGTGTTTTTAATTTCATGGCTGTGAGGTGTTTTTAATTACGTGTTTCGTGGCTGTGAGGTGTTTTTAATTACGTGTTTCGTGGCTGTGAGGTGTTTTTAATTATGTGTTTTGTGGCTGTGATGTGTTTTTAATTTTGTGGCTGTGAAGTGTTTTTAATTTCGTGTTTTGTGGCTGTGAGGTCTTTTTAATTTCGTGTTTTGTGGCTGTGAAGTGTTTTTAATCATGTGTTTCGTGGCTGTGAGGTGTTTTTAATTTCGTGTTTCGTGGCTGTGAGGTGTTTTTAATTATGTGTTTCGTGGCTGTAAGGTGTTTTTAATTTCGTGTTTCGTGGCTGTGAGGTGTTTTTAATTTCATGTTTCGTGGCTGTGAATTTATTTTTAATTTCGTGTTTTGTGTCTGTGAGGTGTTTTTAATTTCGTGGCTGTGAGGTGTTTTTAATTTCGTGGCTGTGAGGTGTTTTTAATTATGTGTTTTGTGGCTGTGATGTGTTTTTAATTTCGTGGCTGTGAGGTGTTTTTAATTACATGTTTTGTGGCTGTGATGTGTTTTTAATTTCGTGGCTGCGAGGTGTTTTTAATTACGTGTTTCGTGGCTGTGAGGTGTTTTTAATTTCGTGGCTGTGAGGTGTTTTTAATTACGTTTTGTGGCTGTGATGTGTTTTCAATTTCGTGGCTGTGAGGTGTTTTTAATTACGTTTTGTGGCTGTGAGGTGTTTTTAATTTCGTGGCTGTGAAGTGTTTTTAATTACGTGTTTTGTGGCTGTGATGTGTTTTTAATTTTGTGGCTGTGAGGTGTTTTTAATTACGTTTTGTGGCTGTGAGGTGTTTTTAATTTCGTGGCTGTGAAGTGTTTTTAATTTCGTGTTTCGTGGCTGTGAGGTGTTTTTAATTTCGTGGCTGTGAGGTGTTTTTAATTTCGTGTTTCGTGGCTGTGAAGTGTTTTTTAATTTCGTGGCTGTGAGGTGTTTTTAATTACGTGTTTTGTGGCTGTGATGTGTTTTTAATTTCGTGGCTGTGAGGTGTTTTTAATTACGTTTTGTGGCTGTGATGTGTTTTTAATTTCGTGGCTGTGAGGTGTTTTTAATTACGTTTTGTGGCTGTGAGGTGTTTTTAATTTCGTGGCTGTGAGGTGTTTTTAATTTCGTGGCTGTGAGGTGTTTTTAATTACGTTTTGTGGCTGTGATGTGTTTTTAATTTCGTGGCTGTGAGGTGTTTTTAATTACGTTTTGTGGCTGTGAAGTGTTTTTAATTTCGTGGCTGTGAAGTGTTTTTAATTTCGTGTTTCGTGGCTGTGAGGTGTTTTTAATTTCGTGGCTGTGAGGTGTTTTAAATTTCATGTTTCGTGGCTGTGAAGTGTTTTTTAATTTCGTGTTTTGTGGCTGTGAGGTGTTTTTAATTTAGTGTTTCGTGGCTGTGAAGTGTTTTTAATTTCGTGTTTCGTGGCTGTGAAGTGTTTTTTATTTCGTGTTTTGTGGCTGTGAGGTGTTTTTAATTACGTGTTTCGTGGCTGTGAGGTGTTTTTACTTACGTGTTTTGTGGCTGTGAGGTGTTTTTAATTTCGTGTTTTGTGGGTGTGATGTGTTTTTAATTACGTGTTTCGTGGCTGTGAGGTGTTTTTACTTACGTGTTTTGTGGCTGTGATGTGTTTTTAATTTCGTGTTTTGTGGCTGTGAGGTGTTTTAAATTATGTGTTTTGTGGCTGTGATGTGTTTTTAATTTCATGGCTGTGAGGTGTTTTAAATTATGTGTTTTGTGGCTGTGATGTGTTTTTAATTTCGTGGCTGTGAAGTGTTTTTAATTTCGTGTTTCGTGGCTGTGAGGTGTTTTTAATTTCGTGGCTGTGAGGTGTTTTAAATTTCATGTTTCGTGGCTGTGAAGTGTTTTTTAATTTCGTGTTTTGTGGCTGTGAGGTGTTTTTAATTTAGTGTTTCGTGGCTGTGAAGTGTTTTTAATTTCGTGTTTCGTGGCTGTGAAGTGTTTTTTATTTCGTGTTTTGTGGCTGTGAGGTGTTTTTAATTACGTGTTTCGTGGCTGTGAGGTGTTTTAAATTATGTGTTTTGTGGCTGTGAGGTGTTTTTAATTACGTGTTTCGTGGGTGTGATGTGTTTTAAATTATGTGTTTTGTGGCTGTGAGGTGTTTTTAATTACGTGTTTCGTGGCTGTGAGGTGTTTTTACTTACGTGTTTTGTGGCTGTGATGTGTTTTTAATTTCGTGTTTTGTGGGTGTGATGTGTTTTAAATTATGTGTTTTGTGGCTGTGAGGTGTTTTTAATTACGTGTTTCGTGGCTGTGAGGTGTTTTTACTTACGTGTTTTGTGGCTGTGATGCATTTTTAATTTCGTGTTTTGTGGCTGTGAGGTGTTTTAAATTATGTGTTTTGTGGCTGTGATGTGTTTTTAATTTCATGGCTGTGAGGTGTTTTAAATTATGTGTTTTGTGGCTGTGATGTGTTTTTAATTTCATGGCTGTGAGGTGTTTTAAATTATGTGTTTTGTGGCTGTGATGTGTTTTTAATTTCGTGGCTGTGAGGTGTTTTTAATTACGTTTTGTGGCTGTGATGTGTTTTTAATTTCGTGGCTGTGAGGTGTTTTTAATTACGTGTTTTGTGGCTGTGAGGTGTTTTTAATTACATGTTTCGTGGCTGTGAGGTGTTTTTAATTTCGTGTTTTGTGGCTGTGATGTGTTTTTAATTTCATGGCTGTGAGGTGTTTTTAATTACGTGTTTCGTGGCTGTGAGGTGTTTTTAATTTCGTGTTTTGTGGCTGTGATGTGTTTTTAATTTCGTGGCTGTGAGGTGTTTTTAATTACGTGTTTTGTGGCTGTGAGGTGTTTTTAATTACATGTTTCGTGGCTGTGAGGTGTTTTTAATTTCGTGTTTTGTGGCTGTGATGTGTTTTTAATTTCGTGGCTGTGAAGTGTTTTTAATTTCGTGTTTTGTGGCTGTGAGGTGTTTTTAATTACGTGTTTCGTGGCTGTGAGGTGTTTTAAATTTCGTGTTTCGTGGCTGTGAGGTGTTTTAAATTTCATGTTTCGTGGCTGTGAGGTGTTTTTAATTTCGTGGCTGTGAGGTGTTTTTAATTACGTGTTTCGTGGCTGTGAGGTGTTTTTAATTTCGTGTTTCGTGGCTGTGAGGTGTTTTTAATTTCGTGTTTCGTGGCTGTGAAGTGTTTTTACTTTCGTGTTTTGTGGCTGTGAGGTGTTTTTAATTACATGTTTTGTGGCTGTGAAGTGTTTTTAATTACGTGTTTTGTGGCTGTGAAGTGTTTTTAATTTCGTGTTTCATGGCTGTGAGGTGTTTTAAATTTCATGTTTCGTGGCTGTGAATTTTTCTTAAATTTCGTGTTTTGTGGCTGTGAGGTGTTTTCAATTTCGTGTTTCGTGGCTGTGAAGTGTTTTTAATTTCGTGTTTTGTGGCTGTGAAGTGTTTTTAATTTCGTGTTTTGTGGCTGTGAGGTGTTTTTAATTACGTGTTTCGTGGCTGTGAGGTGTTTTTAATTACGTGTTTTGTGGCTGTGAGGTGTTTTTAATTACGTGTTTTGTGGCTGTGATGTGTTTTTAATTACGTGTTTTGTGGCTGTGAGGTGTTTTTAATTTCGTGGCTGTGAGGTGTTTTTAATTTCGTGTTTCGTGGCTGTGAAGTGTTTTTAATTTCGTGTTTTGTGGCTGTGAAGTGTTTTTAATTTCGTGTTTTGTGGCTGTGAGGTGTTTTTAATTACGTGTTTCGTGGCTGTGAGGTGTTTTTAATTTCGTGTTTTGTGGCTGCGAGGTGTTTTTAATTTCGTGTTTTGTGGCTGTGAGGTGTTTTTAATTTCGTGTTTCGTGGCTGCAAGGTGCTTTTAATTTCGTGGCTGTGAGGTGTTTTTAATTTTGAGTTTCGTGGCTGTGAGGTGTTTTTAATTTCGTGTTTCGTGGCTGTGAAGTGTTTTTAATTTCGTGTTTCGTGGCTGTGAAGTGTTTTTAATTTCGTGTTTTGTGGCTGTGAGGTGTTTTTAATTATGTGTTTTGTGGCTGTGATGTGTTTTTAATTTCGTGGCTGTGAAGTGTTTTTAATTTTGTGGCTGTGAGGTGTTTTTAAATACGTGTTTTGTGGCTGTGAGGTGTTTTTAATTTCGTGTTTTGTGGCTGTGAGGTGTTTTTAATTACGTGTTTCGTGGCTGTGAGGTGTTTTAAATTTCGTGTTTCGTGGCTGTGAGGTGTTTTAAATTTCATGTTTCGTGGCTGTGAGGTGTTTTTAATTTCGTGGCTGTGAGGTGTTTTTAATTACGTGTTTCGTGGCTGTGAGGTGTTTTTAATTTCGTGTTTCGTGGCTGTGAGGTGTTTTTAATTTCGTGTTTCGTGGCTGTGAAGTGTTTTTACTTTCGTGTTTTGTGGCTGTGAGGTGTTTTTAATTACATGTTTTGTGGCTGTGAAGTGTTTTTAATTACGTGTTTTGTGGCTGTGAAGTGTTTTTAATTTCGTGTTTCATGGCTGTGAGGTGTTTTAAATTTCATGTTTCGTGGCTGTGAATTTTTCTTAAATTTCGTGTTTTGTGGCTGTGAGGTGTTTTCAATTTCGTGTTTCGTGGCTGTGAAGTGTTTTTAATTTCGTGTTTTGTGGCTGTGAAGTGTTTTTAATTTCGTGTTTTGTGGCTGTGAGGTGTTTTTAATTACGTGTTTCGTGGCTGTGAGGTGTTTTTAATTACGTGTTTTGTGGCTGTGAGGTGTTTTTAATTACGTGTTTTGTGGCTGTGATGTGTTTTTAATTACGTGTTTTGTGGCTGTGAGGTGTTTTTAATTTCGTGGCTGTGAGGTGTTTTTAATTTCGTGTTTCGTGGCTGTGAAGTGTTTTTAATTTCGTGTTTTGTGGCTGTGAAGTGTTTTTAATTTCGTGTTTTGTGGCTGTGAGGTGTTTTTAATTACGTGTTTCGTGGCTGTGAGGTGTTTTTAATTTCGTGTTTTGTGGCTGCGAGGTGTTTTTAATTTCGTGTTTTGTGGCTGTGAGGTGTTTTTAATTTCGTGTTTCGTGGCTGCAAGGTGCTTTTAATTTCGTGGCTGTGAGGTGTTTTTAATTTTGAGTTTCGTGGCTGTGAGGTGTTTTTAATTTCGTGTTTCGTGGCTGTGAAGTGTTTTTAATTTCGTGTTTCGTGGCTGTGAAGTGTTTTTAATTTCGTGTTTTGTGGCTGTGAGGTGTTTTTAATTATGTGTTTTGTGGCTGTGATGTGTTTTTAATTTCGTGGCTGTGAAGTGTTTTTAATTTTGTGGCTGTGAGGTGTTTTTAAATACGTGTTTTGTGGCTGTGAGGTGTTTTTAATTACGTGTTTCGTGGCTGTGAGGTGTTTTTAATTACGTGTTTTGTGGCTGTGATGTGTTTTTAATTTCGTGGCTGTGAAGTGTTTTTAATTTCGTGGCTGTGAGGTGTTTTTAAATACGTGTTTTGTGGCTGTGAGGTGTTTTTAATTACGTGTTTCGTGGCTGTGAGGTGTTTTTAATTATGTGTTTTGTGGCTGTGATGTGTTTTTAATTTCGTGGCTGTGAAGTGTTTTTAATTTCGTGGCTGTGAGGTGTTTTTAAATACGTGTTTTGTGGCTGTGAGATGTTTTTAATTTCGTGTTTCGTGGCTGTGAGGTGTTTTTAATTACGTGTTTTGTGGCTGTAAGGTGTTTTTAATTTCGTGGCTGTGAAGTGTTTTTAATTTCGTGTTTCGTGGTTGTGAGGTGTTTTTAATTACATGTTTTGTGGCTGTGATGTGTTTTTAATTTCGTGGCTGTGAAGTGTTTTTAATTTCGTGTTTTGTGGCTGTGAAGTGTTTTTAATTATGTGTTTCGTGGCTGTGAGGTGTTTTTAATTTCGTGTTTCGTGGCTGTGAGGTGTTTTTAATTATGTTTCGTGGCTGTGAGGTGTTTTTAATTTCGTGTTTCATGGCTGTGAGGTGTTTTTAATTTCATGTTTCGTGGCTGTGAATTTATTTTTAATTTCATGTTTTGTGTCTGTGAGGTGTTTTTAATTTCGTGGCTGTGAGGTGTTTTTAATTTCGTGGCTGTGAGGTGTTTTTAATTATGTGTTTTGTGGCTGTGATGTGTTTTTAATTTCGTGGCTGTGAGGTGTTTTTAATTACATGTTTTGTGGCTGTGATGTGTTTTTAATTTCGTGGCTGCGAGGTGTTTTTAATTACGTGTTTCGTGGCTGTGAGGTGTTTTTAATTTCGTGGCTGTGAGGTGTTTTTAATTACGTTTTGTGGCTGTGATGTGTTTTTAATTTCGTGGCTGTGAGGTGTTTTTAATTACGTTTTGTGGCTGTGAGGTGTTTTTAATTTCGTGGCTGTGAAGTGTTTTTAATTACGTGTTTTGTGGCTGTGATGTGTTTTTAATTTTGTGGCTGTGAGGTGTTTTTAATTACGTTTTGTGGCTGTGAAGTGTTTTTAATTTCGTGGCTGTGAAGTGTTTTTAATTTCGTGTTTCGTGGCTGTGAGGTGTTTTTAATTTCGTGGCTGTGAGGTGTTTTTAATTTCGTGTTTCGTGGCTGTGAAGTGTTTTTTAATTTCGTGGCTGTGAGGTGTTTTTAATTACGTGTTTTGTGGCTGTGATGTGTTTTTAATTTCGTGGCTGTGAGGTGTTTTTAATTACGTTTTGTGGCTGTGATGTGTTTTTAATTTCGTGGCTGTGAGGTGTTTTTAATTACGTTTTGTGGCTGTGAGGTGTTTTTAATTTCGTGGCTGTGAGGTGTTTTAAATTTCATGTTTCGTGGCTGTGAAGTGTTTTTTAATTTCGTGTTTTGTGGCTGTGAGGTGTTTTTAATTTAGTGTTTCGTGGCTGTGAAGTGTTTTTAATTTCGTGTTTCGTGGCTGTGAGGTGTTTTTAATTATGTGTTTTGTGGCTGTGATGTGTTTTTAATTTCGTGGCTGTGAGGTGTTTTTAATTTCGTATTTTGTGGCTGTGATGTGTTTTTAATTTCATGGCTGTGAGGTGTTTTTAATTACGTGTTTCGTGGCTGTGAGGTGTTTTTAATTACGTGTTTCGTGGCTGTGAGGTGTTTTTAATTATGTGTTTTGTGGCTGTGATGTGTTTTTAATTTTGTGGCTGTGAAGTGTTTTTAATTTCGTGTTTTGTGGCTGTGAGGTCTTTTTAATTTCGTGTTTTGTGGCTGTGAAGTGTTTTTAATCATGTGTTTCGTGGCTGTGAGGTGTTTTTAATTTCGTGTTTCGTGGCTGTGAGGTGTTTTTAATTATGTGTTTCGTGGCTGTGAGGTGTTTTTAATTTCGTGTTTCATGGCTGTGAGGTGTTTTTAATTTCATGTTTCGTGGCTGTGAATTTATTTTTAATTTCGTGTTTTGTGTCTGTGAGGTGTTTTTAATTTCGTGGCTGTGAGGTGTTTTTAATTTCGTGGCTGTGAGGTGTTTTTAATTATGTGTTTTGTGGCTGTGATGTGTTTTTAATTTCGTGGCTGTGAGGTGTTTTTAATTACATGTTTTGTGGCTGTGATGTGTTTTTAATTTCGTGGCTGCGAGGTGTTTTTATTTACGTGTTTCGTGGCTGTGAGGTGTTTTTAATTTCGTGGCTGTGAGGTGTTTTTAATTACGTTTTGTGGCTGTGATGTGTTTTCAATTTCGTGGCTGTGAGGTGTTTTTAATTACGTTTTGTGGCTGTGAGGTGTTTTTAATTTCGTGGCTGTGAAGTGTTTTTAATTACGTGTTTTGTGGCTGTGATGTGTTTTTAATTTTGTGGCTGTGAGGTGTTTTTAATTACGTTTTGTGGCTGTGAAGTGTTTTTAATTTCGTGTTTCGTGGCTGTGAGGTGTTTTTAATTTCGTGGCTGTGAGGTGTTTTTAATTATGTGTTTTGTGGCTGTGATGTGTTTTTAATTTCGTGGCTGTGAGGTGTTTTTAATTACGTGTTTTGTGGCTGTGATGTGTTTTTAATTTCGTGGCTGCGAGGTGTTTTTAATTACGTGTTTCGTGGCTGTGAGGTGTTTTTAATTTCGTGGCTGCGAGGTGTTTTTAATTACGTGTTTCGTGGCTGTGATGTGTTTTTAATTTCGTGGCTGCGAGGTGTTTTTAATTACGTGTTTTGTGGCTGTGATGTGTTTTTAATTTCGTGGCTGCGAGGTGTTTTTAATTACGTGTTTCGTGGCTGTGAGGTGTTTTTAATTTCGTGGCTGTGAGGTGTTTTTAATTACGTTTTGTGGCTGTGATGTGTTTTTAATTTCGTGGCTGTGAAGTGTTTTTAATTACGTGTTTTGTGGCTGTGAGGTGTTTTTAATTTTGTGGCTGTGAGGTGTTTTTAATTACGTTTTGTGGCTGTGATGTGTTTTTAATTTCGTGGCTGTGAAGTGTTTTTAATTACGTGTTTTGTGGCTGTGAGGTGTTTTTAATTTTGTGGCTGTGATGTGTTTTTAATTTTGTGGCTGTGAGGTGTTTTTAATTACGTTTTGTGGCTGTGAGGTGTTTTTAATTTCGTGGCTGTGAAGTGTTTTTAATTTCGTGTTTCATGGCTGTGGGGTGTTTTTAATTTTGTGGCTGTGAAGTGTTTTTAATTTCGTGTTTTGTGGCTGTGATGTGTTTTTAATTACGTGTTTTGTGGCTGTGATGTGTTTTTAATTTCGTGGCTGTGAAGTGTTTTTAATTTCGTGTTTCATGGCTGTGGGGTGTTTTTAATTTCGTGGCTGTGAAGTGTTTTTAATTTCGTGTTTTGTGGCTGTGATGTGTTTTTAATTACGTGTTTTGTGGCTGTGATGTGTTTTTAATTTCGTGGCTGTGAGGTGTTTTTAATTATGTGTTTTGTGGCTGTGAAGTGTTTTTAATTTCGTGGCTGTGAGGTGTTTTTAAATACGTGTTTTGGGGCTGTGAGGTGTTTTTAATTACGTGTTTCGTGGCTGTGAGGTGTTTTTAATTACGTGTTTAGTGGCTGTGATGTGTTTTTAATTTCGTGGCTGTGAAGTGTTTTTAATTTCGTGGCTGTGAGGTGTTTTTAAATACGTGTTTTGTGGCTGTGAGGTGTTTTTAATTACGTGTTTCGTGGCTGTGAGGTGTTTTTAATTATGTGTTTTGTGGCTGTGATGTGTTTTTAATTTCGTGGCTGTGAAGTGTTTTTAATTTCGTGGCTGTGAGGTGTTTTTAAATACGTGTTTTGTGGCTGTGAGATGTTTTTAATTACGTGTTTCGTGGCTGTGAGGTGTTTTTAATTACGTGTTTTGTGGCTGTAAGGTGTTTTTAATTTCGTGGCTGTGAAGTGTTTTTAATTTCGTGTTTCGTGGCTGTGAGGTGTTTTTAATTACATGTTTTGTGGCTGTGATGTGTTTTTAATTTCGTGGCTGTGAAGTGTTTTTAATTTCGTGTTTTGTGGCTGTGAGGTCTTTTTAATTTCGTGTTTTGTGGCTGTGAAGTGTTTTTAATCATGTGTTTCGTGGCTGTGAGGTGTTTTTAATTACGTGTTTCGTGGCTGTGAGGTGTTTTTAATTACGTGTTTCGTGGCTGTGAGGTGTTTTTAATTTCGTGTTTCGTGGCTGTGAGGTGTTTTTAATTTCATGTTTCGTGGCTGTGAATTTATTTTTAATTTCGTGTTTTGTGTCTGTGAGGTGTTTTTAATTTCGTGGCTGTGAGGTGTTTTTAATTTCGTGGCTGTGAGGTGTTTTTAATTATGTGTTTTGTGGCTGTCATGTGTTTTTAATTTCGTGGCTGTGAGATGTTTTTAATTACATGTTTTGTGGCTGTGATGTGTTTTTAATTTCGTGGCTGCGAGCTGTTTTTAATTACGTGTTTCGTGGCTGTGAGGTGTTTTTAATTTCGTGGCTGTGAGGTGTTTTTAATTACGTTTTGTGGCTGTGATGTGTTTTTAATTTCGTGGCTGTGAGGTGTTTTTAATTACGTTTTGTGGCTGTGAGGTGTTTTTAATTTCGTGGCTGTGAAGTGTTTTTAATTACGTGTTTTGTGGCTGTGATGTGTTTTTAATTTTGTGGCTGTGAGGTGTTTTTAATTACGTTTTGTGGCTGTGAGGTGTTTTTAATTTCGTGGCTGTGAAGTGTTTTTAATTTCGTGTTTCGTGGCTGTGAGGTGTTTTTAATTTCGTGGCTGTGAGGTGTTTTTAATTTCGTGTTTCGTGGCTGTGAGGTGTTTTTAATTTCGTGGCTGTGAGGTGTTTTTAATTTCGTATTTCGTGGCTGTGAAGTGTTTTTTAATTTCGTGGCTGTGAGGTGTTTTTAATTACGTGTTTTGTGGCTGTGAGGTGTTTTTAATTACGTTTTGTGGCTGTGATGTGTTTTTAATTTCGTGGCTGTGAGGTGTTTTTAATTACGTTTTGTGGCTGTGATGTGTTTTTAATTTCGTGGCTGTGAAGTGTTTTTAATTTCGTGTTTCGTGGCTGTGAGGTGTTTTTAATTTCGTGGCTGTGAGGTGTTTTAAATTTCATGTTTCGTGGCTGTGAAGTGTTTTTTAATTTCGTGTTTTGTGGCTGTGAGGTGTTTTTAATTTAGTGTTTCGTGGCTGTGAAGTGTTTTTAATTTCGTGTTTCGTGGCTGTGAAGTGTTTTTTATTTCGTGTTTTGTGGCTGTGAGGTGTTTTTAATTTCGTGTTTCGTGGCTGTGAGGTGTTTTTATTTACGTGTTTTGTGGCTGTGATGTGTTTTTAATTTCGTGTTTTGTGGGTGTGATGTGTTTTTAATTTCATGGCTGTGAGGTGTTTTAAATTACGTGTTTTGTGGCTGTGAGGTGTTTTTAATTGCGTGTTTCGTGGCGGCGATGTGTTTTTAATTTCGTGGCTGTGAGGTGTTTTTAATTACGTTTTGTGGCTGTGATGTGTTTTTAATTTCGTGGCTGTGAGGTGTTTTTAATTACGTGTTTTGTGGCTGTGAGGTGTTTTTAATTACATGTTTCGTGGCTGTGAGGTGTTTTTAATTTCGTGTTTTGTGGCTGTGATGTGTTTTTAATTTCATGGCTGTGAGGTGTTTTTAATTACGTGTTTCGTGGCTGTGGGGTGTTTTTAATTATGTGTTTCGTGGCTGTGAGGTGTTTTTAATTTCGTGGCTGTGAAGTGTTTTTAATTTCGTGTTTCATGGCTGTGGGGTGTTTTTAATTTCGTGGCTGTGAAGTGTTTTTAATTTCGTGTTTTGTGGCTGTGATGTGTTTTTAATTACGTGTTTTGTGGCTGTGATGTGTTTTTAATTTCGTGGCTGTGAGGTGTTTTTAATTATGTGTTTTGTGGCTGTGAAGTGTTTTTAATTTCGTGGCTGTGAGGTGTTTTTAAATACGTGTTTTGGGGCTGTGAGGTGTTTTTAATTACGTGTTTCGTGGCTGTGAGGTGTTTTTAATTATGTGTTTAGTGGCTGTGATGTGTTTTTAATTTCGTGGCTGTGAAGTGTTTTTAATTTCATGGCTGTGAGGTGTTTTTAATTACGTGTTTCGTGGCTGTGGGGTGTTTTTAATTATGTGTTTCGTGGCTGTGAGGTGTTTTTAATTTCGTGGCTGTGAAGTGTTTTTAATTTCGTGTTTCATGGCTGTGGGGTGTTTTTAATTTCGTGGCTGTGAAGTGTTTTTAATTTCGTGTTTTGTGGCTGTGATGTGTTTTTAATTACGTGTTTTGTGGCTGTGATGTGTTTTTAATTTCGTGGCTGTGAGGTGTTTTTAATTATGTGTTTTGTGGCTGTGAAGTGTTTTTAATTTCGTGGCTGTGAGGTGTTTTTAAATACGTGTTTTGGGGCTGTGAGGTGTTTTTAATTACGTGTTTCGTGGCTGTGAGGTGTTTTTAATTACGTGTTTAGTGGCTGTGATGTGTTTTTAATTTCGTGGCTGTGAAGTGTTTTTAATTTCGTGGCTGTGAGGTGTTTTTAAATACGTGTTTTGTGGCTGTGAGGTGTTTTTAATTACGTGTTTCGTGGCTGTGAGGTGTTTTTAATTATGTGTTTTGTGGCTGTGATGTGTTTTTAATTTCGTGGCTGTGAAGTGTTTTTAATTTCGTGGCTGTGAGGTGTTTTTAAATACGTGTTTTGTGGCTGTGAGATGTTTTTAATTACGTGTTTCGTGGCTGTGAGGTGTTTTTAATTACGTGTTTTGTGGCTGTAAGGTGTTTTTAATTTCGTGGCTGTGAAGTGTTTTTAATTTCGTGTTTCGTGGCTGTGAGGTGTTTTTAATTACATGTTTTGTGGCTGTGATGTGTTTTTAATTTCGTGGCTGTGAAGTGTTTTTAATTTCGTGTTTTGTGGCTGTGAGGTCTTTTTAATTTCGTGTTTTGTGGCTGTGAAGTGTTTTTAATCATGTGTTTCGTGGCTGTGAGGTGTTTTTAATTACGTGTTTCGTGGCTGTGAGGTGTTTTTAATTACGTGTTTCGTGGCTGTGAGGTGTTTTTAATTTCGTGTTTCGTGGCTGTGAGGTGTTTTTAATTTCATGTTTCGTGGCTGTGAATTTATTTTTAATTTCGTGTTTTGTGTCTGTGAGGTGTTTTTAATTTCGTGGCTGTGAGGTGTTTTTAATTTCGTGGCTGTGAGGTGTTTTTAATTATGTGTTTTGTGGCTGTCATGTGTTTTTAATTTCGTGGCTGTGAGATGTTTTTAATTACATGTTTTGTGGCTGTGATGTGTTTTTAATTTCGTGGCTGCGAGCTGTTTTTAATTACGTGTTTCGTGGCTGTGAGGTGTTTTTAATTTCGTGGCTGTGAGGTGTTTTTAATTACGTTTTGTGGCTGTGATGTGTTTTTAATTTCGTGGCTGTGAGGTGTTTTTAATTACGTTTTGTGGCTGTGAGGTGTTTTTAATTTCGTGGCTGTGAAGTGTTTTTAATTACGTGTTTTGTGGCTGTGATGTGTTTTTAATTTTGTGGCTGTGAGGTGTTTTTAATTACGTTTTGTGGCTGTGAGGTGTTTTTAATTTCGTGGCTGTGAAGTGTTTTTAATTTCGTGTTTCGTGGCTGTGAGGTGTTTTTAATTTCGTGGCTGTGAGGTGTTTTTAATTTCGTGTTTCGTGGCTGTGAGGTGTTTTTAATTTCGTGGCTGTGAGGTGTTTTTAATTTCGTATTTCGTGGCTGTGAAGTGTTTTTTAATTTCGTGGCTGTGAGGTGTTTTTAATTACGTGTTTTGTGGCTGTGAGGTGTTTTTAATTACGTTTTGTGGCTGTGATGTGTTTTTAATTTCGTGGCTGTGAGGTGTTTTTAATTACGTTTTGTGGCTGTGATGTGTTTTTAATTTCGTGGCTGTGAGGTGTTTTTAATTACGTTTTGTGGCTGTGAGGTGTTTTTAATTTCGTGGCTGTGAAGTGTTTTTAATTTCGTGTTTCGTGGCTGTGAGGTGTTTTTAATTTCGTGGCTGTGAGGTGTTTTAAATTTCATGTTTCGTGGCTGTGAAGTGTTTTTTAATTTCGTGTTTTGTGGCTGTGAGGTGTTTTTAATTTAGTGTTTCGTGGCTGTGAAGTGTTTTTAATTTCGTGTTTCGTGGCTGTGAAGTGTTTTTTATTTCGTGTTTTGTGGCTGTGAGGTGTTTTTAATTTCGTGTTTCGTGGCTGTGAGGTGTTTTTACTTACGTGTTTTGTGGCTGTGATGTGTTTTTAATTTCGTGTTTTGTGGGTGTGATGTGTTTTTAATTTCATGGCTGTGAGGTGTTTTAAATTACGTGTTTTGTGGCTGTGAGGTGTTTTTAATTGCGTGTTTAGTGGCGGCGATGTGTTTTTAATTTCGTGGCTGTGAGGTGTTTTTAATTACGTTTTGTGGCTGTGATGTGTTTTTAATTTCGTGGCTGTGAGGTGTTTTTAATTACGTGTTTTGTGGCTGTGAGGTGTTTTTAATTACATGTTTCGTGGCTGTGAGGTGTTTTTAATTTCGTGTTTTGTGGCTGTGATGTGTTTTTAATTTCATGGCTGTGAGGTGTTTTTAATTACGTGTTTCGTGGCTGTGGGGTGTTTTTAATTATGTGTTTCGTGGCTGTGAGGTGTTTTTAATTATGTGTTTTGTGGCTGTGATGTGTTTTTAATTTCGTGGCTGTGAAGTGTTTTTAATTTCGTGTTTTGTGGCTGTGAGGTCTTTTTAATTTCGTGTTTTGTGGCTGTGAAGTGTTTTTAATCATGTGTTTCGTGGCTGTGAGGTGTTTTTAATTTCGTGTTTCGTGGCTGTGAGGTGTTTTTAATTATGTGTTTCGTGGCTGTGAGGTGTTTTTAATTTCGTGTTTCGTGGCTGTGAGGTGTTTTTAATTTCATGTTTCGTGGCTGTGAATTTATTTTTAATTTCGTGTTTTGTGTCTGTGAGGTGTTTTTAATTTCGTGGCTGTGAGGTGTTTTTAATTTCGTGGCTGTGAGGTGTTTTTAATTATGTGTTTTGTGGCTGTGATGTGTTTTTAATTTCGTGGCTGTGAGGTGTTTTTAATTACATGTTTTGTGGCTGTGATGTGTTTTTAATTTCGTGGCTGCGAGGTGTTTTTAATTACGTGTTTCGTGGCTGTGAGGTGTTTTTAATTTCGTGGCTGTGAGGTGTTTTTAATTACGTTTTGTGGCTGTGATGTGTTTTCAATTTCGTGGCTGTGAGGTGTTTTTAATTACGTTTTGTGGCTGTGAGGTGTTTTTAATTTCGTGGCTGTGAAGTGTTTTTGATTTCGTGTTTCGTGGCTGTGAGGTGTTTTTAATTTCGTGGCTGTGAGGTGTTTTTAATTTCGTGTTTCGTGGCTGTGAGGTGTTTTTAATTTCGTGGCTGTGAGGTGTTTTTAATTTCGTGTTTCGTGGCTGTGAAGTGTTTTTTAATTTCGTGGCTGTGAGGTGTTTTTAATTACGTTTTGTGGCTGTGAGGTGTTTTTAATTTCGTGGCTGTGAGGTGTTTTTAATTACGTTTTGTGGCTGTGAGGTGTTTTTAATTTCGTGGCTGTGAGGTGTTTTAAATTTCATGTTTCGTGGCTGTGAAGTGTTTTTTAATTTCGTGTTTTGTGGCTGTGAGGTGTTTTTAATTTAGCGTTTCGTGGCTGTGAAGTGTTTTTAATTTCGTGTTTCGTGGCTGTGAAGTGTTTTTTATTTCGTGTTTTGTGGCTGTGAGGTGTTTTTAATTACGTGTTTCGTGGCTGTGAGGTGTTTTTACTTACGTGTTTTGTGGCTGTGATGTGTTTTTAATTTCGTGTTTTGTGGGTGTGATGTGTTTTAAATTATGTGTTTTGTGGCTGTGATGTGTTTTTAATTACGTGTTTCGTGGCTGTGAGGTGTTTTTACTTACGTGTTTTGTGGCTGTGATGTGTTTTTAATTTCGTGTTTTGTGGCTGTGAGGTGTTTTAAATTATGTGTTTTGTGGCTGTGATGTGTTTTTAATTTCGTGTTTTGTGGCTGTGAGGTGTTTTAAATTATGTGTTTTGTGGCTGTGATGTGTTTTTAATTTCATGGCTGTGAGGTGTTTTAAATTATGTGTTTTGTGGCTGTGATGTGTTTTTAATTTCGTGGCTGTGAGGTGTTTTTAATTACGTTTTGTGGCTGTGAGGTGTTTTTAATTTCGTGGCTGTGAAGTGTTTTTAATTTCGTGTTTCGTGGCTGTGAGGTGTTTTTAATTTCGTGGCTGTGAGGTGTTTTAAATTTCATGTTTCGTGGCTGTGAAGTGTTTTTTAATTTCGTGTTTTGTGGCTGTGAGGTGTTTTTAATTTAGTGTTTCGTGGCTGTGAAGTGTTTTTAATTTCGTGGTTCGTGGCTGTGAAGTGTTTTTTATTTCGTGTTTTGTGGCTGTGAGGTGTTTTTAATTACGTGTTTCGTGGCTGTGAGGTGTTTTTACTTACGTGTTTTGTGGCTGTGATGTGTTTTTAATTTCGTGTTTTGTGGGTGTGATGTGTTTTAAATTATGTGTTTTGTGGCTGTGAGGTGTTTTTAATTACGTGTTTCGTGGCTGTGAGGTGTTTTTACTTACGTGTTTTGTGGCTGTGATGTGTTTTTAATTTCGTGTTTTGTGGCTGTGAGGTGTTTTAAATTATGTGTTTTGTGGCTGTGATGTGTTTTTAATTTCATGGCTGTGAGGTGTTTTAAATTATGTGTTTTGTGGCTGTGATGTGTTTTTAATTTCATGGCTGTGAGGTGTTTTTAATTACGTTTTGTGGCTGTGATGTGTTTTTAATTTCGTGGCTGTGAGGTGTTTTTAATTACGTGTTTTGTGGCTGTGAGGTGTTTTTAATTACATGTTTCGTGGCTGTGAGGTGTTTTTAATTTCGTGTTTTGTGGCTGTGATGTGTTTTTAATTTCATGGCTGTAAGGTGTTTTTAATTACGTGTTTCGTGGCTGTGAGGTGTTTTTAATTTCGTGTTTTGTGGCTGTGATGTGTTTTTAATTTCGTGGCTGTGAGGTGTTTTTAATTACGTGTTTTGTGGCTGTGAGGTGTTTTTAATTACATGTTTCGTGGCTGTGAGGTGTTTTTAATTTCGTGTTTTGTGGCTGTGATGTGTTTTTAATTTCGTGGCTGTGAAGTGTTTTTAATTTCGTGTTTTGTGGCTGTGAGGTGTTTTTAATTACGTGTTTCGTGGCTGTGAGGTGTTTTAAATTTCGTGTTTCGTGGCTGTGAGGTGTTTTAAATTTCATGTTTCGTGGCTGTGAGGTGTTTTTAATTTCGTGGCTGTGAGGTGTTTTTAATTACGTGTTTCGAGGCTGTGAGGTGTTTTTAATTTCGTGTTTCGTGGCTGTGAGGTGTTTTTAATTTCGTGTTTCGTGGCTGTGAAGTGTTTTTACTTTCGTGTTTTGTGGCTGTGAGGTGTTTTTAATTACATGTTTTGTGGCTGTGAAGTGTTTTTAATTACGTGTTTTGTGGCTGTGAAGTGTTTTTAATTTCGTGTTTCATGGCTGTGAGGTGTTTTAAATTTCATGTTTCGTGGCTGTAAATTTTTTTTAAATTTCGTGTTTTGTGGCTGTGAGGTGTTTTTAATTTCGTGTTTCGTGGCTGTGAAGTGTTTTTAATTTCGTGTTTTGTGGCTGTGAAGTGTTTTTAATTTCGTGTTTTGTGGCTGTGAGGTGTTTTTAATTACGTGTTTCGTGGCTGTGATGTGTTTTTAATTACGTGTTTTGTGGCTGTGAGGTGTTTTTAATTACGTGTTTTGTGGCTGTGATGTGTTTTTAATTACGTGTTTTGTGGCTGTGAGGTGTTTTTAATTTCGTGGCTGTGAGGTGTTTTTAATTTCGTGTTTCGTGGCTGTGAAGTGTTTTTAATTTCGTGTTTTGTGGCTGTGAAGTGTTTTTAATTTCGTGTTTTGTGGCTGTGAGGTGTTTTTAATTACGTGTTTCGTGGCTGTGAGGTGTTTTTAATTTCGTGTTTTGTGGCTGCGAGGTGTTTTTAATTTCGTGTTTTGTGGCTGTGAGGTGTTTTTAATTTCGTGTTTCGTGGCTGTAAGGTGCTTTTAATTTCGTGGCTGTGAGGTGTTTTTAATTTTGTGTTTCGTGGCTGTGAGGTGTTTTTAATTTCGTGTTTCGTGGCTGTGAAGTGTTTTTAATTTCGTGTTTCGTGGCTGTGAAGTGTTTTTAATTTCGTGTTTTGTGGCTGTGAGGTGTTTTTAATTATGTGTTTTGTGGCTGTGATGTGTTTTTAATTTCGTGGCTGTGAAGTGTTTTTAATTTCGTGGCTGTGAGGTGTTTTTAAATACGTGTTTTGTGGCTGTGAGGTGTTTTTAATTACGTGTTTCGTGGCTGTGAGGTGTTTTTAATTACGTGTTTTGTGGCTGTGATGTGTTTTTAATTACGTGTTTTGTGGCTGTGAAGTGTTTTTAATTTCGTGTTTCATGGCTGTGAGGTGTTTTAAATTTCATGTTTCGTGGCTGTGAATTTTTTTTAAATTTCGTGTTTTGTGGCTGTGAGGTGTTTTTAATTTCGTGTTTCGTGGCTGTGAAGTGTTTTTAATTTCGTGTTTTGTGGCTGTGAAGTGTTTTTAATTTCGTGTTTTGTGGCTGTGAGGTGTTTTTAATTACGTGTTTCGTGGCTGTGAGGTGTTTTTAATTACGTGTTTTGTGGCTGTGAGGTGTTTTTAATTACGTGTTTTGTGGCTGTGATGTGTTTTTAATTACGTGTTTTGTGGCTGTGAGGTGTTTTTAATTTCGTGGCTGTGAGGTGTTTTTAATTTCGTGTTTCGTGGCTGTGAAGTGTTTTTAATTTCGTGTTTTGTGGCTGTGAAGTGTTTTTAATTTCGTGTTTTGTGGCTGTGAGGTGTTTTTAATTACGTGTTTCGTGGCTGTGAGGTGTTTTTAATTTCGTGTTTTGTGGCTGCGAGGTGTTTTTAATTTCGTGTTTTGTGGCTGTGAGGTGTTTTTAATTTCGTGTTTCGTGGCTGTAAGGTGCTTTTAATTTCGTGGCTGTGAGGTGTTTTTAATTTTGTGTTTCGTGGCTGTGAGGTGTTTTTAATTTCGTGTTTCGTGGCTGTGAAGTGTTTTTAATTTCGTGTTTCGTGGCTGTGAAGTGTTTTTAATTTCGTGATTTGTGGCTGTGAGGTGTTTTTAATTATGTGTTTTGTGGCTGTGATGTGTTTTTAATTTCGTGGCTGTGAAGTGTTTTTAATTTCGTGGCTGTGAGGTGTTTTTAAATACGTGTTTTGTGGCTGTGAGGTGTTTTTAATTACGTGTTTCGTGGCTGTGAGGTGTTTTTAATTACGTGTTTCGTGGCTGTGAGGTGTTTTTAATTACGTGTTTTGTGGCTGTGATGTGTTTTTAATTTCGTGGCTGTGAAGTGTTTTTAATTTCGTGGCTGTGAGGTGTTTTTAAATACGTGTTTTGTGGCTGTGAGGTGTTTTTAATTACGTGTTTCGTGGCTGTGAGGTGTTTTTAATTATGTGTTTTGTGGCTGTGATGTGTTTTTAATTTCGTGGCTGCGAGGTGTTTTTAATTACGTGTTTCGTGGCTGTGATGTGTTTTTAATTTCGTGGCTGCGAGGTGTTTTTAATTACGTGTTTTGTGGCTGTGATGTGTTTTTAATTTCGTGGCTGCGAGGTGTTTTTAATTACGTGTTTCGTGGCTGTGAGGTGTTTTTAATTTCGTGGCTGTGAGGTGTTTTTAATTACGTTTTGTGGCTGTGATGTGTTTTTAATTTCGTGGCTGTGAAGTGTTTTTAATTACGTGTTTTGTGGCTGTGAGGTGTTTTTAATTTTGTGGCTGTGAGGTGTTTTTAATTACGTTTTGTGGCTGTGATGTGTTTTTAATTTCGTGGCTGTGAAGTGTTTTTAATTACGTGTTTTGTGGCTGTGAGGTGTTTTTAATTTTGTGGCTGTGATGTGTTTTTAATTTTGTGGCTGTGAGGTGTTTTTAATTACGTTTTGTGGCTGTGAGGTGTTTTTAATTTCGTGGCTGTGAAGTGTTTTTAATTTCGTGTTTCATGGCTGTGGGGTGTTTTTAATTTCGTGGCTGTGAAGTGTTTTTAATTTCGTGTTTTGTGGCTGTGATGTGTTTTTAATTACGTGTTTTGTGGCTGTGATGTGTTTTTAATTTCGTGGCTGTGAAGTGTTTTTAATTTCGTGTTTCATGGCTGTGGGGTGTTTTTAATTTCGTGGCTGTGAAGTGTTTTTAATTTCGTGTTTTGTGGCTGTGATGTGTTTTTAATTACGTGTTTTGTGGCTGTGATGTGTTTTTAATTTCGTGGCTGTGAGGTGTTTTTAATTATGTGTTTTGTGGCTGTGAAGTGTTTTTAATTTCGTGGCTGTGAGGTGTTTTTAAATACGTGTTTTGGGGCTGTGAGGTGTTTTTAATTACGTGTTTCGTGGCTGTGAGGTGTTTTTAATTACGTGTTTAGTGGCTGTGATGTGTTTTTAATTTCGTGGCTGTGAAGTGTTTTTAATTTCGTGGCTGTGAGGTGTTTTTAAATACGTGTTTTGTGGCTGTGAGGTGTTTTTAATTATGTGTTTCGTGGCTGTGAGGTGTTTTTAATTATGTGTTTTGTGGCTGTGATGTGTTTTTAATTTCGTGGCTGTGAAGTGTTTTTAATTTCGTGGCTGTGAGGTGTTTTTAAATACGTGTTTTGTGGCTGTGAGATGTTTTTAATTACGTGTTTCGTGGCTGTGAGGTGTTTTTAATTACGTGTTTTGTGGCTGTAAGGTGTTTTTAATTTCGTGGCTGTGAAGTGTTTTTAATTTCGTGTTTCGTGGCTGTGAGGTGTTTTTAATTACATGTTTTGTGGCTGTGATGTGTTTTTAATTTCGTGGCTGTGAAGTGTTTTTAATTTCGTGTTTTGTGGCTGTGAGGTCTTTTTAATTTCGTGTTTTGTGGCTGTGAAGTGTTTTTAATCATGTGTTTCGTGGCTGTGAGGTGTTTTTAATTACGTGTTTCGTGGCTGTGAGGTGTTTTTAATTACGTGTTTCGTGGCTGTGAGGTGTTTTTAATTACGTGTTTCGTGGCTGTGAGGTGTTTTTAATTTCGTGTTTCGTGGCTGTGAGGTGTTTTTAATTTCATGTTTCGTGGCTGTGAATTTATTTTTAATTTCGTGTTTTGTGTCTGTGAGGTGTTTTTAATTTCGTGGCTGTGAGGTGTTTTTAATTTCGTGGCTGTGAGGTGTTTTTAATTATGTGTTTTGTGGCTGTCATGTGTTTTTAATTTCGTGGCTGTGAGATGTTTTTAATTACATGTTTTGTGGCTGTGATGTGTTTTTAATTTCGTGGCTGCGAGCTGTTTTTAATTACGTGTTTCGTGGCTGTGAGGTGTTTTTAATTTCGTGGCTGTGAGGTGTTTTTAATTACGTTTTGTGGCTGTGATGTGTTTTTAATTTCGTGGCTGTGAGGTGTTTTTAATTACGTTTTGTGGCTGTGAGGTGTTTTTAATTTCGTGGCTGTGAAGTGTTTTTAATTACGTGTTTTGTGGCTGTGATGTGTTTTTAATTTTGTGGCTGTGAGGTGTTTTTAATTACGTTTTGTGGCTGTGAGGTGTTTTTAATTTCGTGGCTGTGAAGTGTTTTTAATTTCGTGTTTCGTGGCTGTGAGGTGTTTTTAATTTCGTGGCTGTGAGGTGTTTTTAATTTCGTGTTTCGTGGCTGTGAGGTGTTTTTAATTTCGTGGCTGTGAGGTGTTTTTAATTTCGTATTTCGTGGCTGTGAAGTGTTTTTTAATTTCGTGGCTGTGAGGTGTTTTTAATTACGTGTTTTGTGGCTGTGAGGTGTTTTTAATTACGTTTTGTGGCTGTGATGTGTTTTTAATTTCGTGGCTGTGAGGTGTTTTTAATTACGTTTTGTGGCTGTGATGTGTTTTTAATTTCGTGGCTGTGAGGTGTTTTTAATTACGTTTTGTGGCTGTGAGGTGTTTTTAATTTCGTGGCTGTGAAGTGTTTTTAATTTCGTGTTTCGTGGCTGTGAGGTGTTTTTAATTTCGTGGCTGTGAGGTGTTTTAAATTTCATGTTTCGTGGCTGTGAAGTGTTTTTTAATTTCGTGTTTTGTGGCTGTGAGGTGTTTTTAATTTAGTGTTTCGTGGCTGTGAAGTGTTTTTAATTTCGTGTTTCGTGGCTGTGAAGTGTTTTTTATTTCGTGTTTTGTGGCTGTGAGGTGTTTTTAATTTCGTGTTTCGTGGCTGTGAGGTGTTTTTACTTACGTGTTTTGTGGCTGTGATGTGTTTTTAATTTCGTGTTTTGTGGGTGTGATGTGTTTTTAATTTCATGGCTGTGAGGTGTTTTAAATTACGTGTTTTGTGGCTGTGAGGTGTTTTTAATTGCGTGTTTAGTGGCGGCGATGTGTTTTTAATTTCGTGGCTGTGAGGTGTTTTTAATTACGTTTTGTGGCTGTGATGTGTTTTTAATTTCGTGGCTGTGAGGTGTTTTTAATTACGTGTTTTGTGGCTGTGAGGTGTTTTTAATTACATGTTTCGTGGCTGTGAGGTGTTTTTAATTTCGTGTTTTGTGGCTGTGATGTGTTTTTAATTTCATGGCTGTGAGGTGTTTTTAATTACGTGTTTCGTGGCTGTGGGGTGTTTTTAATTATGTGTTTCGTGGCTGTGAGGTGTTATTAATTATGTGTTTTGTGGCTGTGATGTGTTTTTAATTTCGTGGCTGTGAAGTGTTTTTAATTTCGTGTTTTGTGGCTGTGAGGTCTTTTTAATTTCGTGTTTTGTGGCTGTGAAGTGTTTTTAATCATGTGTTTCGTGGCTGTGAGGTGTTTTTAATTTCGTGTTTCGTGGCTGTGAGGTGTTTTTAATTATGTGTTTCGTGGCTGTGAGGTGTTTTTAATTTCGTGTTTCGTGGCTGTGAGGTGTTTTTAATTTCATGTTTCGTGGCTGTGAATTTATTTTTAATTTCGTGTTTTGTGTCTGTGAGGTGTTTTTAATTTCGTGGCTGTGAGGTGTTTTTAATTTCGTGGCTGTGAGGTGTTTTTAATTATGTGTTTTGTGGCTGTGATGTGTTTTTAATTTCGTGGCTGTGAGGTGTTTTTAATTACATGTTTTGTGGCTGTGATGTGTTTTTAATTTCGTGGCTGCGAGGTGTTTTTAATTACGTGTTTCGTGGCTGTGAGGTGTTTTTAATTTCGTGGCTGTGAGGTGTTTTTAATTACGTTTTGTGGCTGTGATGTGTTTTCAATTTCGTGGCTGTGAGGTGTTTTTAATTACGTTTTGTGGCTGTGAGGTGTTTTTAATTTCGTGGCTGTGAAGTGTTTTTAATTTCGTGTTTCGTGGCTGTGAGGTGTTTTTAATTTCGTGGCTGTGAGGTGTTTTTAATTTCGTGTTTCGTGGCTGTGAGGTGTTTTTAATTTCGTGGCTGTGAGGTGTTTTTAATTTCGTGTTTCGTGGCTGTGAAGTGTTTTTTAATTTCGTGGCTGTGAGGTGTTTTTAATTACGTTTTGTGGCTGTGAGGTGTTTTTAATTTCGTGGCTGTGAGGTGTTTTTAATTACGTTTTGTGGCTGTGAGGTGTTTTTAATTTCGTGGCTGTGAGGTGTTTTAAATTTCATGTTTCGTGGCTGTGAAGTGTTTTTTAATTTCGTGTTTTGTGGCTGTGAGGTGTTTTTAATTTAGCGTTTCGTGGCTGTGAAGTGTTTTTAATTTCGTGTTTCGTGGCTGTGAAGTGTTTTTTATTTCGTGTTTTGTGGCTGTGAGGTGTTTTTAATTACGTGTTTCGTGGCTGTGAGGTGTTTTTACTTACGTGTTTTGTGGCTGTGATGTGTTTTTAATTTCGTGTTTTGTGGGTGTGATGTGTTTTAAATTATGTGTTTTGTGGCTGTGATGTGTTTTTAATTACGTGTTTCGTGGCTGTGAGGTGTTTTTACTTACGTGTTTTGTGGCTGTGATGTGTTTTTAATTTCGTGTTTTGTGGCTGTGAGGTGTTTTAAATTATGTGTTTTGTGGCTGTGATGTGTTTTTAATTTCATGGCTGTGAGGTGTTTTAAATTATGTGTTTTGTGGCTGTGATGTGTTTTTAATTTCGTGGCTGTGAGGTGTTTTTAATTACGTTTTGTGGCTGTGAGGTGTTTTTAATTTCGTGGCTGTGAAGTGTTTTTAATTTCGTGTTTCGTGGCTGTGAGGTGTTTTTAATTTCGTGGCTGTGAGGTGTTTTAAATTTCATGTTTCGTGGCTGTGAAGTGTTTTTTAATTTCGTGTTTTGTGGCTGTGAGGTGTTTTTAATTTAGTGTTTCGTGGCTGTGAAGTGTTTTTAATTTCGTGTTTCGTGGCTGTGAAGTGTTTTTTATTTCGTGTTTTGTGGCTGTGAGGTGTTTTTAATTACGTGTTTCGTGGCTGTGAGGTGTTTTTACTTACGTGTTTTGTGGCTGTGATGTGTTTTTAATTTCGTGTTTTGTGGGTGTGATGTGTTTTAAATTATGTGTTTTGTGGCTGTGAGGTGTTTTTAATTACGTGTTTCGTGGCTGTGAGGTGTTTTTACTTACGTGTTTTGTGGCTGTGATGTGTTTTTAATTTCGTGTTTTGTGGCTGTGAGGTGTTTTAAATTATGTGTTTTGTGGCTGTGATGTGTTTTTAATTTCATGGCTGTGAGGTGTTTTAAATTATGTGTTTTGTGGCTGTGATGTGTTTTTAATTTCATGGCTGTGAGGTGTTTTTAATTACGTTTTGTGGCTGTGATGTGTTTTTAATTTCGTGGCTGTGAGGTGTTTTTAATTACGTGTTTTGTGGCTGTGAGGTGTTTTTAATTACATGTTTCGTGGCTGTGAGGTGTTTTTAATTTCGTGTTTTGTGGCTGTGATGTGTTTTTAATTTCATGGCTGTAAGGTGTTTTTAATTACGTGTTTCGTGGCTGTGAGGTGTTTTTAATTTCGTGTTTTGTGGCTGTGATGTGTTTTTAATTTCGTGGCTGTGAGGTGTTTTTAATTACGTGTTTTGTGGCTGTGAGGTGTTTTTAATTACATGTTTCGTGGCTGTGAGGTGTTTTTAATTTCGTGTTTTGTGGCTGTGATGTGTTTTTAATTTCGTGGCTGTGAAGTGTTTTTAATTTCGTGTTTTGTGGCTGTGAGGTGTTTTTAATTACGTGTTTCGTGGCTGTGAGGTGTTTTAAATTTCGTGTTTCGTGGCTGTGAGGTGTTTTAAATTTCATGTTTCGTGGCTGTGAGGTGTTTTTAATTTCGTGGCTGTGAGGTGTTTTTAATTACGTGTTTCGTGGCTGTGAGGTGTTTTTAATTTCGTGTTTCGTGGCTGTGAGGTGTTTTTAATTTCGTGTTTCGTGGCTGTGAAGTGTTTTTACTTTCGTGTTTTGTGGCTGTGAGGTGTTTTTAATTACATGTTTTGTGGCTGTGAAGTGTTTTTAATTACGTGTTTTGTGGCTGTGAAGTGTTTTTAATTTCGTGTTTCATGGCTGTGAGGTGTTTTAAATTTCATGTTTCGTGGCTGTAAATTTTTTTTAAATTTCGTGTTTTGTGGCTGTGAGGTGTTTTTAATTTCGTGTTTCGTGGCTGTGAAGTGTTTTTAATTTCGTGTTTTGTGGCTGTGAAGTGTTTTTAATTTCGTGTTTTGTGGCTGTGAGGTGTTTTTAATTACGTGTTTCGTGGCTGTGAGGTGTTTTTAATTACGTGTTTTGTGGCTGTGAGGTGTTTTTAATTACGTGTTTTGTGGCTGTGATGTGTTTTTAATTACGTGTTTTGTGGCTGTGAGGTGTTTTTAATTTCGTGGCTGTGAGGTGTTTTTAATTTCGTGTTTCGTGGCTGTGAAGTGTTTTTAATTTCGTGTTTTGTGGCTGTGAAGTGTTTTTAATTTCGTGTTTTGTGGCTGTGAGGTGTTTTTAATTACGTGTTTCGTGGCTGTGAGGTGTTTTTAATTTCGTGTTTTGTGGCTGCGAGGTGTTTTTAATTTCGTGTTTTGTGGCTGTGAGGTGTTTTTAATTTCGTGTTTCGTGGCTGTAAGGTGCTTTTAATTTCGTGGCTGTGAGGTGTTTTTAATTTTGTGTTTCGTGGCTGTGAGGTGTTTTTAATTTCGTGTTTCGTGGCTGTGAAGTGTTTTTAATTTCGTGTTTCGTGGCTGTGAAGTGTTTTTAATTTCGTGTTTTGTGGCTGTGAGGTGTTTTTAATTATGTGTTTTGTGGCTGTGATGTGTTTTTAATTTCGTGGCTGTGAAGTGTTTTTAATTACGTGTTTTGTGGCTGTGAAGTGTTTTTAATTACGTGTTTTGTGGCTGTGAAGTGTTTTTAATTTCGTGTTTTGTGGCTGTGAGGTGTTTTTAATTACGTGTTTCGTGGCTGTGAGGTGTTTTTAATTTCGTGTTTTGTGGCTGCGAGGTGTTTTTAATTTCGTGTTTTGTGGCTGTGAGGTGTTTTTAATTTCGTGTTTCGTGGCTGTAAGGTGCTTTTAATTTCGTGGCTGTGAGGTGTTTTTAATTTTGTGTTTCGTGGCTGTGAGGTGTTTTTAATTTCGTGTTTCGTGGCTGTGAAGTGTTTTTAATTTCGTGTTTCGTGGCTGTGAAGTGTTTTTAATTTCGTGATTTGTGGCTGTGAGGTGTTTTTAATTATGTGTTTTGTGGCTGTGATGTGTTTTTAATTTCGTGGCTGTGAAGTGTTTTTAATTTCGTGGCTGTGAGGTGTTTTTAAATACGTGTTTTGTGGCTGTGAGGTGTTTTTAATTACGTGTTTCGTGGCTGTGAGGTGTTTTTAATTACGTGTTTCGTGGCTGTGAGGTGTTTTTAATTACGTGTTTTGTGGCTGTGATGTGTTTTTAATTTCGTGGCTGTGAAGTGTTTTTAATTTCGTGGCTGTGAGGTGTTTTTAAATACGTGTTTTGTGGCTGTGAGGTGTTTTTAATTACGTGTTTCGTGGCTGTGAGGTGTTTTTAATTATGTGTTTTGTGGCTGTGATGTGTTTTTAATTTCGTGGCTGTGAAGTGTTTTTAATTTCGTGGCTGTGAGGTGTTTTTAAGTACGTGTTTTGTGGCTGTGAGATGTTTTTAATTTCGTGTTTCGTGGCTGTGAGGTGTTTTTAATTATGTGTTTTGTGGCTGTAAGGTGTTTTTAATTTCGTGGCTGTGAAGTGTTTTTAATTTCGTGTTTCGTGGTTGTGAGGTGTTTTTAATTACATGTTTTGTGGCTGTGATGTGTTTTTCATTTCGTGGCTGTGAAGTGTTTTTAATTTCGTGTTTTGTGGCTGTGAAGTGTTTTTAATTATGTGTTTCGTGGCTGTGAGGTGTTTTTAATTTCGTGTTTCGTGGCTGTGAGGTGTTTTTAATTATGTGTTTCGTGGCTGTGAGGTGTTTTTAATTTCGTGTTTCGTGGCTGTGAGGTGTTTTTAATTTCATGTTTCGTGGCTGTGAATTTATTTTTAATTTCGTGTTTTGTGTCTGTGAGGTGTTTTTAATTTCGTGGCTTTGAGGTGTTTTTAATTTCGTGGCTGTGAGGTGTTTTTAATTACATGTTTTGTGGCTGTGATGTGTTTTTAATTTCGTGGCTGCGAGGTGTTTTTAATTACGTGTTTCATGGCTGTGAGGTGTTTTTAATTTCGTGGCTGTGAGGTGTTTTTAATTACGTTTTGTGGCTGTGATGTGTTTTTAATTTCGTGGCTGTGAGGTGTTTTTAATTACGTTTTGTGGCTGTGAGGTGTTTTTAATTTCGTGTCTGTGAAGTGTTTTTAATTACGTTTTGTGGCTGTGAAGTGTTTTTAATTTCGTGGCTGTGAGGTGTTTTTAATTTCGTGTTTCGTGGCTGTGAAGTGTTTTTTAATTTCGTGGCTGTGAGGTGTTTTTAATTACGTGTTTTGTGGCTGTGATGTGTTTTTAATTTCGTGGCTGTGAGGTGTTTTTAATTACGTTTTGTGGCTGTGATGTGTTTTTAATTTCGTGGCTGTGAGGTGTTTTTAATTACGTTTTGTGGCTGTGAGGTGTTTTTAATTTCGTGGCTGTGAAGTGGTTTTAATTTCGTGTTTCGTGGCTGTGAGGTGTTTTTAATTTCGTGGCTGTGAGGTGTTTTAAATTTCATGTTTCGTGGCTGTGAAGTGTTTTTTAATTTCGTGTTTTGTGGCTGTGAGGTGTTTTTAATTTAGTGTTTCGTGGCTGTGAAGTGTTTTTAATTTCGTGTTTCGTGGCTGTGAAGTGTTTTTTATTTAGTGTTTTGTGGCTGTGAGGTGTTTTTAATTACGTGTTTCGTGGCTGTGAGGTGTTTTTACTTACGTGTTTTGTGGCTGTGATGCGTTTTTAATTTCGTGTTTTGTGGGTGTGATGTGTTTTTAATTTCATGGCTGTGAGGTGTTTTAAATTATGTGTTTTGTGGCTGTGATGTGTTTTTAATTTCGTGGCTGTGAGGTGTTTTTAATTACGTTTTGTGGCTGTGATGTGTTTTTAATTTCGTGGCTGTGAGGTGTTTTTAATTACGTGTTTTGTGGCTGTGAGGTGTTTTTAATTACATGTTTCGTGGCTGTGAGGTGTTTTTAATTTCGTGTTTTGTGGCTGTGATGTGTTTTTAATTTCATGGCTGTGAGGTGTTTTTAATTACGTGTTTCGTGGCTGTGAGGTGTTTTTAATTTCGTGTTTTGTGGCTGTGATGTGTTTTTAATTTCGTGGCTGTGAAGTGTTTTTAATTTCGTGTTTTGTGGCTGTGATGTGTTTTTAATTTCGTGGCTGTGAAGTGTTTTTAATTTCGTGTTTTGTGGCTGTGAGGTGTTTTTAATTACGTGTTTCGTGGCTGTGAGGTGTTTTAAATTTCGTGTTTCGTGGCTGTGAGGTGTTTTAAATTTCATGTTTCGTGGCTGTGAGGTGTTTTTAATTTCGTGGCTGTGAGGTGTTTTTAATTACGTGTTTCGTGGCTGTGAGGTGTTTTTAATTTCGTGTTTCGTGGCTGTGAGGTGTTTTTAATTTCGTGTTTTGTGGCTGTGAAGTGTTTTTAATTACGTGTTTCGTGGCTGTGAGGTGTTTTAAATTTCATGTTTCGTGGCTGTGAATTTTTTTTAAATTTCGTGTTTTGTGGCTGTGAGGTGTTTTTAATTTCGTGTTTCGTGGCTGTGAAGTGTTTTTAATTTCGTGTTTTGTGGCTGTGAAGTGTTTTTAATTTCGTGTTTTGTGGCTGTGAGGTGTTTTTAATTATGTGTTTTGTGGCTGTGATGTGTTTTTAATTTCGTGGCTGTGAAGTGTTTTTAATTTCGTGGCTGTGAGGTGTTTTTAAATACGTGTTTTGTGGCTGTGAGGTGTTTTTAATTACGTGTTTCGTGGCTGTGAGGTGTTTTTAATTACGTGTTTTGTGGCTGTGATGTGTTTTTAATTTCGTGGCTGTGAAGTGTTTTTAATTTCGTGGCTGTGAGGTGTTTTTAAATACGTGTTTTGTGGCTGTGAGGTGTTTTTAATTACGTGTTTCGTGGCTGTGAGGTGTTTTTAATTATGTGTTTTGTGGCTGTGATGTGTTTTTAATTTCGTGGCTGTGAAGTGTTTTTAATTTCGTGGCTGTGAGGTGTTTTTAAATACGTGTTTTGTGGCTGTGAGATGTTTTTAATTTCGTGTTTCGTGGCTGTGAGGTGTTTTTAATTACGTGTTTTGTGGCTGTAAGGTGTTTTTAATTTCGTGGCTGTGAAGTGTTTTTAATTTCGTGTTTCGTGGTTGTGAGGTGTTTTTAATTACATGTTTTGTGGCTGTGATGTGTTTTTAATTTTGTGGCTGTGAAGTGTTTTTAATTTCGTGTTTTGTGGCTGTGAAGTGTTTTTAATTATGTGTTTCGTGGCTGTGAGGTGTTTTTAATTTCGTGTTTCGTGGCTGTGAGGTGTTTTTAATTATGTGTTTCGTGGCTGTGAGGTGTTTTTAATTTCGTGTTTCGTGGCTGTGAGGTGTTTTTAATTTCATGTTTCGTGGCTGTGAATTTATTTTTAATTTCGTGTTTTGTGTCTGTGAGGTGTTTTTAATTTCGTGTCTGTGAGGTGTTTTTAATTTCGTGGCTGTGAGGTGTTTTTAATTATGTGTTTTGTGGCTGTGATGTGTTTTTAATTTCGTGGCTGTGAGGTGTTTTTAATTACATGTTTTGTGGCTGTGATGTGTTTTTAATTTCGTGGCTGCGAGGTGTTTTTAATTACGTGTTTCGTGGCTGTGAGGTGTTTTTAATTTCGTGGCTGTGAGGTGTTTTTAATTACCTTTTGTGGCTGTGATGTGTTTTTAATTTCGTGGCTGTGAGGTGTTTTTAATTACGTTTTGTGGCTGTGAGGTGTTTTTAATTTCGTGGCTGTGAAGTGTTTTTAATTACGTGTTTTGTGGCTGTGATGTGTTTTTAATTTTGTGGCTGTGAGGTGTTTTTAATTACGTTTTGTGGCTGTGAAGTGTTTTTAATTTCGTGGCTGTGAAGTGTTTTTAATTTCGTGTTTCGTGGCTGTGAGGTGTTTTTAATTTCGTGGCTGTGAGGTGTTTTTAATTACGTGTTTTGTGGCTGTGAGGTGTTTTTAATTACATGTTTCGTGGCTGTGAGGTGTTTTTAATTTCGTGTTTTGTGGCTGTGATGTGTTTTTAATTTCATGGCTGTGAGGTGTTTTTAATTACGTGTTTCGTGGCTGTGAGGTGTTTTTAATTTCGTGTTTTGTGGCTGTGATGTGTTTTTAATTTCGTGGCTGTGAAGTGTTTTTAATTTCGTGTTTTGTGGCTGTGATGTGTTTTTAATTTCGTGGCTGTGAAGTGTTTTTAATTTCGTGTTTTGTGGCTGTGAGGTGTTTTAAATTTCGTGTTTCGTGGCTGTGAGGTGTTTTAAATTTCATGTTTCGTGGCTGTGAGGTGTTTTTAATTTCGTGGCTGTGAGGTGTTTTTAATTACGTGTTTCGTGGCTGTGAGGTGTTTTTAATTTCGTGTTTCGTGGCTGTGAGGTGTTTTTAATTTCGTGCTTTGTGGCTGTGAAGTGTTTTTAATTACGTGTTTCGTGGCTGTGAGGTGTTTTAAATTTCATGTTTCGTGGCTGTGAATTTTTTTTAAATTTCGTGTTTTGTGGCTGTGAGGTGTTTTTAATTTCGTGTTTCGTGGCTGTGAAGTGTTTTTAATTTCGTGTTTTGTGGCTGTGAAGTGTTTTTAATTTCGTGTTTTGTGGCTAAGAGGTGTTTTTAATTACGTGTTTCGTGGCTGTGAGGTGTTTTTAATTACGTGTTTTGTGGCTGTGAGGTGTTTTTAATTACGTGTTTTGTGGCTGTGATGTGTTTTTAATTACGTGTTTTGTGGCTGTGAGGTGTTTTTAATTTCGTGGCTGTGAGGTGTTTTTAATTTCGTGTTTCGTGGCTGTGAAGTGTTTTTAATTTCGTGTTTTGTGGCTGTGAAGTGTTTTTAATTTCGTGTTTTGTGGCTGTGAGGTGTTTTTAATTACGTGTTTCGTGGCTGTGAGGTGTTTTTAATTTCGTGTTTTGTGGCTGCGAGGTGTTTTTAATTTCGTGTTTTGTGGCTGTGAGGTGTTTTTAATTTCGTGTTTCGTGGCTGTAAGGTGCTTTTAATTTCGTGGCTGTGAGGTGTTTTTAATTTTGTGTTTCGTGGCTGTGAGGTGTTTTTTATTTCGTGTTTCGTGGCTGTGAAGTGTTTTTAATTTCGTGTTTCGTGGCTGTGAAGTGTTTTTAATTTCGTGTTTTGTGGCTGTGAGGTGTTTTTAATTATGTGTTTTGTGGCTGTGATGTGTTTTTAATTTCGTGGCTGTGAAGTGTTTTTAATTTCGTGGCTGTGAGGTGTTTTTAAATACGTGTTTTGTGGCTGTGAGGTGTTTTTAATTACGTGTTTCGTGGCTGTGAGGTGTTTTTAATTACGTGTTTTGTGGCTGTGATGTGTTTTTAATTTCGTGGCTGTGAAGTGTTTTTAATTTCGTGGCTGTGAGGTGTTTTTAAATACGTGTTTTGTGGCTGTGAGGTGTTTTTAATTACGTGTTTCGTGGCTGTGAGGTGTTTTTAATTATGTGTTTTGTGGCTGTGATGTGTTTTTAATTTCGTGGCTGTGAAGTGTTTTTAATTTCGTGGCTGTGAGGTGTTTTTAAATACGTGTTTTGTGGCTGTGAGATGTTTTTAATTTCGTGTTTCGTGGCTGTGAGGTGTTTTTAATTACGTGTTTTGTGGCTGTAAGGTGTTTTTAATTTCGTGGCTGTGAAGTGTTTTTATTTTCGTGTTTCGTGGTTGTGAGGTATTTTTAATTACATGTTTTGTGGCTGTGATGTGTTTTTAATTTCGTGGCTGTGAAGTGTTTTTAATTTCGTGTTTTGTGGCTGTGAAGTGTTTTTAATTATGTGTTTCGTGGCTGTGAGGTGTTTTTAATTTCGTGTTTCGTGGCTGTGAGGTGTTTTTAATTATGTGTTTCGTGGCTGTGAGGTGTTTTTAATTTCGTGTTTCGTGGCTGTGAGGTGTTTTTAATTTCATGTTTCGTGGCTGTGAATTTATTTTTAATTTCGTGTTTTGTGTCTGTGAGGTGTTTTTAATTTCGTGGCTGTGAGGTGTTTTTAATTTCGTGGCTGTGAGGTGTTTTTAATTATGTGTTTTGTGGCTGTGATGTGTTTTTAATTTCGTGGCTGTGAGGTGTTTTTAATTACATGTTTTGTGGCTGTGATGTGTTTTTAATTTCGTGGCTGCGAGGTGTTTTTAATTACGTGTTTCGTGGCTGTGAGGTGTTTTTAATTTCGTGGCTGTGAGGTGTTTTTAATTACGTTTTGTGGCTGTGATGTGTTTTTAATTTCGTGGCTGTGAGGTGTTTTTAATTACGTTTTGTGGCTGTGAGGTGTTTTTAATTTCGTGGCTGTGAAGTGTTTTTAATTACGTGTTTTGTGGCTGTGATGTGTTTTTAATTTTGTGGCTGTGAGGTGTTTTTAATTACGTTTTGTGGCTGTGAAGTGTTTTTAATTTCGTGGCTGTGAAGTGTTTTTAATTTCGTGTTTCGTGGCTGTGAGGTGTTTTTAATTTCGTGGCTGTGAGGTGTTTTTAATTTCGTGTTTCGTGGCTGTGAAGTGTTTTTTAATTTCGTGGCTGTGAGGTGTTTTTAATTTCGTGTTTCGTGGCTGTGATGTGTTTTTAATTTCGTGGCTGTGAGGTGTTTTTAATTACGTTTTGTGGCTGTGATGTGTTTTTAATTTCGTGGCTGTGAGGTGTTTTTAATTACGTTTTGTGGCTGTGATGTGTTTTTAATTTCGTGGCTGTGAGGTGTTTTTAATTACGTTTTGTGGCTGTGAGGTGTTTTTAATTTCGTGGCTGTGAAGTGTTTTAAATTTCATGTTTCGTGGCTGTGATGTGTTTTTAATTTCGTGGCTGTGAAGTGTTTTTAATTTCGTGTTTCGTGGCTGTGATGTGTTTTTAATTTCGTGGCTGTGAAGTGTTTTTAATTTCGTGTTTCGTGGCTGTGATGTGTTTTTAATTTCGTGGCTGTGAGGTGTTTTTAATTACGTTTTGTGGCTGTGATGTGTTTTTAATTTCGTGGCTGTGAGGTGTTTTTAATTACGTTTTGTGGCTGTGAGGTGTTTTTAATTTCGTGGCTGTGAGGTGTTTTTAATTACGTTTTGTGGCTGTGAGGTGTTTTTAATTTCGTGGCTGTGAAGTGGTTTTAATTTCGTGTTTCGTGGCTGTGAAGTGTTTTTAATTTCGTGTTTCGTGGCTGTGAAGTGTTTTTAATTTCGTGTTTTGTGGCTGTGAGGTGTTTTTAAGTACGTGTTTTGTGGCTGTGAGGTGTTTTTAATTACGTGTTTCGTGGCTGTGAGGTGTTTTTAATTACGTGTTTTGTGGCTGTGATGTGTTTTTAATTACGTGTTTTGTGGCTGTGAGGTGTTTTTAATTACGTGTTTTGTGGCTGTGAGGTGTTTTTAATTACGTGTTTTGTGGCTGTGATGTGTTTTTAATTACGTGTTTTGTGGCTGTGAGGTGTTTTTAATTACGTGTTTTGTGGCTGTGAGGTGTTTTTAATTACGTGTTTTGTGGCTGTGATGTGTTTTTAATTACGTGTTTCGTGGCTGTGAGGTGTTTTTAATTACGTGTTTTGTGGCTGTGATGTGTTTTTAATTTCGTGGCTGTGAAGTGTTTTTAATTTCGTGTTTTGTGGCTGTGATGTGTTTTTAATTTCGTGTTTCGTGGCTGTGATGTGTTTTTAATTTTGTGTTTCGTGGCTGTGAGGTGTTTTTAATTACGTGTTTTGTGGCTGTGATGTGTTTTTAATTATGTGTTTCGTGGCTGTGAGGTGTTTTTAATTTCGTGTTTTGTGGCTGTGATGTGTTTTTAATTATGTGTTTCGTGGCTGTGAGGTGTTTTTAATTTCATGTTTCGTGGCTGTGAATTTTTATTTTATTTCGTGTTTTGTGTCTGTGAGGTGTTTTTAATCTTCTATATATTCTATATATGTATGTATATATGTATGTATATATATATATATATATATATATATATATATATATATATATATATATATATATATATACATATATATATATATATATGTATATATATGTATATATATATATACATATATATATATATATATATATATATATATATATATATATATATATATATATATATATATATATCTGTGCAGTGCAGCGGGGCTAACCCCCGCTCTTGCAGGGAAAATGGCCTTAAAATGCCTGTTGTTGTTGTTATTGTCTCTCTGTGCAGTGTCTGTCTTGTGTTGTCTTGTCTTGTGTTGTCACTGAACTACTCCCTCAAACTTTTGTGAAATCGTACTATTCCAACTTGACCCACGGCGGGAGTACGCGCTCTACTGAGTGGCGTTCTAGTTGGTGGTTGAATTCAATGATCAAGTCTGCAAAACCTCTTGAAATTTAAAGTGAATCAGATGAAAATTGAGGATTTTAGAAATTAACCTAAGTTGTTGACCTTTGGCCTTTGCTGACCTTTTGACACATGTTGACCTAAATAATTATTGGTGATTGAATTCAATGATCAAGTCTGCAAATCCTCTTGAAATTTAAAGTGAATCAGATGAAAATTGAGGATTTTAGAAATTAACCTAAGTTGTTGACCTTTGGCCTATGCTGACCTTTTGACACATGTTGACCTAAATAATTATTGGTGATTGAATTCAATGATCAAGTCTGCAAATCCTCTTGAAATTTTAAGTGAATCAGATGAAAATTGAGGATTTTAGAAATTAACCTATGTTGTTGACCTTTGGCCTATACTGACCTTTTGGCGCATGTTGACATAAATAATTATTGGTGGTTGAATTCAATGATCAAGTCAAGTCGGTCAAAGATCAAGTCTGCAAATCCTCTTCAAATTTCAAGTCAATGGGATGAAAATTGACGATTGTAAAGATTTGGCCTTTGTTGACCTTTTCATCTTTAGACCTCAAAATAATTGGTGGTTAAATTCAGTGACCGGATATGCAAATCCTCTTCAAATTGCAAGTCAATCGGTGAAAAATTAGGATTTTAGAAATTTGACAAAGTTTTTGCCCTTTGGTCTATGTTGACCTTTTGACCTCAAAATCAATAGGCTTCTTCCTTATGGTCAAATCTATCATTCAGTGAGGTTTCGTAAAGATCGGTTTAAAATTGTGACCTGTAGGCGACTGACAAACAGATAGACAGACAGACAGACAGACAGGGTTGAAAACAACCTCCACTGTCGACCTTTTATTGGTGGTGGAGGTAGTAATGTCAACAAGTAACTTCGCAATGATGGAATTATTAAACAAAGCTGATGGAATGACGTCGCTCATTCTCATTTCACTTAAATGATACACTTTTGTTTGGGTTAAATAAACGAGTTTCCTTTCAAGAAACGTCAACACAGGAAGAGGCCATTAGACCTATCAAGTCGGCGCAATGGTTGCCAACCTATGGCTGTTTGTTCGTGCGCTAGCATTTAAAAAATAAAGTCTGTGGTATGACTCGGTCGAGATTCGAACCACCGACTTTTCCGGACTCGGAGAAGGTGCTCTAACCCGGACTCGGAGAAGGTGCTCTAACTACTCTGGACTCGGAGAAGGTGCTCTAACTAGTACACCACCGGGGCTGGTTAAGATAAATAAAAATAACTAGAACGGCACTCAGTAGTGAGCATACCTCCACCTGGTTGGCCATAATCACTCAATTGTGAAGAATCACTTTAAAAATTATACTAGCTGTATCCGGATCCGGATGTTCACAAATATTGAATCGATTCGTCCTTGTCCCACACACAACCTGTCCAACAAGTTTCGTCCAAATCCATCAATAACTTTTTGAGATATCCTGCTATGTATCGTTTTGGCCCGATCTCCCAATGGTGAAGAATCACTTTAAAAAATTAAATAATTCTCATATCCGAATCCATATTCAGATCTTAACCAAAATGGAATCGATTCGTCCTTGTCCCACACCTAACCTCTCCACCAGGTTTCGTCCAAATCCATCAATAACTTTTTGAGATATCCTGCTATGTATCGTTTTTGGCTCTATCCCCCGATGGTGAAGAATCGCTTAAAAAATTAAATAATTCTCATATCCAAATCCATATTCAGATGTTCACCAAAATGGAATCTATCTCTCCTTGTCAGACACCAAATCGGTCCACCAGGTTTCGTCCAAATCCATCCACAACTTTTTGAGATATCCTGCTATGTATCGTTTTTGGCCCAATCTTCTAATGGGGAAGAATCACTTTAAAAATTATACTAGGCGGATCCGAATCCGGATCTTCACCAAAATCGAATCATTTCGTCCTTGTCACATACGCTACATCTCTGTCAAATTTCGTCCGCATCCCTCCACAACTTTTTGAGATATTTTGTTCACGGACAAACGGACAGACAAACACAGGGGTGAAAACCCACCTCCATCCACCTTTGGTTGCGGAGGTATTAAAAATTACAAAAATAAATACTGCCATTCCAAAAAACCTACAGATAAGCAAATACACGAGCCTACCTTCTGCAGCAGCATCCACGAATTGAAAGCGAACGTTTGAACACGCACAACGTTATGTATGTATATCTGCGCATGTTTTCAGGCGAATCATATGCGTCTCGCCCGAGGCTGAAGAGTCATCTTACGTTGTCTGCAAAACGTTCTATTGTGCGTAACGTTTGTTTTCTGCATAATCGTGGCCAAATTGAAAGCTGAATCACACACACGCCAGTTGACGGTATTTTATTTAATGCGTCAACGCTTCTTTTGTTGTTCTAATTTGTTAGGACAACTGATGTTTTGTGGACGCTGAAAAGGGTAGAAGTTTTGAGTCTGAAACTTCCATCTTTCTCCCACATCTGCATTGGAAACTTTGTCCGTCTCCCACTCTAGAAATACAGGTGGGGTGATGGCTGAATCGTGTCGCTTTGCCTGGCTGTGCACGACCTGGACTTGCCTTCCTTCATGAATTAGAATGCATTAATGAACTAGAATGTGTTAATGAACTAGAATGCTTTGTGCATATTGAGACAAAATTGCATCAATGAAGGTAAACATGAAAAAAAATCAAAATATGATCCCCATGGCTAATCGATCATAAGTATGAAGTTTCGCATCCGTCAGTTAAGCGGTTCTGATGAAACGATTATCTTTTGGCGGGATTATCTTTTCGTGTGCGTGGGAAGGTTCGAAGCCTTATCTGATCGGGAAGACACGGGGTTAATCCGAACCCACAGAACAAAGAAACAAAACAAGACACAAAAGTAAAATTCCAAAAATATATATTTATTTACAGTAATGTAAAAGTCAACGAAAGGTGAGGTAAACTAAAATTCCTAATTGAGACGTCTCCACTTGCAGACTCACAACGACATGACAGGGGAAAAGATAAAATAAAAGAAAGTGTGTTTGTGTGGTGCGTTGTCCGGTATTCAGCCTGGCATCCCCAAACGACCCTCGAAAGCCTGGTCGTCATACAAGTCTCGAGTCACCGTGCGGGAAAACACGTGTTGGCGCGAAGTCGCACCCACAGCCAGCTGCCGGTGCGAGGCAAGCAGGCAAGAGCGCCTCCCTTGGTCTGCACGATCTTTCCACATTCCACCAAAGCTCTGAACTCGCTCCACCAGCGAACACGGCACGAAGTGCAGCCATTCTCTAGCGCGACCACGACAAAGAGAAAGAGCGAGCGAAGCGACCGTCCCTAACTCAAAGCCAGGACCAGGACAAGAGTAAAAGGCAAACACAGCCATTCTCTTCTAAAGCCAGCACAAAAGAGAGAGAATGCGACCACCTCCAACGAACGCCAGGACCAGAAGAGACCAAGATGGCGAGACGGTGACTTTTTCCTTCAGCTCTCAAATGTTCAACGCTGACATCACAATCGGTCCAATCACCAACCTCTGTTCATCACTCCATGGCTTCTTAACCAGTCACAAAGCTTGGGGTGTGGCCTCACCATCACGAGTCGTGGGGGGTGGGGGGGGGGGCGAAGTCTAATCTCTGTTCAGGAATGTTCAGATGACGTCGGGGTTTACTTGTCGATTGGCAAATGCTATTTGTGTCAGACCTGGCGGCATGGTTGGCTCATGGAGCACATCGCCTAGCCGGCTGAGTTTTATAAGAACATTAGGGAAAAATCACAGGGAGGCAATACATACTGGGGATCATTAACCATATGCCCGATAATTAATGAGCACAAAACCACCCTCCTTATGGCAACATGCAAACACTCTTAACCTGAACATTTTCCCTGCTTATGTACATTGAGATGGCTTCTTCTACTTCGCGTCACACGGTCCATACTAAAACCTACACATTCCTGACTTTACTAGGGTATGTCTTCACCAATCCCCACAGATGTAACAATATATTGTTGCGGATATGGGATTTGGCCTCCATCCATATCCGCTTGTAAATATTCCCCTATTTCCCCAATACTCCCCAACTATCCCCAATCCCCCATTCCCTAGTCCCATTGTCTGTAAACAACACTCTGTAGAACCGACCTTCCCCTTTTTCCCCCATTAAATGTCGTGCCCAGGTTCACCGCATCTCACGTAGACAACTATAGGACCTCTTGCTAGTTATTCTTAGTCTATGTCAGTTAAGGACTCGTTTCCATTAATTCTGACTCTTCGTTGCACCAGAATGTGATTGTATGGCACCAGTAGTGAGTTTAGGACCTCCCCATACCTCCTCCCATCTTCCTCATGAAACTACAACAACAACAACAACTACAACAACAGCGCGCGGGGAGTGTGCGTCCTCACTCCGGCTTGGTTAGCCGCCATTGCCCATGTGCTCCGACGGGGTTACCACGAAGGGGCTGACTGTCAGCCCCTCGTCAAGGGCGGAGCCCGGTAACCCCCCGCACCCAATAAGAAGCGGCGGGCCGATTCCATCTGGGGCGGAGCTAACGAGCCGAGGGCGTGTCACTCCCCGCTGGATATACGCAGCCACTTACCGGAGGTGACGTGAGATGCGCCCCCAGCTTGAGGAAAAACAGACGCCACCTCCAGCGCGACGATACCTCCCTGCATCTTTTGGACCGCGCTATCCTGTCCCTGAGCCAAGGTGCACCTTGTGCTGTCCATCGACTACCTGCCCTTCCTTGCCATCAATCCCTGTGTGAGTCAGTCTTGTCCCGTTTATCTGTGGTCTGTCGGGAATAAGATAAGTGTGTCTAAGTGCCTACCTTCCTATGCTGTACCTCTTGTCCTTGTAATATAAACGTTCCGCATACAAATATTATAACCTCCTCCGGAGGTCTTGAGAACTGTACCCCTGGTGTCGTGTCATTTAATCCAGCCGTTGTGTCCTTTCCTTAATTGATCTAGCGTAGCGCGACTCGGCCAACGTTCGAGTATAATCGGGTAAACTGTGCAGACGCGGTCATACCAAACCGCTCGGTAAACTAACATCCAAAACCGCGTCTGTAACATTTGGTGTCGGGAAGTGGGATTCGATCCGGAGCGCGTTTCACGCGCTCGAAATTATAACAACGAAATTTAATTGTGTTTTACAAAAAAAAATAAAAACCCGAATTTTGAAAGTCGCGCTATGGCAGACCAAGACGGCTGGGTTCCGGTAGAAGAGAGTGAGGCAGGGTCGATCCAGGACCAAATTGAGGGACAAGAGGAGAGTGAAGCAGTGAGGGTAGCAGATTCGCAAAATAGCGTCGTCGCGCACGAGGTTACGGGCGCGCGAAATGGCGCCTCGCACATGGCCACGGCGCCCACGCCCGCGACCGTAGTAGCGCCGCTGGTAGATTTGGACCTTTTTTTCATACAAATGAAGGCCCTTATGGCCCAGAATAGCGAGAAAATGAGGGAGGAAATGAGGGCTCAGAGTGAGCAATTGGGGGTAATGGGAAACCAAATGGGGGTAATGGGAAACCAAATGGGGGTAATGGGGAACCGGATGGATGCTCAGGGTGAGCGATTGGAGGGCCAAATGGGGTCCAATAGCGAGAAATTGAGGGAGGACATGGGGTCCAATAGCGAGAAATTGAGGGAGGACATGGGGGCCCAGATCGGAGGGTTAGGGAGTAGAATAGAGGGATTAGACAATAGATTAGGGGAAACACAGGAGGGGTTAATGGGGGTAGAAAACAGAATGGCCGTTCAGGAGAATCAAATGGAAGGGATGAAAAAGGGGTTAGAGGGGTTAGAAAACAGGATGGAAGGCAAATTGAGGGACATGAGGGACCAAGCGGAAAGGGAAGTTAAACAAATGGGGCAGCAGATAGAGGGGGTCAGAATAGGGGTAGAAACCAAACTGGATGCTCACAGGGAGGAAATGGAGCAGATGAGGGTGGCATCTGGGCAGGAGATGCAAGTGATGGGAGAAGAGATCAGAAGAGGTGTGAGTGAGGAGGTCGGAGGAGTGCGCGAGGAGGTGAGGCACTGTAAGGAGCGCATGGAGAAGGAGGTGAGAAAGGGGACTGTAAAATTGCAAGGGGGTATAGAGGAGTTGACGCTGGGAGTAGAACAACTGACAGTGGGACAAAAGGAGTTGGGGGACCAGGTAAAGAAGAACACAGCGGTAATAGAGGGTTTAAAATCGACACAGAAGGAGATGAAAAAGGACGTAGGGGTAATTAAAAAAGAGTGTCAGACGGTACATGAGGACCTGACGAGGAAAATGAACAAAGTGGTAGAGGTGATGGAGGTTAAAGAGCGGGAGGTGCGGGAGCACATAGAAAAAAATTAAGTGGAGTTAGAGGAAGAACTTAAAGGGGCGCACGAGGAGATGAAGGAGGTGAAACAGAAATTAGAAGAAGTGGAAGAAGGGGTGAGCGAAATTAAGAAGCGAAGAGAAAGAGGACCCGGTGTAAGTGGTGACCAATATGGTCGTGCGTATGATGCGCCAGGTGATTTAATGAGTTTGGGGGTCGAGATAGACCCGGATGTTCGTGAGAGGCCAAGAGTGAGGTGTATGGCTGGTCCGGAGGGTATGGAACGAGAGGTGCGAGGTGTGGGTGAGCAAGGTTGTGGTGGTATGGAATGGGTAGCGGGTTGCGGGGGTGTGACCCATGCATCGACACCAACAGGGGTAGTTGTTGGAGGGACCGGGGAGGCACGAGAGCCCCTTGGGGGTAATGTACTGTGGGGCCCGGCCGGTTCGGCCCCGCGCTGACCCTGCAAGGGGCGACGCACGGGGTCCGGCAAGCGGGCAACGACTCGCATACGAGGTGGTCCCACAAGGTCCCACTCGCGCCGTATGACGGCAAGAGTGATCTACGCGCGTACCTGGCGCAGTTTGACTGTGTGTGTAAGGGCAACGGTTGGGGTGAGGACGAAGGTGGAGTACACCTGGTGGCCGCATTGCGTGGCGCGGCGGCGGAGGTGCTGACGGCATTACCAGCGGGTGCTCTCACCCTGCCAGCCCTCCGCGACGCCCTAATTAATCGATTCGGCATTGAACAGCAGAGCGAGCTTGTTAAAGCTCAGCTCGCGCTGCGAAAACGCAAGCCCCAGGAAGCCATCGGGGAACTTGCCCACGACATTCGCCGCGCAGTGGGGATCGCACATGCTAGCATGGCAGCGGATTCCCGGGAAAGCCTGGCGCTGGACCATTTTATCCAGGCCCTCCCGGATATTGAGCTCCGGCAACAGCTCGCCATGTGGCGCCCGCAGACTCTGAGCCAGGCGGCTGACGCTGCGGCCCGTTGGGAAGCAGCGAGGCCCCTGGCCCGGGGGGGCGAGCGTCTCGCAATGGCGGTCCGCCAGGTGGGACCCCCGATGGAGGGTGGACCCCTTAGGGGGCCCGCCCCCGACGTGGGTCCTGACCTGGCGGGCATGGTCTGGAGGCTGGTGGACCAGCGCCTGGCGGGACCTGGACCATGGCAGGCGGCCCCGGAGGTGGCCCGCGGTGGACTACGAGTGGGTAATCCAATTCGGACCTACAGGGGGGGAAATTTGGAATTCCGGAGGCAAGCACCTTATCAGGTGAGGTGCTATACTTGCAACCGTCTGGGTCACCTGGCGCGGCACTGTCGAGCCACGCGCCGGGATGATCCCCGGCGGTTGAGGTCCTCAACTCCGCCCAGGGGGGAGCGGGTTAGCCGACCCCAGACACCCCCCCGCCAGACCCCGGGAAACTAGAAGGTGTCGGGCACGTAGGGCGGTGTTCGGCAGAAGAGGATGGAGGAGAGCCCTCATTGACGCGACAGGTCATTTATTGTGGCCAAATTGGAACTGGTAGCCTGACAATTAGATGCAAAATTGCCGGCGTGGGGGTAGACGCCGTAGTGGACACAGGAGCTAGCGCCACGATCATCAGCCCTGTGGTCCTTGATTCGAGCGCAGGTGGCTGGGATAAGATCCAGCGCCTGCAAAATTATAGTTTGCAACTTGCTACCGGGGTAACGGCCCCGATCATAGGGCGTGGTTCTGTGACCCCCTCAAGTTAGGGTCGGTAAGGAGGGAGATAGATGTTTGGGTGGCGGAGGTGTGCGACCCATGTTTAATAGGGTTGGATTTGTTGACTGCCAGCGGTTGTAAAATCGACTTGTGCCGGGGGATCCTGCAGGTGGGAGTAGAAGAGCTGCCGTTAGGGGGAGTGAGCACGGCCGAGAGAGCGGAGCTGGAGGCTTCCGAGGCCGTGACCATCCCCCCAAGGGCCGAGGCGATAGTGCCGGCCCGGTGGGCAGCTCGCCCAACGTGGCAGGAGTCCTGCGGCCTGGTCGAACCGGTGGCAGCGCAATCCATACCGGGTTTAATCGTGGGCCGCACCCTTGTAAAAACGGACGGACCAGTAGTGGCCGTCCGAGTAATAAATATGAGTACAGAACCACGCACTATAGTAAGGGGCACGAGGGTAGCTGGCTGCACCCCAGTTGAGGAAGTCGCGACAGTGAGGGGCGAGAACGTCCAGCCGAGCCGACCCCGGGGGGAGCCTTCAATAAGAAGTAGGAATTGGCCCGATCCCATTTGCGAGATGGTAAATCGTAGTAGCGTAGAGTTGGGAGGTACCCAGAGGGAGGCCTTACACAAACTGGTTGGGTCCCATTTGGACCTCTTCTCCCTGTCCACCGAGGATATTGGACGTACGGGCCTGGTGAAACATCAGATCCACACCGGTGAGGCCCGGCCTATTCGTCAGGCCGCCCGACGGCTCCCTTGGAGCAAGAGGGCGGAAGCTGACGAGCAGGTTGAAAAAATGCTCGACGCAGGCGTGAACGATCCCTCGGGAAGTCCTTGGATGTCACCTGTTGTGCTAGTCAAAAAGAAGGATGGGACCACGCGGTTCTGCGTGGACTATCGCCAGCTAAACAACGTGACACTCAAGGACTCATATCCCCTGCCAAGGATTGATGACACCCTCGATGCCGTTGCGGGCTCAAATTGGTTCTCGACTTTGGACCTCAAGAGTGGGTATTGGCAGGTGGAAATGGATAGGGCAGGGAAGGAGAAAACGGCATTTTCCACAGGTAAGGGACTGTATCAGTTTACTGTGATGCCGTTTGGTTTGTGTAACGCCCCCGCCACCTTTGAAAGATTGATGGAGCATGTACTAGGCGGCATGCCATGGCAATCATGCCTGGTGTACCTGGATGACGTCCTGGTACATGCCCAAACGTTCCCCCAGGCAGTAGCTAATTTGGACCAGGTGTTCGGGTGCCTCAGACAGGCAGGGTTGAAGCTGAACCCGAGTAAGTGCACCTTGTTTGCCAAGGAGGTGGCCTATTTAGGCCACGTCACCGGTTGCGAGGGGGTAAAAACGGACCCAGACAAAATTAAAGCGGTAGAGTAGTGGCCCGCACCACGTACCATCAAAGAGGTGCGGGGATTTTTGGGACTCTGCTCCTACTACCGGCGCTTTGTGGCGAAATTTGCGGAGTTGGCCCGTCCCCTCCACCGGCTTACGGAGAAGGGGACGCGATTTAATTGGACACGGGAGTGCCACGAGGCCTTCCAAAAATTGAAGGGGTGTCTAACATCCGCACCCCTTCTAGCTTACCCCACTAGTGACGGGACATTTACCCTGGACACGGATGCGAGCCAGGAAGGATTGGGCGCAGTTTTGTCTCAGACACAGGAGGGCGTGGAGAGAGTGATTGGTTACTATAGTCGGGCCTTAAGTAGGCCCGAGCGAAATTATTGCGTCACTCGCAAAGAGTTATTGGCTATGCTGGCTGCCATGAACCATTTCCACCCGTACTTGTACGGGCGGAAATTTTTGATTAGAACTGACCATTCCTCCTTGCAATGGCTCCTTCGGTTCAAGGAACCAGAGGGCCAAATTGCAAGGTGGTTGGAAAAGTTGCAGCAGTACGATTTTGATGTGGCCCATAGGGCCGGGAAGGCCCATGGTAATGCGGACGCACTCTCTCGGCGTCCTTGTCTGGGGGAAAACTGCAAATTTTGTGCGAGACACGAGGAGAGGGAACAATTGGGCGATTCGGACCCGACCCTCGTTGTCTGGGCAACCCGGGTGAGAGGGCCAATTTTGCCACTAACCGCAGATGAGGAATTCGGAACTTTGGCATGGAGCACGGCCCAGCAGGAGGATCCTGTCCTGGGGCCAGTGTTCAATTGGGTCAAATTGGGGCAAAGACCAAAGGGGGAAGAGGTCACCCCCCTCGGGGCACAGACCAAGGCGTATTGGGCTCAGTGGAAAACCCTGGAATTGAAGGATAACATCTTGTATCGCAAGTGGGTGGAGGTTCCCTCTGATAAAACTTCCTGGCTGGTGGTAGTCCCAACTAAATTTAAGACCGATATATTGCAACAGGTGCATGGTACCCGCCCCGGCGGCCATTTGGGCAGGACAAAGACGACATCGCAGGTACGCCGGAGGTTTTATTGGGTGAATATGGGGCGCGACATACAGGACTGGTGTCGGAGATGCGACGCCTGTACTGCCAAAAAGGGACCAGCACGGAGGATGAGGGCCCCCCTTCAATTACACCAGGTGGGGGCCCCCCTAGAGCGGGTGGCCATGGATATCCTAGGCCCACTACCCCGCACCCGCCTAGGTAATAAGTACATCCTCGTTGTGATGGACTACTTCACCAAGTGGCCGGAGGCCTACGCCCTCCCCAACCAAGAATCAGGGGTGGTAGCGCAGGCCTTCGTGGAAGGATTTGTGTGCCGGCATGGGATTCCACAGGAGTTGCACACCGACCATGGACGAAATTTTGAGAGCAAATTGCTAAAGGATGTGTGCAGTCTCCTGTCAATTCGGAAAACCAGAACAACGCCTTTAAGACCTCAATCTGACGGGATGGTGGAAAGATTCAACCGAACTCTAATCCAACAACTGGCACTGTTCACCGCCACCCGTCAGGATGACTGGGACGAACATCTCCCTTATTTGCTCATGGCCTACCGAACCAGCCAGCACGGGGCCACCGCATGCAGTCCAGCGTTGCTTATGTATGGGCGGGAGTTACGGGCTCCCGCCGACTTGCTATGCGGTCCCGTGCCAGACACAGTGGTTAACCCGCCGAGGGAGGGGTACGCACGTCACCTAGAGGAAGGCATGGAGCTAGTCCATGCCTTCGCCCGCCGCCAACTCCATCTGGCGGGGGAAAAGATGAAGCGCAGGTACGACGACCGGAGCCAGGGGAGTCAATACGCTCCGGGGATGAAGATTTGGTTCTTTAATCCCCGGAGGCGGAAGGGAAGGTGCCCAAAACTCACCTCCCCCTGGCAAGGCCCAGGAGTCGTCCTGTCGCAAATCGGTGACGTGGTCATTAAGATCAAAATGGGGCCACGAGCCCTCCCTCGGATCGTCCACGCCGACCGAATAAGGCCTTACACCGGCGAACAGGCGCCCCCGTGGATTGCCTCGGCTTTAGATGCCGAGGCGGGACCCAGTACCTCTGAATAAGGGGGGCTTATTAGTGCCAGAGGACTGGGGGATTGATGATTGATGGGCCCGGTGGGTATGGGTGGCATCCCTGCCACCCTTCCCATGGTGGGGCAAAGGAACTATAGATTATGGGGTGTATGGCAGTGAAAACTAGCCCGGGTGGGTTAGGATATTGGTAGGGATCTAGCGAAGATGACATTAGGTAACGTTAAGTTTAGTTAGTGACTGATACCTGTAGTGGGGACGCAGGTAGATTAGTGTGGATGATAATGACGTGGGAGCGCAATAGTTTAAAGGGACGACTGGGAAGCGCAAGTTTCAGAGGGGAGTAGCTAGATGAGATGATGCTGTGTGAGAGCTGGACAGGTGTATGGAGCAGTGTATGAGTAGTAAGTGTGTGGATCAGCACGAATGCGCTTGGGGAGAGAATGGTGCAGGTGGCACCAGGTGTGAGAGCACAGGTGTGCAAGGAATGAGTGGTGTGGAGAGAGTTGGAGTAAGTGGTACGGAGTGGTGTGCATGGTGCGAAGGTGTGAATGGGGGAAGAGTGGACCCCCATCACGGATACCCGGGGCGGGTAGTGTAAGTGTTAGGTAGACGGTATAGGTAAATTGTGGTTGGATATTGGCATTTGTGGTGCGGTTGCAGAATGGTATTGCGGATGGGTGCATTAGTGTTGTGGAAATGGCTGGGCGTGTAGCCTGTTAGTGTGTGTAGTTGGTTGGGCACTCCACCACTGTGAGGATGTCGGCCAGGTGAGGCCGCAGGTGGGCTCTGGGAGCCGGTAGAGTTGTGGATGGGGCCCGAGGATCCGGAGGATGGACCCGGGTAGCCCAGTGCCAGAGAGGGCACCGAGTGGGGAGAGCGCCAGAGGGCCTTCCCCAGGTAGTTAGGTTAGGGTAAGGAGCAGGTAAGCTCGGAGGCAACTGCAGTGGTGGAGGTGTGCAGGTGGGTAGACCCGCTGGGAGAGGTACACGCCACAGCCCAGAAATTGTGCGAGGGCACCGGGAGATGAATCGGGGGAGTGAGACCCCAAATTGAAAAGCACCACAGTTTGTCAATGGGAATTGGTTTTTAGAACCCATAGTGTAAGTTGGCCAATGGATTGGCAGGGAAAGACCCCGGGTAATGTAAAGTTGTAAAAGTCATTTAGGAAATAGTTAGGATTGATGAACCTGTCGCACCATACGCAGCCACTTACCTGTGGTGATGATGATGACTCCACACCTGTGTTTTCTTTGTTTTGTGTTGCAGGAAGTAAGGATTGCTGTTGGATTTGTGAGACGCATCACGACGTGGATGAGACATTGGGGTGATTCCATCTCTCCCTCCCTAGTAGGGACTGATGATGAATTGGTGATGGCAAATTATGATGTTGAGTTGGAGATGGCAAATTTTGATGAGAGTTGAAAATGGCAAATTTGATTGGTTAGGAGGGAGAGAAGACGAATTTGGTTTATGGGAGGAACGGGGAAGACAGTAGGGACGTTTGTTGATTTGTAAAGTAGATGTTTATGGGTAGTGTTGTGTTTTGTGGATACAGTAAGGGGTAAGGGAGGGGCCATGTAGGTTACCTGGTGGGGGGGGGGCGTATGGTAGGAACGTACCTGTCTCACCTGGTTCCCATGTGCCCCCAGTGTGCATCACCTTGTATTGCGTGCACTTTTGCGCCCTTACCACCTTACTCACTTGTTTTCTTCTTTTGTCTCCCACCTCCGAGGATCTGGCTTTGGGGCAGAGAGAGAGGAGAGAGAGGTGCTGGCTCCGCAGTTGTGGGCCTGCACTTTCGCTGCTTGCTGCCGGGATCGATACACCATATGGACCGCAATGTTTGTGGCCGCCCACCATGGACCGCAGTCTTTTGCGGGCAAGCACCACCCGTTGATGGACCTATGGGTCAACGTGGCACCTATGCCATACAGGTGAACCACTTTTAGTTGGCCCCCTGACGGCCACAATTCAGAGATGCGAGATGGTAAATCGTAGTAGCGTAGAGTTGGGATGTACCCAGATGGAGGCCTTACACAAACTGGTTGGGTCCCATTTGGACCTCTTCTCCCTGTCCACCGAGGATATTGGACGTACGGGCCTGGTGAAACATCAGATCCACACCGGTGAGGCCCGGCCTATTCGTCAGGCCGCCCGACGGCTCCCTTGGAGCAAGAGGGCGGAAGCTGACGAGCAGGTTGAAAAAATGCTCGACGCAGGCGTGATCGAGCCCTCGGGAAGTCCTTGGATGTCACCTGTTGTGCTGGTCAAAAAGAAGGATGGGACCACGCGGTTCTGCGTGGACTATCGCCAGCTAAACAACGTGACACTCAAGGACTCATATCCCCTGCCAAGGATTGATGACACCCTCGATGCCGTTGCGGGCTCAAATTGGTTCTCGACTTTGGACCTCAAGAGTGGGTATTGGCAGGTGGAAATGGATAGGGCAGGGAAGGAGAAAACGGCATTTTCCACACGTAAGGGACTGTATCAGTTTACTGTGATGCCGTTTGGTTTGTGTAACGCCCCCGCCACCTTTGAAAGATTGATGGAGCATGTACTAGGCGGCATGCCATGGCAATCATGCCTGGTGTACCTGGATGACGTACTGGTACATGCCCAAACGTTCCCCCAGGCAGTAGCTAATTTGGACCAGGTGTTCGGGTGCCTCAGACAGGCAGGGTTGAAGCTGAACCCGAGTAAGTGCACCTTGTTTGCCAAGGAGGTGGCCTATTTAGGCCACGTCATCGGTTGCGAGGGGGTAAAAACGGACCCAGACAAAATTAAAGCGGTAGAGGAGTGGCCCGCACCACGTACCATCAAAGAGGTGCAGGGATTTTTGGGACTCTGCTCCTACTACCGGCGCTTTGTGGCGAAATTTGCGGAGTTGGCCCGTCCCCTCCACCGGCTTACGGAGAAGGGGACGCGATTTAATTGGACACGGGAGTGCCACGAGGCCTTCCAAAAATTGAAGGGGTGTCTAACATCCGCACCCCTTCTAGCTTACCCCACTAGTGACGGGACATTTACCCTGGACACGGATGCGAGCCAGGAAGGATTGGGCGCAGTTTTGTCTCAGACACAGGAGGGCGTGGAGAGAGTGATTGGTTACTATAGTCGGGCCTTAAGTAGGCCCGAGCGAAATTATTGCGTCACTCGCAAAGAGTTATTGGCTATGCTGGCTGCCATGAACCATTTCCACCCGTACTTGTACGGGCGGAAATTTTTGGTTAGAACTGACCATTCCTCCTTGCAATGGCTCCTTCGGTTCAAGGAACCAGAGGGCCAAATTGCAAGGTGGTTGGAAAAGTTGCAGCAGTACGATTTTGATGTGGCCCATAGGGCCGGGAAGGCCCATGGTAATGCGGACGCACTCTCTCGGCGTCCTTGTCTGGGGGAAAACTGCAAATTTTGTGCGAGACACGAGGAGAGGGAACAATTGGGCGATTCGGACCCGACCCTCGTTGTCTGGGCAACCCGGGTGAGAGGGCCAATTTTGCCACTAACCGCAGATGAGGAATTCGGAACTTTGGCATGGAGCACGGCCCAGCAGGAGGATCCTGTCCTGGGGCCAGTGTTCAATTGGGTCAAATTGGGGCAAAGACCAAAGGGGGAAGAGGTCACCCCCCTCGGGGCACAGACCAAGGCGTATTGGGCTCAGTGGAAAACCCTGGAATTGAAGGATAACATCTTGTATCGCAAGTGGGTGGAGGTTCCCTCTGATAAAACTTCCTGGCTGGTGGTAGTCCCAACTAAATTTAAGACCGATATATTGCAACAGGTGCATGGTACCTGCCCCGGCGGCCATTTGGGCAGGACAAAGACGACATCGCAGGTACGCCGGAGGTTTTATTGGGTGAATATGGGACGCGACATACAGGACTGGTGTCGGAGATGCGACGCCTGTACTGCCAAAAAGGGACCAGCACGGAGGATGAGGGCCCCCCTTCAATTACACCAGGTGGGGGCCCCCCTAGAGCGGGTGGCCATGGATATCCTAGGCCCACTACCCCGCACCCGCCGAGGTAATAAGTACATCCTCGTTGTGATGGACTACTTCACCAAGTGGCCGGAGGCCTACGCCCTCCCCAACCAAGAAGCAGGGGTGGTAGCGCAGGCCTTCGTGGAAGGATTTGTGTGCCGGCATGGGAATTCCACAGGAGTTGCACACCGACCAGGGACGAAATTTTGAGAGCAAATTGCTAAAGGATGTGTGCAGTCTCCTGTCAATTCGGAAAACCAGAACAACGCCTTTAAGACCTCAATCTGACGGGATGGTGGAAAGATTCAACCGAACTCTAATCCAACAACTGGCACTGTTCACCGCCACCCGTCAGGATGACTGGGACGAACATCTCCCTTATTTGCTCATGGCCTACCGAACCAGCCAGCACGGGGCCACCGCATGCAGTCCAGCGTTGCTTATGTATGGGCGGGAGTTATGGGCTCCCGCCGACTTGCTATGCGGTCCCGTGCCAGACACAGTGGTTAACCCGCCGAGGGAGGGGTACGCACGTCACCTAGAGGAAGGCATGGAGCTAGTCCATGCCTTCGCCCGCCACCAACTCCATCTGGCGGGGGAAAAGATGAAGCGCAGGTACGACGACCGGAGCCAGGGGAGTCAATACGCTCCGGGGATGAAGATTTGGTTCTTTAATCCCCGGAGGCGGAAGGGAAGGTGCCCAAAACTCACCTCCCCCTGGCAAGGCCCAGGAGTCGTCCTGTCGCAAATCGGTGACGTGGTCATTAAGATCAAAATGGGGCCACGAGCCCTCCCTCGGATCGTCCACGCCGACCGAATAAGGCCTTACACCGGCGAACAGGCGCCCCCGTGGATTGCCTCGGCTTTAGATGCCTCGGCGGGACCCAGTACCTCTGAATAAGGGGGGCTTATTAGTGCCAGAGGACTGGGGGATTGATGAGCGATGGGCCCGGTGGGTAAGGGTGGCATCCCTGCCACCCTTCCCATGGTGGGGCAAAGGAACTATAGATTATGGGGTGTATGGCAGTGAAAACTAGCCCGGGTGGGTTAGGATATTGGTAGGGATCTAGCGAAGATGACATTAGGTAACGTTAAGTTTAGTTAGTGACTGATACCTGTAGTGGGGACGCAGGTAGATTAGTGTGGATGATAATGACGTGGGAGCGCAATAGTTTAAAGGGACGACTGGGAAGCGCAAGTTTCAGAGGGGAGTAGCTAGATGAGATGATGCTGTGTGAGAGCTGGACAGGTGTATGGAGCAGTGTATGAGTAGTAAGTGTGTGGATCAGCGCAAATGCGCTTGGGGAGAGAAGGGTGCAGGTGGCACCAGGTGTGAGAGCACAGGTGTGCAAGGAATGAGTGGTGTGGAGAGAGTTGGAGTAAGTGGTACGGAGTGGTGTGCATGGTGCGAAGGTGTGAATGGGGGAAGAGTGGACCCCCATCACGGATACCCGGGGCGGGTAGTGTAAGTGTTAGGTAGAGGGTATAGGTAAATTGTGGTTGGATATTGGCATTTGTGGTGCGGTTGCAGAATGGTATTGCGGATGGGTGCATTAGTGTTGTGGAAATGGCTGGGCGTGTAGCCTGTTAGTGTGTGTAGTTGGTTGGGCACTCCACCACTGTCAGGATGTCGGCCAGGTGAGGCTGCAGGTGGGCTCTGGGAGCCGGTAGAGTTGTGGATGGGGCCCGAGGATCCGGAGGATGGACCCGGGTAGCCCAGTGCCAGAGAGGGCACCGAGTGGGGAGAGCGCCAGAGGGCCTTCCCCAGGTAGTTAGGTTAGGGTAAGGAGCAGGTAAGCTCGGAGGCAACTGCAGTGGTGGAGGTGTGCAGGTGGGTAGACCCGCTGGGAGAGGTACACGCCACAGCCCAGAAATTGTGCGAGGGCACCGGGAGATGAATCGGGGGAGTGAGACCCCAAATTGAAAAGCACCACAGTTTGTCAATGGGAATTGGTTTTTAGAACCCATAGTGTAAGTTGGCCAATGGATTGGCAGGGAAAGACCCCGGGTAATGTAAAGTTGTAAAAGTCATTTAGGAAATAGTTAGGATTGATGAACCTGTCGCACCATACGCAGCCACTTACCTGTGGTGATGATGATGACTCCACACCTGTGTTTTCTTTGGTTTGTGTTGCAGGAAGTAAGGATTGCTGTTGGATTTGTGAGACGCATCACGACGTGGATGAGACATTGGGGTGATTCCATCTCTCCCTCCCTAGTAGGGACTGATGATGAATTGGTGATGGCAAATTATGATGTTGAGTTGGAGATGGCAAATTTTGATGAGAGTTGAAAATGGCAAATTTGATTGGTTAGGAGGGAGAGAAGACGAATTTGGTTTATGGGAGGAACGGGGAAGACAGTAGGGACGTTTGTTGATTTGTAAAGTAGATGTTTATGGGTAGTGTTGTGTTTTGTGGATACAGTAAGGGGTAAGGGAGGGGCCATGTAGGTTACCTGGTGGGGGGGGGGGGCGTACGGTAGGAACGTACCTGTCTCACCTGGTTCCCATGTGCCCCCAGTGTACATCACCTTGTATTGCGTGCACTTTTGCGCCCTTACCACCTTACTCACTTGTTTTCTTCTTTTGTCTCCCACCTCCGAGGATCTGGCTTTGGGGCAGAGAGAGAGGAGAGAGAGGTGCTGGCTCCGCAGTTGTGGGCCTGCACTTTCGCTGCTTGCTGCCGGGATCGATACACCATATGGACCGCAATGTTTGTGGCCGCCCACCATGGACCGCAGTCTTTTGCGGGCAAGCACCACCCGTTGATGGACCTATGGGTCAACGTGGCACCTATGCCATACAGGTGAACCACTTTTAGTTGGCCCCCTGACGGGCCACAATTCAGAAATGGACGCGGTTGGCGACTTTCTTTATTTTTGAAAGAAGCCAGAAGGCCAAGTGCACCACATGAAGGCAAGACCAGCGGCAGAACATCGGCCGGCTGCGACACCACCGGTGATTGTTGAACACTTTATTGGTGCACCGGATGGTGCTGACTGTGTTATGGGGTGGTGCTTTTGGTGCTTGGATGGGGTGCTCTGCACATTATTAAAGGCCGTAAGGCCACAGAGCACTCGTGGGTTGGTGTATCGATGCTGGCATGCGTGCTCTCTCTATGCATAACATCTGCATGTGTTCCTCCAAAAACAGGTCCTGGATCGTAGTGTAAATATCAGCGTAGTCTTGTGTAACTAATGCTCCCTACCGGCTGTATGTTTAGTTTGAGAATTCTTTCCGCGATTCGGTTATCCTGTGGGTGTGTTTCTGTGAGGAGAAGGGTGCAACGTCGCAGGGGGACATATTTACTCATTTGTGAACATCTGTAAAACTGTCGCACTCAGGGTAGAGTTAATAGTAGAGGGAACTACATCTGAGTGCCACACTAACGTAGGTAAAGATTTATCGGGTCGGGACGCCCCGAGGTAGAGAAGGGTGCAATGTTGCGGATATGGGATTTGGCCTCCATCCATATCCGCTTGTAAATATTCCCCTATTTCCCCAATACTCCCCAACTATCCCCAATCCCCCATTCCCTAGTCCCATTGTCTGTAAACAACACTCTGTAGAACCGACCTTCCCCTTTTTCCCCCATTAAATGTCGTGCCCAGGTTCACCGCATCTCACGTAGACAACTATAGGACCTCTTGCTAGTTATTCTTAGTCTATGTCAGTTAAGGACTCGTTTCCATTAATTCTGACTCTTCGTTGCACCAGAATGTGATTGTATGGCACCAGTAGTGAGTTTAGGACCTCCCCATACCTCCTCCCATCTTCCTCATGAAACTACAACAACAACAACAACTACAACAACAGCGCGCGGGGAGTGTGCGTCCTCACTCCGGCTTGGTTAGCCGCCATTGCCCATGTGCTCCGACGGGGTTACCACGAAGGGGCTGACTGTCAGCCCCTCGTCAAGGGCGGAGCCCGGTAACCCCTCGCACCCAATAAGAAGCGATTCCATCTGGGGCGGAGCTAACGAGCCGAGGGCGTGTCACTCCCCGCTGGATATACGCAGCCACTTACCAGAGGTGACGTGAGATGCGCCCCCTGCTTGAGGAAAAACAGACGCCACCTCCAGCGCGACGATACCTCCCTGCATCTTTTGGACCGCGCTATCCTGTCCCTGAGCCAAGGTGCACCTTGTGCTGTCCATCGACTACCTGCCCTTCCTTGCCATCAATCCCTGTGTGAGTCAGTCTTGTCCCGTTTATCTGTGGTCTGTCGGGAATAAGATAAGTGTGTCTAAGTGCCTACCTTCCTATGCTGTACCTCTTGTCCTTGTAATCTAAACGTTCCGCATACAAATATTATAACCTCCTCCGGAGGTCTTGAGAACTGTACCCCTGGTGTCGTGTCATTTAATCCAGCCGTTGTGTCCTTTCCTTAATTGATCTAGCGTAGCGCGACTCGGCCAACGTTCGAGTATAATCGGGTAAACTGTGCAGACGCGGTCATACCAAACCGCTCGGTAAACTAACATCCAAAACCGCGTCTGTAACAATATATATATATATATATATATATATATATATATATATATATATATATATATATATATATATATATATATATTGTTGTGGATATGAGGATTGTATGTTTTTATTGTGTGTTTTATTAATATTGCTTGATTCTGGACCCTCCTGCCTCCAGTGTTGTATAAAGGTCAGAAGGGCGTTCCCGTAGTTAGTTCCATAAAGCATACATGGAGGACACCATAACACCCCTGTTCAATAGTTATATCTTTATTATGTGTCTTAGGGTAAGGCCTTGTCTTCCATTAAGATGACACTCCATTGCACCAAGTGAAATAGATAGATTCCCTTCATTCCCATTCCCAAAACCTCCATTTCCCCTTTTGTCATTGCCAAGCCTCTGTTGCAAATTACATCCCCTCCAAAACCACCATTGAACATGTGCTTGGGTCGGGGAAGAAGGGCGTGCCCGCCCGTCGTCATCAAGGGCGGAGCCAGAGGGTCGCGCGACCAACCAGGGCCGAGGTGAGCACACCGATGGGCGTGTCCTGAAGGCCGGCGGCTTGATCGCCGGAGGCGTTATAAAAGCGCGCGCACGAACCAACGTGGTTGTCGATGGTGAGGAGTTGTTGGAGAGTGAGATCGTCCAAGGAAGCACAAAGCCTGCTATTCGTCGCCTTGCTCGCCAAAGTTGGACCAAGCAAAGGAGTTAAGCAAGAAGCCTGGAGAAAGCACGCGACGTCCACGCAGCAACACAGCCACAGCCACAACAACAGCAGCTTCAGATACAGCAGCTTGGGGCCTGGACGGCAGTTTGGAGCAGGGCCGCGAAGGAACGGCGGCTGCTAAACACGCCGATCGTGCTGCAGGACCCCTTGGACCTTCCTCTCCCTCCAGCCATCCACCTCCTGCCTTTCCATCCTTTTGTGTACGTGAGTTTGTTCTGTGTGTCTTGTCCCTGGGTATTTAATTAAGTTTGTATAAGGAATTTGCACTGTGTCTCTAAAATCTTCTGTATATTATTTTCTTATCTTTCCTTCTCCTTGGTTTTTTTGAGCCTGTGAATAGTAAATAAATTATATTCGTATTTCCAACCTTTTTGTCTTCTTCTTCACATCCGTGTCGCCTTAGTCTTTTCCCTATTGAATATCTGTGGCGCGATCCGGCCAACGTTCAGGAATCGGGTTAGTCGGGGTAACTGTTAGGGCCGCGGGGCCTCCGCTCGGCAAAACCAACATCTTATCCGCGGTCCGTAACAATTGGTGTCTGGGAGTGAGATACGAGGCCCGAACCAAATTTTTAAAACATCTAGAAAAACAAAATTTGGTCAAAATTTGGAGCGGCCGAAATTTGGTTTGTTTTAAAGAAAAACCCGAATTTTGAAATCGCGCCATGGCTAGTCAAGGCGATCGGATGCAGGTGGGTGAGCTAGAAGAGGGGTTAGGGGTAACACAGGACCACAGGGAAGAAAAGGAGGCGAGCAATGAGGAGGTGGTTGAGGAGGTATCAGGTGCACAAAATGGCGCTCTCGCGCACGTGGTTACAGCGGCACCAAATTTTGCCGCGCCCGTGACCGTAGCAGCGGGCTTTGATGTGGGGGACTTCATGGCGCAATTCACCAAGATGCTGAGAATAGAGGGGGAGAAATTGAGTAATAAAATTGAAGCGATATTAATGAACGGAATGAGGGCCGATAATGAGGGAGTGGCGAGGGACAGAGCCGCATACGAGGTAAGGGAGGCTGAGAATGAGGTCAACCGCAGGTTGAACGAGCAGGTCCCAGTGGTGCACGAGGAGGTAACGCGGGTCGAGAAGCACTGGTTGAGCGAGGCGGAGGAAAGCGCGGGTACAATGACGGGTGTAGAAATCGCGACACGGGGTATGGGGTAGCCGGCGACCGCTGAGGTAGGAGAGGAAATTTTATTAAAGCCAACGGTCATTGAGGTGAATAAAGAAAAAGAAGTGCTGGGAATTAAAATTGAAGAGATGACGGAGGTAGCCCGGGAATTGCAGGGAGAAATGGAAAATGTGCAAAGTCCCTGCTCACATCACGATGCTGTGCTTAATAACACCAATGAAAGTTTGCAGGTGGTGTTGGAGCGAAGGAGGAGGATCCGTCAGGTGAGTCGTGCTGTGTATTGTGCGGGGAGATTTTGTAGAAGGATGTTTGGCGACAAAAGAATTTTCGCGCGATTGGGGTCAATATGGCACGCGGGCGTTGGTGAAGGGTCCCGTGTGAGTGGAAATAGCACGCGAGTGAAAAAAAAGTGTGCGTCAAGCGGTGAGCGTGTTACGAAGCGCGAGTGTGATACCGAGTGCGAGCGAGAATGCACGTCGGGGTGTACGGAGTGTGACACAGGGAGTGAGAGCGATACGGAGTGTACGTGCGAGGGTGAGAGTGACCCGGAGAGTGAGTTGGTGGTGGAGCGGGTGCGAGAATGCACGCTTGGAATGGTCGAGGGTGTGCGAGGAAGCACACCTGAGTTGGTCATGGCACGGGTGTGGGAGAGCCCATCTGAGCGCGGTAGTGGGTGGATGCAAGAGTGCACGCCCATGGTGAGTGGTACGGAGTACGTACCGGGGGAGAGTGCGCAAGACGGTGCGCGAGGTGTGTTAAGGGAGTGTGCGAACGGCGAGTGTGCGCGAGAGGTGTGGTGTGTAACAGGGGTTGCGTTGGTGGAATGGACGGACGGCGTTGGAACGCCGGGTTTTGTGAGTGTCAAAAGGGTCGCGTGTGCATGTGGGCATGCGAGTAAAGCATCGACGTTGAACGGGGCAGCGTTTAGGGCGACGGATAGCCGATGCGAGCACTCGGGGCGTGGTGTGCTTTGTTGGATGCCAGGCCCGGCGCGGATCGATGCTGCGTCGCTTCTCTTCGAAGCGTCGTTGCCGATTCGGGCTTGGCCCCGCCCTGCACGGTCGAGTCCGGGCCTTGTCGGGCGAGGCGACCGGTCCGGTTCAAGGGTGAGTGGAAGGAAGCGGAACGGTGCCCCCTCGCGGGGACGGGGTTCCGACCGGGCGAGCCTCAGCCATCGGGCCCGGGACCGTAAGGTACCGAGCCGCGATGACGCGTGGAACCTCGGCCCGAGCATGCCTCCTCCCCAGAGTCGTGAATGCCGGACGGATCCAACTACAGGCGACCAAACCACCTGAATTCATTGCTCGGCTTTACGAAGCCGAGTTTAATGATGTCATGACGCACCGAGCCTCGGATATAGCGGACGACGATGATGATATTGATAGTGTTTTTCATCCGAAATTTAGAAAAGTGAATAAAATTGGCAGTAATTGGAAAATTTTTGATTGGTTGCAATTGGATGAGCCAAATTGATAGAAGATACCCGATGTGGTGGGATGGCAACTCTGCCATCTCTCACAAGAGGGGGCAAAGGAGCACTAGATATATGGGGTTTGGCAGTGAAAACTAGCCTAGGCTGTGATGTGTTTTTAATTTCATGGCTGTGAGGTGTTTTAAATTACGTGTTTTGTGGCTGTGAGGTGTTTTTAATTACGTGTTTAGTGGCTGTGATGTGTTTTTAATTACGTGTTTAGTGGCTGTGATGTGTTTTTAATTTAGTGGCTGTGAGGTGTTTTTAATTACGTGTTTAGTGGCTGTGATGTGTTTTTAATTACGTGGCTGTGAGGTGTTTTTAATTACGTTTTGTGGCTGTGATGTGTTTTTAATTTAGTGGCTGTGAGGTGTTTTTAATTACGTTTTGTGGCTGTGATGTGTTTTTAATTTCGTGTTTAGTGGCTGTGAGGTGTTTTTAATTACGTGGCTGTGAGGTGTTTTTAATTACGTGTTTAGTGGCTGTGATGTGTTTTTAATTTCGTGTTTAGTGGCTGTGAGGTGTTTTTAATTACGTGGCTGTGAGGTGTTTTTAATTACGTGTTTTGTGGCTGTGATGTGTTTTTAATTTCGTGTTTAGTGGCTGTGAGGTGTTTTTAATTACGTTTAGTGGCTGTGAGGTGTTTTTAATTTCGTGTTTAGTGGCTGTGAGGTGTTTTTAATGACGTGTTTAGTGGCTGTGATGTGTTTTTAATTTCGTGTTTAGTGGCTGTGAGGTGTTTTTAATTACGTGTTTAGTGGCTGTGATGTGTTTTTAATTACGTGTTTAGTGGCTGTGATGTGTTTTTAATTTAGTGGCTGTGATGTGTTTTTAATTTCGTGTTTAGTGGCTGTGAGGTGTTTTTAATTACGTGTTTAGTGGCTGTGATGTGTTTTTAATTTCGTGGCTGTGAGTTGTTTTTAATTATGTGTTTTGTGGCTGTGAGGTGTTTTTAATTACGTGTTTTGTGGCTGTGAGGTGTTTTTAATTACGTGTTTTGTGGCTGTGAGGTGTTTTTAATTATGTGTTTTGTGGCTGTGAGGTGTTTTTAATTACGTGTTTTGTGGCTGTGAGGTGTTTTGAATTATGTGTTTAGTGGCTGTGATGTGTTTTTAATTTAGTGGCTGTGAGGTGTTTTTAATTACGTGCTTCGTGGCTGTGAGGTGTTTTTAATTTCGTGTTTTGTGGCTGTGAGGTGTTTTTAATTACGTGCTTCGTGGCTGTGAGGTGTTTTTAATTTCGTGTTTTGTGGCTGTGATGTGTTTTTAATTTCATGGCTGTGAGGTGTTTTTAATTTCGTGTTTCATGGCTGTGAGGTGTTTTTAATTTCGTGTTTTGTGGCTGTGAGGTGTTTTTAATTACGTGTTTTGTGGCTCCGAGGTGTTTTTAATTACGTGTTTTGTGGCTGTGATGTGTTTTTAATTACGTGTTTCGTGGCTGTGAGGTGTTTTTAATTTCGTGTTTCATGGCTGTGAGGTGTTTTTAATTTCGTGTTTTGTGGCTGTGAAGTGTTTTTAATTTCGTGTTTTGTGGCTGTGATGTGTTTTTAATTACGTGTTTTGTGGCTGTGATGTGTTTTTAATTTCGTGTTTTGTGGCTGTGATGTGTTTTTAATTTCGTGTTTTGTGGCTGTGAAGTGTTTTTAATTTCGTGTTTTGTGGCTGTGATGTGTTTTTAATTACGTGTTTTGTGGCTGTGAGGTGTTTTGAATTATGTGTTTAGTGGCTGTGATGTGTTTTTAATTTAGTGGCTGTGAGGTGTTTTTAATTACGTGCTTCGTGGCTGTGAGGTGTTTTTAATTTCGTGTTTTGTGGCTGTGAGGTGTTTTTAATTACGTGCTTCGTGGCTGTGAGGTGTTTTTAATTTCGTGTTTTGTGGCTGTGATGTGTTTTTAATTTCATGGCTGTGAGGTGTTTTTAATTTCGTGTTTCATGGCTGTGAGGTGTTTTTAATTTCGTGTTTTGTGGCTGTGAGGTGTTTTTAATTACGTGTTTTGTGGCTGTGAGGTGTTTTTAATTACGTGTTTTGTGGCTGTGATGTGTTTTTAATTACGTGTTTCGTGGCTGTGAGGTGTTTTTAATTTCGTGTTTCATGGCTGTGAGGTGTTTTTAATTACGTGCTTCGTGGCTGTGAGGTGTTTTTAATTTCGTGTTTTGTGGCTGTGATGTGTTTTTAATTTCATGGCTGTGAGGTGTTTTTAATTACGTGTTTCGTGGCTGTGAGGTGTTTTTAATTACGTGTTTCGTGGCTGTGAGGTGTTTTTAATTACGTGCTTCGTGGCTGTGAGGTGTTTTTAATTTCGTGTTTTGTGGCTGTGATGTGTTTTTAATTTCGTGGCTGTGAAGTGTTTTTAATTTCGTGTTTTGTGGCTGTGATGTGTTTTTAATTTCGTGGCTGTGAGGTGTTTTTAATTACGTGTTTCGTAGCTGTGAGGTGTTTTTAATTTCGTGGCTGTGATATGTTTTTAATTTCGTGGCTGTGAGGTGTTTTTAATTACGTGTTTCGTAGCTGTGATGTGTTTTTAATTTCGTAGCTGTGAGGTGTTTTTAATTTCGTGTTTCGTAGCTGTGAGGTGTTTTTAATTTCGTGTTTCGTAGCTGTGAGGTGTTTTTAATTTCGTGTTTCGTGGCTGTGAGGTGTTTTTAATTTCGTGTTTCATGGCTGTGAGGTGTTTTTAATTACGTGTTTCGTAGCTGTGAGGTGTTTTTAATTTCGTGTTTCGTAGCTGTGAGGTGTTTTTAATTACGTGTTTCGTAGCTGTGAGGTGTTTTTAATTTCGTGTTTCGTGGCTGTGAGGTGTTTTTAATTTCGTGTTTCGTAGCTGTGAGGTGTTTTTAATTTCGTGTTTCGTGGCTGTGAGGTGTTTTTAATTACGTGTTTCGTAGCTGTGAGGTGTTTTTAATTACGTGTTTCGTAGCTGTGAGGTGTTTTTAATTACGTGTTTCGTAGCTGTGAGGTGTTTTTAATTTCGTGTTTCGTGGCTGTGAGGTGTTTTTAATTTCGTGTTTCGTAGCTGTGAGGTGTTTTTAATTTCGTGTTTCGTGGCTGTGAGGTGTTTTTAATTTCGTGTTTCGTAGCTGTGAGGTGTTTTTAATTTCGTGTTTCGTGGCTGTGAGGTGTTTTTAATTTCGTGTTTCGTAGCTGTGAGGTGTTTTTAATTTCGTGTTTCGTGGCTGTGAGGTGTTTTTAATTACGTGTTTCGTAGCTGTGAGGTGTTTTTAATTTCGTGTTTCGTGGCTGTGAGGTGTTTTTAATTTCGTGTTTCGTGGCTGTGAGGTGTTTTTAATTTCGTGTTTCGTGGCTGTGAGGTGTTTTTAATTTCGTGTTTCGTGGCTGTGAAGTGTTTTTACTTTTGTGTTTTGTGGCTGTGAGGTGTTTTTAATTACGTGTTTCGTGGCTGTGAAGTGTTTTTAATTACGTGTTTTGTGGCTGTGAAGTGTTTTAAATTTCATGTTTCGTGGCTGTGAGGTGTTTTTAAAATTTCGTGTTTTGTGGCTGTGAAGTGTTTTTAATTTCGTGTTTTGTGGCTGTGAGGTGTTTTTAATTTCGTGTTTTGTGGCTGTGAGGTGTTTTTAATTACGTGTTTCATGGCTGTGAGGTGTTTTTAATTACGTGTTTTGTGGCTGTGAGGTGTTTTTAATTACGTGTTTCATGGCTGTGAGGTGTTTTTAATTACGTGTTTTGTGGCTGTGAGGTGTTTTTAATTACGTGTTTTGTGGCTGTGAGGTGTTTTTAATTACGTGTTTTGTGGCTGTGAGGTGTTTTTAATTATGTGTTTCGTGGCTGTGAAGTGTTTTTAATTTCGTGTTTTGTGGCTGTGAAGTGTTTTTAATTTCGTGGCTGTGAGGTGTTTTTAATTACGTGTTTTATGGCTGTGAGGTGTTTTTAATTACGTGTTTTGTGGCTGTGAGGTGTTTTTAATTACGTGTTTCGTGGCTGTGAGGTGTTTTTAATTACGTGTTTTGTGGCTGTGAGGTGTTTTTAATTTCGTGTTTTGTGGCTGTGAGGTGTTTTTAATTACGTGTTTCATGGCTGTGAGGTGTTTTTAATTACGTGTTTTGTGGCTGTGAGGTGTTTTTAATTACGTGTTTCATGGCTGTGAGGTGTTTTTAATTACGTGTTTTGTGGCTGTGAGGTGTTTTTAATTACGTGTTTTGTGGCTGTGAGGTGTTTTTAATCACGTGTTTTGTGGCTGTGAGGTGTTTTTAATTATGTGTTTCGTGGCTGTGAAGTGTTTTTAATTTCGTGTTTTGTGGCTGTGAAGTGTTTTTAATTTCGTGGCTGTGAGGTGTTTTTAATTACGTGTTTTATGGCTGTGAGGTGTTTTTAATTACGTGTTTTGTGGCTGTGAGGTGTTTTTAATTACGTGTTTCGTGGCTGTGAGGTGTTTTTAATTACGTGTTTTGTGGCTGTGAGGTGTTTTTAATTTCGTGGCTGTGAAGTGTTTTTAATTATGTGTTTCGTAGCTGTGAATTTTTATTTTATTTCGTGTTTTGTGTCTGTGAGGTGTTTTTAATCTTCTATATATTCTATATATGTATGTATATATGTATGTATATATATATATATATATATATATATATATATATATATATATATATATATATATATATATATATATATACTGAATATATATATATATATATATATATATATATATATATATATATATATATATATATATATATATATATACATATATATATATATCTCTGTGCAGTGCAGCGGGGCTAACCCCCGCTCTTGCAGGGAAAATGGCCTTAAAATGCCTGTTGTTGTTGTTATTGTCTCTCTGTGCAGTGTCTGTCTTGTGTTGTCTTGTCATGTGTTGTCACTGAACTACTCCCTCAAACTTTTGTGAAATCGTACTATTCCAACTTGACCCACGGCGGGAGTACGCGCTCTACTGAGTGGCGTTCTAGTTGGTGGTTGAATTCAATGATCAAGTCTGCAAAACCTCTTGAAATTTAAAGTGAATCAGATGAAAATTGAGGATTTTAGAAATTAACCTAAGTTGTTGACCTTTGGACTATGCTGACCTTTTGACACATGTTGACCTAAATAATTATTGGTGATTGAATTCAATGATCAAGTCTGCAAAACCTCATGAAATTTAAAGTGAATCAGATGAAAATTGAGGATTTTAGAAATTAACCTAAGTTGTTGACCTTTGGCCTATGCTGACCTTTTGACACATGTTGACCTAAATAATTATTGGTGATTGAATTAAATGATCAAGTCTGCAAATCCTCTTGAAATTTTAAGTGAATCAGATGAAAATTGAGGATTTTAGAAATTAACCTAAGTTGTTGACCTTTGGCCTATACTGACCTTTTGGCGCATGTTGACATAAATAATTATTGGTGGTTGAATTCAATGATCAAGTCAAGTCGGTCAAAGATCAAGTCTGCAAATCCTCTTCAAATTTCAAGTCAATGGGATGAAAATTGACGATTGTAAAGATTTGGCCTTTGTTGACCTTTTCATCTTTAGACCTCAAAATAATTGGTGGTTAAATTCAGTGACCGGATATGCAAATCCTCTTCAAATTGCAAGTCAATCGGTGAAAAATTAGGATTTTAGAAATTTGACAAAGTTTTTGCCCTTTGGTCTATGTTGACCTTTTGACCTCAAAATCAATAGGCTTCTTCCTTATGGTCAAATCTATCATTCAGTGAGGTTTCGTAAAGATCGGTTTAAAATTGTGACCTGTAGGCGACTGACAAACAGATAGACAGACAGACAGACAGGGTTGAAAACAACCTCCACTGTCGACCTTTGGTGGTGGAGGTAGTAATGTCAACAAGTAACTTCGCAATGATGGAATTATTAAACAAAGCTGATGGAATGACGTAGCTCATTCTCATTTCACTTAAATGATACACTTTTGTTTGGGTTAAATAAACGAGTTTCCTTTCAAGAAACGTCAACACAGGAAGAGGCCATTAGACCTATCAAGTCGGCGCAATGGTTGCCAACCTATGGCTGTTTGTTCGTGCGCTAGCATTTAAAAAATAAAGTCTGTGGTATGACTCGGTCGAGATTCGAACCACCGACTTTTCCGGACTCGGAGAAGGTGCTCTAACCCGGACTCGGAGAAGGTGCTCTAACTACTCTGGACTCGGAGAAGGTGCTCTAACTACTACACCACCGGGGCTGGTTAAGATAAATAAAAATAACTAGAACGGCACTCAGTAGTGAGCATACCTCCACCTGGTTGGCCATAATCACTCAATTGTGAAGAATCACTTTAAAAATTATACTAGCTGTATCCGGATTCGGATGTTCACAAATATTGAATCGATTCGTCCTTGTCCCACACACAACCTGTCCAACAAGTTTCGTCCAAATCCATCAATAACTTTTTGAGATATCCTGCTATGTATCGTTTTGGCCCGATCTTCCAATGGTGAAGAATCACTTAAAAAAATTAAATAATTCTCATATCCGAATCCATATTCAGATCTTAACCAAAATGGAATCGATTCGTCCTTGTCCCACACCTAACCTCTCCACCAGGTTTCGTCCAAATCCATCAATAACTTTTTGAGATATCCTGCTATGTATCGTTTTTGGCTCTATCCCCCGATGGTGAAGAATCGCTTAAAAAATTAAATAATTCTCATATCCAAATCCATATTCAGATCTTCACCAAAATGGAATCTATCTCTCCTTGTCAGAGACCAAATCGGTCCACCAGGTTTCGTCCAAATCCATCCACAACGTTTTGAGATATCCTGCTATGTATCGTTTTTGGCCCAATCTTCTAATGGGGAAGAATCACTTTAAAAATTATACTAGCCGGATCCGAATCCGGATCTTCACCAAAATCGAATCATTTCGTCCTTGTCACATACGCTACATCTCTGTCAAATTTCGTCCGCATCCCTCCACAACTTTTTGAGATATTTTGTTCACGGACAAACGGACAGACAAACACAGGGGTGAAAACCCACCTCCATCCACCTTTGGTTGCGGAGGTATTAAAAATTACAAAAATAAATACTGCCATTCCAAAAAACCTACAGATAAGCAAATACACGAGCCAAGCAAATACACGAGCCTACCTTCTGCAGCAGCATCCACGAATTGAAAGCGAACGTTTGAACACGCACAACGTTATGTATGTATATCTGCGCATGTTTTCAGGCGAATCATATGCGTCTCGCCCGAGGCTGAAGAGTCATCTTACGTTGTCTGCAAAACGTTCTATTGTGCGTAACGTTTGTTTTCTGCATAATCGTGGCCAAATTGAAAGCTGAATCACACACACGCCAGTTGACGGTATTTTATTTAATGCGTCAACGCTTCTTTTGTTGTTCTAATTTGTTAGGACAACTGATGTTTTGTGGACGCTGAAAAGGGTAGAAGTTTTGAGTCTGAAACTTCCATCTTTCTCCCACATCTGCATTGGAAACTTTGTCCGTCTCCCACTCTAGAAATACAGGTGGGGTGATGGCTGAATCGTGTCGCTTTGCCTGGCTGTGCACGACCTGGACTTGCCTTCCTTCATGAATTATACACAAAGAATTAAGTTAAGCACCCCCCCGTTTTTTTACAACCTCGCACATTACAAGTTTGTTGTCGTCAAAACAGTGTAATATACCCATGATATTGCTATATTTTCTGGAGAAGTGATATTATGGTCACATAAAAACATAACAATCATGCCGTTTTCAATATTTTATTCTGAATAATTTAAGGTGAAATTTTTTGGGAATTTTAGGCATATTTTCACCTCAATTTAAGTATGGAGCTATAGGTCCATCACGGACAGTGTGGATGACGTTTATGTTTTCTAACGTACAGTCATTGTTCTGAGAAGACCTCTAGCGATCTTTGCGTCAATAACGTGTGTAGGACCCACGTGATCGGATGGAGCAAGGTGCTGTGACAACCATCCCCTGGCCTGCGTACAGTCCTGACCTGAACCCCCTCGAGCACGTTTGGGACATGTTGGGACGACAAATTGCGAAGATGGTCCCTCCAATAGCCAATCTGGATGAATTGGAACGTGCATTACATCGGGAATGGAACAACCTGCCACAGCAACGCATACGACGGCTTACAGGGTCTATGAGACGTAGGGTTGAGTCAGTGATCCGATCACGTGGGTCCTACACACGTTATTGACGCAAAGATCGCTAGAGGTCTTCTCAGAACAATGACTGTACGTTAGAAAACATAAACGTCATCCACACTGTCCGTGATGGACCTATAGCTCCATACTTAAATTGAGGTGAAAATATGCCTAAAATTCCCAAAAAATTTCACCTTAAATTATTCAGAATAAAATATTGAAAACGGCATGATTGTTATGTTTTTATGTGACCATAATATCACTTCTCCAGAAAATATAGCAATATCATGGGTATATTACACTGTTTTGACGACAACAAACTTGTAATGTGCGAGGTTGTAAAAAAACGGGGGGGTGCTTAACTTAATTCTTTGTGTATAGAATGCATTAATGAACTAGAATGTGTTAATGAACTAGAATGCTTTGTGCATATTGAGACAAAATTGCATCAATGAAGGTAAACTTGAAAAAAAATCAAAATATGATCCCCATGGCTAATCGATCATAAGTATGAAGTTTCGCATCCGTCAGTTAAGCGGTTCTGATGAAACGATTATCTTTTAGCGGGATTATCTTTTCGTGTGCGTGGGAAGGTTCGAAGCCTTATCTGATCGGGAAGACACGGGGTTAATCCGAACCCACAGAACAAAGAAACAAAACAAGACACAAAAGTAAAATTCCAAAAATATATATTTATTTACAGTAATGTAAAAGTCAACGAAAGGTGAGGTAAACTAAAATTCCTAATTGAGACGTCTCCACTTGCAGACTCACAACGACATGACAGGGGAAAAGATCAAATAAAAGAAAGTGTGTTTGTGTGGTGCGTTGTCCGGTATTCAGCCTGGCATCCCCAAACGACCCTCGAAAGCCTGGTCGTCATACAAGTCTCGAGTCACCGTGCGGGAAAACACGTGTTGGCGCGAAGTCGCACCCACAGCCAGCTGCCGGTGCGAGGCAAGCAGGCAAGAGCGCCTCCCTTGGTCTGCACGATCTTTCCACATTCCACCAAAGCTCTGAACTCGCTCCACCAGCGAACACGGCACGAAGCGCAGCCATTCTCTAGCGCGACCACGACAAAGAGAAAGAGCGAGCGAAGCGACCGTCCCTAACTCAAAGCCAGGACCAGGACAAGAGTAAAAGGCAAACACAGCCATTCTCTTCTAAAGCCAGCACAAAAGAGAGAGAATGCGACCACTTCCAACGAACGCCAGGACCAGAAGAGACCAAGATGGCGAGACGGTGACTTTTTCCTTCAGCTCTCAAATGTTCAACGCTGACATCACAATCGGTCCAATCACCAACCTCTGTTCATCACTCCATGGCTTCTTAACCAGTCACAAAGCTTGGGGTGTGGCCTCACCATCACGAGTCATGGGGGGTGGGGGGGGGGGGGGGGGGGGCGAAGTCTAATCTCTGTTCAGGAATGTTCAGATGACGTCGGGGTTTACTTGTCGATTGGCAAATGCTATTTGTGTCAGACCTGGCGGCATGGTTGGATCATGGAGCACATTGCCTAGCCGGCTGAGTTTTATAAGAACATTAGGGAAAAATCACAGGGAGGCAATACATACTGGGGATCATTAACCATATGCCCGATAATTAATGAGCACAAAACCACCCTCCTTATGGCAACATGCAAACACTCTTAACCTGAACATTTTCCCTGCTTATGTACATTGAGATGGCTTCTTCTACTTCGCGTCACACGGTCCATACTAAAACCTACACATTCCTGACTTTACTAGGGTATGTCTTCACCAATCCCCACAGATGTAACAATATATATATATATATTATATATATATATATATATATATATATATATATATATATATATATATATATATATATATATATATATATATATATATATATATATATATATATATTGTTGTGGATATGAGGATTGTATATTTTTATTGTGTGTTTTATTAATATTGCTTGATTCTGGACCCTCCTGCCTCCAGTGTTGTATAAAGGTCAGAAGGGCGTTCCCGTAGTTAGTTCCATAAAGCATACATGGAGGACACCATAACACCCCTGTTCAATAGTTATATCTTTATTATGTGTCTTAGGGTAAGGCCTTGTCTTCCATTAAGATGACACTCCATTGCACCAAGTGAAATAGATAGATTCCCTTCATTCCCATTCCCAAAACCTCCATTTCCCCTTTTGTCATTGCCAAGCCTCGGTTGCAAATTACATCCCCTCCAAAACCACCATTGAACATGTGCTCGGGTCGGGGAAGAAGGGCGTGCCCGCCCGTCGTCATCAAGGGCGGAGCCAGAGGGTCGCGCGACGACCAACCAGGGCCGAGGTGAGCACACCGATGGGCGTGTCCTGAAGGCCGGCGGCTTGATCGCCGGAGGCGTTATAAAAGCGCGCGCACGAACCAACGTGGTTGTCGATGGTGAGGAGTTGTTGGAGAGTGAGATCGTCCAGGGAAGCACAAAGCCTGCTATTCGTCGCCTTGCTCGCCAAAGTTGGACCAAGCAAAGGAGTTAAGCAAGAAGCCTGGAGAAAGCACGCGACGTCCACGCAGCAACACAGCCACAGCCACAACAACAGCAGCTTCAGATACAGCAGCTTGGGGCCTGGACGGCAGTTTGGAGCAGGGCCGCGAAGGAACGGCGGCTGCTAAACGCGCCGATCGTGCTGCAGGACCCCTTGGACCTTCCTCTCCCTCCAGCCATCCACCTCCTGCCTTTCCATCCTTTTGTGTACGTGAGTTTGTTCTGTGTGTCTTGTCCCTGGGTATTTAATTAAGTTTGTATAAGGAATTTGCACTGTGTCTCTAAAATCTTCTGTATATTATTTTCTTATCTTTCCTTCTCCTTGGTTTTTTTGAGCCTGTGAATAGTAAATAAATTATATTCGTATTTCCAACCTTTTTGTCTTCTTCTTCACATCCGTGTCGCCTTAGTCTTTTCCCTCTTGAATATCTGTGGCGCGATCCGGCCAACGTTCAGGAATCGGGTTAGTCGGGGTAACTGTTAGGGCCGCGGGGCCTCCGCTCGGCAAAACCAACATCTTATCCGCGGTCCGTAACAATTGGTGTCTGGGAGTGAGATACGAGGCCCGAACCAAATTTTTAAAACATCTAGAAAAACAAAATTTGGTCAAAATTTGCAGCGGCCGAAATTTGGTTTGTTTTAAAGAAAAACCCGAATTTTGAAATCGCGCCATGGCTAGTCAAGGCGATCGGATGCAGGTGGGTGAGCTAGAAGAGGGGTTAGAGGTAACACAGGACCACAGGGAAGAAAAGGAGGCGAGCAATGAGGAGGTGGTTGAGGAGGTATCAGGTGCACAAAATGGCGCTCTCGCGCACGTGGTTACAGCGGCACCAAATTTTGCCACGCCCGTGACCGTAGCAGCGGGCTTTGATGTGGGGGACTTCATGGCGCAATTCACCAAGATGCTGAGAATAGAGGGGGAGAAATTGAGTAATAAAATTGAAGCGATATTAATGAACGGAATGAGGGCCGATAATGAGGGAGTGGCGAGGGACAGAGCCGCATACGAGGTAAGGGAGGCTGAGAATGAGGTCAACCGCAGGTTGAGCGAGCAGGTCCCAGGGGTGCACGAGGAGGTAACGCGGGTCAAGAAGCGCTGGTTGAGCGAGGTGGAGGAAAGCGCGGGTAAAATGACGGGTGTAGAAATCGCGACACGGGGTATGGGGCAGCCGGCGACCGTTGAGGTAGGAGAGGAAATTTTATTAAAGCCAACGGTCGTTGAGGTGAATAAAGAAAAAGAAGTGCTGGGAATTAAAATTGAAGAGATGACGGAGGTAGCCCGGGAATTGCAGGGAGAAATGGAAAATGTGCAAAGTCCCTGCTCACATCACGATGCTGTGCTTAATAACACCAATGAAAGTTTGCAGGTGGTGTTGGAGCGAAGGAGGAGGATCCCCCAGGTGAGTCGTGCTGTGTATTGTGCGGGGAGATTTTGTAGAAGGATGTTTGGCGACAAAAGAATTTTCGCGCGATTGGGGTCAATATGGCACCCGGGCGTTGTTGAAGGGTCCCGTGTGAGTGGAAATAGCACGCGAGTGAAAAAAAAGTGTGCGTCAAGGGGTGAGCGTGTTACGAAGCGCGAGTGTGATACTGAGTGCGAGCGAGAATGCACGTCGGGGTGTACGGAGTGTGACACAGGGAGTGAGAGCGATACGGAGTGTACGTGCGAGGGTGAGAGTGACCCGGAGAGTGACTTGGTGGTGGAGCGGGTGCGAGAATGCACGCTTGGAATGGTCGAGGGTGTGCGAGGAAGCACACCTGAGTTGGTCATGGCACGGGTGTGGGAGAGCCCATCTGAGCGCGGTAGTGGGTGGATGCAAGAGTGCACGCCCATGGTGAGTGGTACGGAGTACGTACCGGGGGAGAGTGCGCAAGACGGTGCGCGAGGTGTGTTAAGGGAGTGTGCGAACGGCGAGTGTGCGCGAGAGGTGTGGTGTGTAACAGGGGTTGCGTTGGTGGAATGGACGGACGGCGTTGGAACGCCGGGTTTTGTGAGTGTCAAAAGGGTCGCGTGTGCGTGTGGGCATGCGAGTAAAGCATCGACGTTGAACGGGGCAGCGTTTAGGGCGACGGATAGCCGATGCGAGCACTCGGGGCGCGGTGTGCTTTGTTGGATGCCAGGCCCGGTGCGGATCGATGCTGCGTCGCTTCTCTTCGAAGCGTCGTTGCCGATTCGGGCTTGGCCCCGCCCTGCACGGTCGAGTCCAGGCCTTGTCGGGCGAGGCGACCGGTCCGGTTCAAGGGTGAGTGGAAGGAAGCGGAACGGTGCCCCCTCGCGGGGACGGGGTTCCGACCGGGCGAGCCTCAGCCATCGGGCCCGGGACCGTAAGGTACCGAGCCGCGATGACGCGTGGAACCTCGGCCCGAGCATGCCTCCTCCCCAGAGTCGTGAATGCCGGACGGATCCAACTACAGGCGACCAAACCACCCGAATTCATTGCTCGGCTTTACGAAGCCGAGTTTAATGATGTCATGACGCACCGAGCCTCGGATATAGCGGACGACGATGATGATATTGATAGTGTTTTTGATCCGAAATTTAGAAAAGTGAATAGAATTGGCAGTAATTGGAAAATTTTTGATTGGTTGCAATTGGATGAGCCAAATTGATAGAAGATACCCGATGTGGTGGGATGGCAACTCTGCCATCTCTCACAAGAGGGGACAAAGGAGCACTAGATTTATGGGGTTTGGCAGTGAAAACTAGCCCGGGAGGGTTAGGATATAATGATAGGGACCTAGAAGATGACCTTAAGTAACGTTAAGATTAGGTAGTGACAATGATACCTGTAGTGGGGACGCAGGTAGATTAGAGTGGATGATAATGACGTGGTATGTGCTTAGTTTAAAGGGAAGATGGGGAGCACTAAGTTAGCAGGGCAACAGGTAGATTAGATGATGCCGTGTGAGTGTTGGAGGTGTATTCAGAATTGTATTGTGAAAAGTGTGTAAGGAACAGGTGTGATTGCACAGGTGTGCAACTGAACAGGTGGATGGAGCAGTGTATGAGGGAGTGATGGTGATGTGTGTTGTGTTGACCAAATGGTCCAGGAAGGAAGGAGGGTACAGGTGGCACCAGGTGTGATTGCACAGGTGTGCAACGACAGGTGTATGGAGAATGGTTGTGTGGAATAAATGGTATGGAGTATATGGAGTATTGGAATGGATGGTCATGGAGTGAGTATGGTGGAAACTATGGAGTGGAGTGGATGGTGCGAAGGTGTGAATGGGGGAAGGATGGACCCCATCACGAATACCCGGGGAAGGTAGTGTAAGTGTTAGGTAGAGGGTATAGGTAAATTGTGGTTGGATATTGGCATCTGTGGTGCGGGTGAAAGAATGGTATTTGGATGGGTGCATTAGTGTTGTGGAAATGGCTGGGCGTGTAGCCTGTTAGTGTATGTAGTTGGTTTGGGCACTCCACCACTGTGAGGATGTCGGCCAGGTGAGGCCGCAGGTGGGCTCTGGGAGCCGGTAGAGTTGTTGTGGATGGGGCCCGAGGATCCGGAGGACGGACCCGGGTAGCCCAGTGCCAGAGGGCACCGAGGGGTGACAGAGCCAGGAGGGGCCTTCCCCAGTTAGATAGGTTAGGTAAGGAGCAGGTAAGCTCGGGTGGCAACTACAGTGGTGGAGGTGTGCAGGTGGGTAGACCTGCTGGGAGAGCTACACACCCCAGCCCAGAAATTGTGTAATTGCACCGGGAGATGAATCGGGGGAGTGAGACCCCAAATTGAGAAGCACCACAGTTTGGTCAATAGGAATTGGTTTTTCGAACCCATAGTGTAAGTTGGCCAATGGATTGGCAGGGAAGACCCCGGGTAGTGTAAAGTGTGTTAATGTCATTTAGAGGATAGTTAGGATGGAGATCTCCTTGCACCATCTACATCCACTCACCTGAGGTGATGTAACTCCACACCATGCCATGTTTTTATTATTTTTAGGATGCAAATGTTTTGGATTGTGAGACGCATCATGACGTGGGTGTGACATTGTGCTGATGTTCCATCTCTTCCTCCTTAGGAGGATTGATGATGAATTGGGTGATGGCAAATTTTGGATAGAGGGAGTGAAGACGAATTTGGTATAGGGGGAAGATGTGACGGTAGCGACGGATTTGTAAATGTGTAGATTGTTGTACATATGGGGTAAGGGCAAGGGTAGTGTAGGTGACAGGGGGGGTGACGTACGGTAGGGACGAGCTTTCTCACTTCGCTCTCCGTACGCATTTCGCCTTGCATTGCCTTGTTTGAGGTGTACCCTTGTGACCTTACCCCTCGCTCATCTGTCTCTCCCCCCCCCCCTTTGTCTCCCACACGAGGACCTGTGCGCCACTGGGCGCCGAGGGGAGTGTGCGTGAGTCCGCCATTGTGCGCCCGGAACTCCCAGAACCAGCTGTCTGCATCGATGCACCACATTATGGACCACATGTCTGTGGCTGAGCACCACTTATGGACCCCATGGGTTGGGGCATGGCCCCTCTGCTGGAATCGGCCATGAAGGCCCGAAATCTTGCTGGCAGACCTTGGCCACAGGGCACCGATGCCCCACAGGTGAACCACACTAGTCGGCCCTGTGAGCCATAAATAAAATAAATAAAAATGGACACGTTGGGTGCATTTTAATAGTGCAAATAGGCCGCCAGCAAAGGAAGATGACAACACCAGGAAAATAATAATAGCCAGCAGAGGGAGCCGAAGAGCAAGAGACCACCTGCAGGGTTAGGGGTTGTTGTTTTTATTTTTATTCATGAACAATGATGACTGTGCACCGATTGGTGCTTGAGGGTGTGTTGGTGCGTTTTGGGTGCTTTCATGGTGCATTGATGCAGAGCAGACTGTCTCTCCCCCCCAAAAGAACAATCACAGGTCGGGTTGCGTATTGTAAATAAAGTAACGTCATTGTAAATAATGCTCCCCACCGTCAGTGTATAGTTTGAAGACCATTCCGCAATTCGGTTAGCTGTGGGCGTGAGTCTGTTAGGTAGGGTGCAATGGAGCAGCGGGACATATTTATTTATGTTTTAAAACTGTCGCACTCAGGGTCAGGTTAAATGTAGAGGGAACTACACCTACGTGTCACACTAAGTTAAAGTTATAGGCCCGGGTTGTGCCTAAGAGGAGGAGGGTGCAGTGTTGTGGATATGAGGATTGTATTTTTTTATTGTGTGTTTTATTAATATTGCTTGATTCTGGACCCTCCTGCCTCCAGTGTTGTATAAAGGTCAGAAGGGCGTTCCCGTAGTTAGTTCCATAAAGCATACATGGAGGACACCATAACACCCCTGTTCAATAGTTATATCATTATTATGTGTCTTAGGGTAAGGCCTTGTCTTTCATTAAGATGACACTCCATTGCACCAAGTGAAATAGATAGATTCCCTTCATTCCCATTCCCAAAACCTCCATTTCCCCTTTCGTCATTGCCAAGCCTCGGTTGCAAATTACATCCCCTCCAAAACCACCATTGAACATGTGCTCGGGTCGGGGAAGAAGGGCGTGCCCGCCCGTCGTCATCAAGGGCGGAGCCAGAGGGTCGCGCGACCAACCAGGGCCGAGGTGAGCACACCGATGGGCATGTCCTGAAGGCCGGCGGCTTGATCGCCGGAGGCGTTATAAAAGCGCGCGCACGAACCAACGTGGTTGTCGATGGTGAGGAGTTGTTGGAGAGTGAGATCGTCCAGGGAAGCACAAAGCCTGCTATTCGTCGCCTTGCTCGCCAAAGTTGGACCAAGCAAAGGAGTTAAGCAAGAAGCCTGGAGAAAGCACGCGACGTCCACACAGCAACACAGCCACAGCCACAACAACAGCTGCTTCAGATACAGCAGCTTGGGGTCTGGACGGCATTTTGGAGCAGGGCCGCGAAGGAACGGCGGCTGCTAAACGCGCCGATCGTGCTGCAGGACCTCTTGGACCTTCCTCTCCCTCCAGCCATCCACCTCCTGCCTTTCCATCCTTTTGTGTACGTGAGTTTGTTCTGTGTGTCTTGTCCCTGGGTATTTAATTAAGTTTGTATAAGGAATTTGCACTGTCTCTAAAATCTTCTGTATATTATTTTCTTATCTTTCCTTCTCCTTGGTTTTTTTGAGCCTGTAAATAGTAAATAAATTATATTCGTATTTCCAACCTTTTTGCCTTCTTCACATCCGTGTCGCCTTTGTCTTTTCCCTATTGAATATCTGTGGCGCGATCCGGCCAACGTTCAGGAATCAGGTTAGTCGGGGTAACTGTTAGGGCCGCGGGGCGTCCGCTCGGCAAAACCAACATCTTATCCGCGGTCCGTACCAATATATATATATATATATATATATATATATATATATATATATATATATATATATATATTGTTATGGTTGAGCAATAAAAGAGACCCCCTCTAGTTAATTACACGACAACATGAAGCCTGCATTAGTTAGTTATTTCTTATTAAATGTAAAGATTAGCTCCCTTTCCATTCTGTAGTAATTAAAGCATATATGCGTTGAGTTAGGCAGGATTCCAACCCCTTGTGTTATTGAAGAAGACGTTGGTTCATGGGTGGGCGAGCACGGGCTGGGGAACCTTCCAGAGGGAGGCGGGGCTGAATGAACTACCGCACGTGACGAACAGCGGCCAATGGTAGGTCATGGAACCTTCCAGAAGGAGGCGGGGCTGAATGACCACACGTGACCAACAGCGACCAGTGCTAGGCCGTGGAACCTTCCAGAAGGGCATTTCCCCCCTGATAAAAGTCCGTACTGATCGTAGCCCGGGCTGGTTCTCCTCCGTGCTGGTCATCCTCCGAGGTGGTTCTTCTCCGTGCTGATCGTTCCTCCGTGCTGACCTTCCTCCGAGCTGGTCGTTCTCCAAGCTGATCATTCTTCATGCTGATCCTCCTTCGCGCTGTCTACCGGATCGGCCTGTACGCTCCGCGCAGGAACTGCCCTCACCCGAATCAGCGTCCGCACGTCCTCCCCGTACGAGTCTAACCGGAGTGACTTATCCCCTGTGTGTGTGTGCCAGGCGCCTGTGTTGGGAATAGCAAGGTAAGGATTTATGTTAAGACTGCTTCTCGTACTTTTTTTGTGAATAACGACGTGTACATTGTATTTCCTCTCGACCTGCCCGTGTGCGTCCTCTTCCCCATTGACCCAGCATAGTTCGAACCAAATTCGTCTGCTCGATTAGGTCCGTAGATCACGCAGTGTAAAACCGTGACCCACACCGTGCTATTCGCTCGGCGCGCCTGATTGAACTAGGTGTGGGATCGCGAGGGGTTCAATACCCGGTCATGTGGTCTCGAAGGTATTCAGATCACGGTCAACCCTTCGGCCCGTGGTTGGGGGAATGGCGACTGGAGTTGCTCCGCAACCCGCCGGGCGTGAGCTTCGTCGCGGTCGACGGCCCGTGGACTGTGGGGAAGCGGGGTCTTAACCCCTCCCCTTCGTATGTTGACAGACACGGGATCCGCAATAATATACATGCTGTCTCATGCCCTAAGGGCAGAGTAACTGTTAGATTCAGCATTCATACGAAAATGGTAGCACCCAGCGCTGCTTTAGTGCAAAACACAAAGCAAGAGTTTAAAAGACCCTTCCTATGTCCTTTTTCTCAAGACTGCATGGGGTAAGGTGTTCTATGACTCTAGTTTTACCTGTGCCTCGCTTCTGCCTCTTTTATACCCGTGGTGGAGTCTCCCTTCCATTATCAGTGTCCCTGTATGACTTTTTTGATGAGGCAATTTTTTATTTACAAAATTGCTTGCAAAGGAATAGGAAATTAAGTAATGTTACACTTTGTGGAAAAAAAAACATTTATTAATAATAATGATACAACCCAATTTCAATTGTGTACAACACCAATTTGCTATTCACCATTTTAAACCAGGATTCTGGACCTGAGGTCTGAGTGGAGTCACTGGAAAAACAACGTACATTCCAATGTAGTTCAGTCGCAGGCTCAAACAAAGTATATTGCAAGTTAAAGAAACAATATGCAGGAACAAACAAAATCCAGTTGTACTGTTAATTTATTGGCATCAATATTCACAACGCCTTGGTCTCAGCTCGAGTAGAGATTCAAGAGGGCGGGTGGGGGAAGTTATTTCAACAAATGTCACAAAGGTACAGGAACGACCCAAGTTTCCAAAAAGTTACCCTGAGGGTAGAATTCATTCTCACCATCAGCATTGCTTGCCAATGGCAATTAAAAACAACCGTTCCAATATTTACTCCTTTTAGTCCAGATCGGCTCTCTTGCGTCAGAAGTTTGGGCCTATCAAGACCATACTTCATATGCCTCAAAGTGTTGTAGAGAGAACACAGGGCCTGTCCCCCAAAAACCTTCGGGAAAACTGTAGGTGCTGCCTGCAAGATACTCTCCAGGAAAGTGAGCAGTTCTACCCATCCCGAGTCAACAAGCAGTCCATTAGGTCAGTACAACCTAGTAGCCTTGAAGGCCATTGTAGACTTTCCAAGTGGGCTCTTGCTTCAGCACTCGCTGCAGCTCTGAAAGGAGAATTTATTCCAAGTTAAGCACGTGGAAAAAGAAAGTTGCCATAATTGTAAATTGTAAACGGTCAGAGTTTTGTCTGTTAAAAACAAGGTAAAACATCTCAAACAAAAAGAAGGGGGTTAAAAACATTACATATGGTTACAAAAAAATGGACATTAAAAATATGATCATTACCAACCGTATTGGGACAACAAATTGAAACCGGAAATGAACACAGATACCTGCATTGAATTCTTTTTTTTTATACCTCCACGCCAAAGGCATTGTTTGAGCTTTCCGTCCACTATAGGTTTTCGTTACCACGATAACTTAAGAATGGCTGAAAGGATCCAAGTGAAACTTCGTACAAGTATGTACAACTAGAATGTAAAATAACCATGCAATAACTATGGAATTTGCTTGTAAAGAGGTGAAAGGTCAGAGGTAAAAATTCTGTTATCGAGCTAACTTACGAACCAGTCATGGGATTTTGACCAAACTTGGCAAAAGTATATCTTCTTATTATAATAGAGCAAACGTATATGGTTATGTATGTCGCTATGTATGTATGTTTATATGCGACGAAAACGTCTTCTTCTTCTTCAAATTAAATTACCACCCTCTTAATTGCGTTAAGACTGCTGAAACCCCTCAGACCTTTGATGACCCTTTAATTCCCCCAAGACCCTTCAGACCACAAAGACCTAAAATACCCTTCAAGGCCCTGAGGCTCAAAAAGACCCCGAATACCCAAAGCCCCAAAACACCCCGAAGACCCAAAACACCCCCGAAGACCCAAAACACCCCCGAAGACCCAAAACACCCCCGAAGACCCAAAACACCCCCGGAGACCCAAAACACCCCCGAAGACCCAAAACACCCCCGAAGACCCAAAACACCCCCGAAGACCCAAAACACCCCGAAGACCAAAAACACCCCGAATACCCAAAACACCCCGAATACCCAAAACACCCCGAATACCCAAAACACCCCGAATACCCAAAACACCCCGAATACCCAAAACACCCCGAAGACGCAAAACACCCCGAAGACCCAAAACACCCCGAAGACCCAAAACACCCCGAAGACCCAAAACCCCCCCTTAGACCCAAAAACACCCCAAAGACCCAAAACACACCGAAGACCCAAAACAGCCCGAAGACCCAAAACAGCCCGAAGACCCAAAACAGCCCGAAGACCCAAAACAGCCCGAAGACCCAAAACAGCCCGAAGACCCAAAACAGCCCGAAGACCCAAAACAGCCCGAAGACCCAAAACAGCCCGAAGACCCAAAACAGCCCGAAGACCCAAAACACCCCGAAGACCCAAAACACCCCGAAGACCCAAAACACCCCGAAGACCCAAAACACCCCGAAGACCCAAAACAGCCCGAAGACCCAAAACAGCCCGAAGACCCAAAACAGCCCGAAGACCCAAAACAGCCCGAAGACCCAAAACACCCCGAAGACCCAAAACATCCCGAAGACCCAAAACACCCCGAAGACCCAAAACAGCCCGAAGACCCAAAACACCCCGAAGACCCAAAACAACCCGAAGACCCAAAACACCCCCGAAGACCCAAAACACCCCCGAAGACCCAAAACACCCCCGAAGACCCAAAACACCCCCTAAGACCCAAAACACCCCCGAAGACCCAAAACACCCCCGAAGACCCAAAACACCCCAAAGACCAAAAACACCCCGAAGACAAAAAACACCCCGAATACCCAAAACACCCCGAAGACTAAAAACACCCCGAAGACCCAAAACACCCTGAAGACCCAAAACACCCCTAAGACCCAAATACCCTTAAAGACCAAGAAGAACCAAAAGAACCTTAAGACCCAAAAGCACCTGAAGACCCAAAAGGTATAAGACCCTTAAGACCCAAAAGCCTCTGAAGACACCAAAGACCCAAAAGACCATGAAGACCCAAAACACCTCAAAGACCCAAAATACCCTTAAAGGCCCAGAGGATACAAAAGACCCTGAAGCCCCAAATGGCCATGAAGACCCAAAACACCATGAAACCCAAAAGACACCGAAATGGTCAAAGATGCCTACCCCTCTGAAACGATGTGCGGTGAGGCGCGCGGAGCGCGCCGAGTCACACGCTAGTACAGTATTATGATGCAAAGATCAACTGATTAAATTTCGGGATCAAAGGTCAAGTCAGGTAAAAATGTGATACTTGAGACCAGCTGAAGAGATTTAATTCAAACTTGGTATAAGTGTGTATAATGATATAATAATGTGAGTGGAGGCATATTGGTCGACGTCGAAGATTGCCGTTCTAGTTTATTATTATTACCAGGTCTATGTGACTACTGCTACTACTGTACTGCTGCTCATGACAGTTATATTGTTGCGAATATGGAATTTGGCCTCCATATCCGCTTGTAAATATTCCCCTATTTTCTCCAATACTCCCCAACTTTCCCCGATCCCCCATTCCCTAGTCCCATTGCATGTAAATAACAATCAGTAGAGCCGACCTTCCCCTTATTCCCCCATTAAATGTCGTGCCCAGGTCCACCGCACCACACGTAGACAACTTTCGGACATCTTCCTAGTTATTCTTATTCTATGTCAGTTAAGGCCTCGTCTCCATTAATTATGACTCTTCGTTGCACCAGAATGTGATTATATGGCATCAGTAGTGAGTTTAGGACCTTTCCCATACCTCCTCCCATCTTCTTCCCCAAACAACAACAATAACAACAACTACAACAACAATTACAACTACAACTACGACTACAACAACAGAGGGGCGGGGAGTGTGCGTCCTCACACCGGCTCGGTTACCCGCCATGACCATACGCTCCACGGCGTTACCCCGAAGGGGCTGGCTGTCAGCTCCTCGTCAGGGGCGGAGCCAGTAACCCCCCCCGCACGCACCCAATGAGAAGCAACGTGCCGATTCCACGAGGCGGAGCTAACGAGCCGAGGGCGTGTCACTCCCCGCCGGATATACGCGGCCACGCGCCGGATGTGACGTCAGATGCGCCCCCAGCCTGGAGAGAGAAGTCGCCACCCCTCGAGCGCTGCAATACCTCCACCGCATCTCTTAAACTGGACCGTACGTGATCCGGCCCTGAGCCCAGGTGCACCTGGAGCGATCGCTACCCGCCTGTCCTGTCCATCAATCCCCGTGTGAGTGAGCCTTGTCCCGTTTATCTGTCGTCCGTTGGGGTTAATATAAGTGTGTTTAAGTGCCCACCTTCCTATGTTTCCCTCTTGTCCCTGTAATCTAAACCTTCCGCATTATTGTAATAACAACCTTTGAGAACCGTATCCCTGGTGTCGTGTCGTATTAATTCCAGCCGTGTGTCTTCTTTTTCCTTCATTGGTCTAGCATAGCGCGATTAGTCAACGTTCGGGCACAATCGGGTAACTTGTGCAGACGTGGTCATACCATAAAACCGCTCGGTAAATAACATCCAAGCCACGTCTGTAACAATTGGTGTCGAGGAGTGGAATTCGAACCCGGGACTAAATTAGTTAGGCCCAAATTTTGGGAGGGAAAATCGATTCGGAGCGCGTTTCCCGCGCGAAATTATAACGGCGAAATTTGAATTTGTTTTACGAAAATAAAAAAATAAAAACCGAATTTTGAAAGTCGCGCTATGGCGGATCAAGACAGCTGGGGTCCGGTAAAGGAGAGTGAGGTAGGGTCGATCCAGGACCAAAATGAGGGACAGGAGGAGAGCGAAGCAGTGAGGGCGGCAGGTTCGCAAAATAGCGCCGTCACGCACGAAGAAGCGGGCGCGCAAAATGGCGCCTCGCTGATCACCGCGCCAGCGACCGTGGCAGCGCCCCCGATGGATTGGGGCCTTTTTTTTATACAAATGAAGGCCCTTATGGCCCAGAATAGTGAGCGATTGGAGAACCGGATGGATGCTCAGGGTGAGCGATTGGAGGGCCAAATGAGGGGTACCGGTGAGGGATTAGAAAAGAAATTTGAGGGGTTAGACAACGGGATAAAAGAAGTAAAGAATGGGTTAACGGGGGTAGAAAACAGAATGGCCGCTCAAGAGAATCAAATAGAGGGAGTGAAAAATGGGTTAGAGGGGTTAGAAAACAGTATGGAAGGCAAATTGAGGGACATGAGGGACCAAGCGGAAAGGGAAGTTAAACAAATGGAGCAGCAGATAGAGGGGGTCAGAATGGGGGTAGAAACCAAACTGGATGCTCACAGGGAGGAAATGGAGCAGATGAGGGTGGCATCTGGGCAGGAGATGCAAGTGATGGGAGAGGAGATCAGAAGAGGAGTGAGTGAGGAGGTCGGAGGAGTGCGCGAGGAGGTGAGGCACTGTAAGGAGCGCATGGAGAAAGAGGTGAGAAAGGGGACTGTAAAATTGCAAGGTGGTATAGAGGAGTTGACGCTGGGAGTAGAACAACTGACAGTGGGACAAAAGGAGTTGGGGGACCAGGTAAAGAAGAACACAGCGGTAATAGAGGGTTTAAAATCGACACAGAAGGAGATGAAAAAGGACGTAGGGGTAATTAAAAAAGAGTGCCAGACGGTACATGAGGACCTGACGAGGAAAATGGACAAGGTGGTAGAGGTAATGGAGGTTAAAGAGCGGGAGGTGCGGGAGCACATAGAAAAAAATAAAGTGGAGTTAGAGGAAGAACTTAAAGGGGCGCACGAAGAGATGAGGGAGATGAAGCAAAAATTAGAAGAAGTGGAAGAAGGGGTGAGCGAAATTAAGAAGCGACGGAGAGAGGATAAGAAAGAGATAAAGGAGGAAGTAAAAGAATTGGTCCAAAGTCTGTGTTCGGATCGTGATGATGTGCTCATTAACCGGATGAGGGATTCGCAGGTGATGGAGGAGAAGCGAAGAGAAAGAGGACCCGGTGTAAGTGGTGACCAATATGGTCGTGCGTATGATGCGCCAGGTGATTTAATAAGCTTGGGGGTCGAGATAGACCCGGATGTTCGTGAGAGGCCAAGAGTGAGGTGTATGGCTGGTCCGGAGGGTATGGAACGAGAGGTGCGAGGTGTGGGTGAGCAAGGTTGTGGTGGTATGGAATGGGTAGCGGGTTGCGGAGGTGTGACCCATGCATCGACACCAACAGGGGTAGTTGTTGGAGGGACCGGGGAGGCACGAGAGCCCCTTGGGGGTAATGTACTGTGGGGGCCCGGCCGGTTCGGCCCCGCGCTGACCCCGCAAGGGGCGACGCACGGGGTCCGGCCGGCGGGCAACGACTCGCATACGAGGTGGTCCCACAAGGTCCCACTCGCGCCGTATGACGGCAAGAGTGATCTACGCGCGTACCTGGCGCAGTTCGACTGTGTGTGTAAGGGTAACGGTTGGGGTGAGGACGAAGGTGGAGTACACCTGGTGGCCGCATTGCGCGGCGCGGCGGCGGAGGTGCTGACGGCATTACCAGCGGGTGCTCTCACCCTGCCAGCCCTCCGCGACGCCCTAATTAATCGATTTGGAATAGAACAGCAGAGCGAGCTTGTTAAAGCTCAGCTCGCGCTGCGAAAGCGCAAGCCCCAGGAAGCCATCGGGGAACTTGCCCACGACATTCGCCGCGCAGTGGGGATCGCACATGCTAGCATGGCAGCGGATTCCCGGGAAAGCCTGGCGCTGGACCATTTTATCCAGGCCCTCCCGGATATTGAGCTCCGGCAACAGCTCGCCATGTGGCGCCCGCAGACTCTGAGCCAGGCGGCTGACGCTGCGGCCCGTTGGGAAGCAGCGAGGCCCCTGGCCCGGGGGGGCGAGCGTCTCGCAATGGCGGTCCGCCAGATGGGACCCCCGATGGAGGGCGGACCCCTTAGGGGGCCCGCCCCCGACGTGGGTCCTGACCTGGCGGGCATGGTCCGGAGGCTGGTGGACCAGCGCCTGGCAGGACCTGGACCATGGCAGGCGGCCCCGGAGGTGGCCCGCGGTGGACCACGAGCGGGTAATCCAATTCGGACCTACAGGGGGGGGAATTTGGAATTCCGGAGGCAAGCACCTTACCAGGTGAGGTGCTATACCTGCAACCGCCTGGGTCACCTGGCGCGGCACTGTCGAAACGCGCGCCGGGATGATCCCCGGCAGTTGAGGTCCTCAACTCCGCCCAGGGGGGAGCGGGTTAGCCGACCCCAGACACCCCCCCGCCAGACCCCGGGAAACTAGAAGGTGTCGGGCACGTAGGGCGGTGTTCGGCAGCAGAGGATGGAGGAGAGCCCTCATTGACGCGACAGGTCATTTATTGTGGCCAAATTGGAACCGGTAGCCTGACAATTAGATGCAAAATTGCCGGCGTGGGGGTAGACGCCGTAGTGGACACAGGAGCTAGCGCCACGATCATCAGCCCTGTGGTCCTTGATTCGAGTGCAGGTGGCTGGGATAAGATCCAGCGCCTGCAAAATTATAGTTTGCAGCTTGCTACCGGGGTAACGGCCCCGATCATAGGGCGTGGTTCTGTGACCCTCAAGTTAGGGTCGGTAAGGAGGGAGATAGATGTTTGGGTGGCGGAGGTGTGCGACCCATGTTTAATAGGGTTGGACCTGTTGACTGCCAGCGGTTGTAAAATCGACTTGTGCCGGGGGATCCTGCAGGTGGGAGTAGAAGAGCTGCCGTTAGGGGGAGTGAGCACGGCCGAGAGAGCGGAGCTGGAGGCTTCCGAGGCCGTGACCATCCCCCCAAGGGCCGAGGCGATAGTGCCGGCCCGATGGGCAGCTCGCCCAACATGGCAGGAGTCCTGCGGCCTGGTCGAACCGGTGGCAGCGCAGTCCATACCGGGTTTAATCGTGGGCCGCACCCTTGTAAAAACGAACGGACCGGTAGTGGCCGTCCGAGTAATAAATATGAGTACAGAACCACGCACTATAGTAAGGGGCACGAGGGTAGCTGGCTGCACCCCCGTTGAGGAAGTCGCGACAGTGAGGGGCGAGAACGTCCAGCCGAGCCGACCCCGGGGGGAGCCTTCAATGACAAGTAGGAATTGGCCCGATCCCATTTGCGAGATGGTAAATCGTAGCAGCGTAGAGTTGGGAGGTACCCAGAGGGAGGCCTTACACAAACTGGTTGGGTCCCATTTGGACCTCTTCTCCTTGTCCACCGAGGATATTGGACGTACGGGCCTGGTGAAACATCAGATCCACACCGGTGAGGCCCGGCCTATTCGTCAGGCCGCCCGACGGCTCCCTTGGAGCAAGAGGGCGGAAGCTGACGAGCAGGTTGCAAAAATGCTCGACGCAGGTGTGATCGAGCCCTCGGGAAGTCCTTGGATGTCACCTGTTGTGCTGGTCAAAAAGAAGGATGGGACCACGCGGTTCTGCGTGGACTATCGCCAGCTAAACAACGTGACACTCAAGGACTCGTATCCCCTGCCAAGGATTGATGACACCCTCGATGCCGTTGCGGGCTCAAATTGGTTCACAACTTTGGACCTCAAGAGTGGGTATTGGCAGGTGGAGATGGATAGGGCAGGGAAGGAGAAAACGGCATTTTCCACAGGTAAGGGACTGTATCAGTTTACTGTGATGCCGTTTGGTTTGTGTAACGCCCCCGCCACCTTTGAGAGATTGATGGAGCATGTACTAGGCGGCATGCCATGGCAATCATGCCTGGTGTACCTGGATGACGTCCTGGTACATGCCCAAACGTTCCCCCAGGCACTAGCTAATTTGGACCAGGTGTTCGGGTGCCTCAGACAGGCAGGGTTGAAGCTGAACCCGAGTAAGTGCACTTTGTTTGCAAGAGAGGTGGCCTATCTAGGTCACGTGATTGGCCGCGAGGGGGTAAAAACAGACCCAGACAAAATTAAAGCGGTAGAGGAGTGGCCCGCACCACGTACCATCAAAGAGGTGCGGGGATTTTTGGGACTCTGCTCCTACTACCGGCGCTTTGTGGCGAAATTTGCGGAGTTGGCCCGTCCCCTCCACCGGCTTACGGAGAAGGGGACGCGATTTAATTGGACACGGGAGTGCCACGAGGCCTTCCAAAAATTGAAGGGGTGTCTAACATCCGCACCCCTTCTAGCTTACCCCACTAGTGACGGGACATTTACCCTGGACACGGATGCGAGCCAGGAAGGATTGGGCGCAGTTTTGTCTCAGACACAGGAGGGCGTGGAGAGAGTGATTGGTTATTATAGTCGGGCCTTAAGTAGGCCCGAGAGAAATTATTGCGTCACTCGCAAAGAGTTATTGGCTATGCTGGCTGCCATGAACCATTTCCACCCGTACTTGTACGGGCGGAAATTTTTGGTTAGAACTGACCATTCCTCCTTGCAATGGCTCCTTCGGTTCAAGGAACCGGAGGGCCAAATTGCAAGGTGGTTGGAAAAGTTGCAGCAGTACGATTTTGATGTGGCCCATAGGGCCGGGAAGGCCCATGGTAATGCGGACGCACTCTCTCGGCGTCCTTGTCTGGGGGAAAACTGTAAATTTTGTGCGAGACACGAGGAGAGGGAGCAATTGGGCGATTCCGCCCCGATTCTCGTCGTCCGGGCAACCCGGGTGAGAGGGCCAATTTTGCCACTAACCGCGGACGAGGAATTTGGAGAGTTGGCTTGGAGCACGGCCCAGCAGGAGGATCCTGTTCTGGGGCCGGTGTTCCAATGGGTCAAATTGGGGCAAAGACCAAAGGGGGAAGAGGTCACCCCCCTCGGGGCACAAACAAAGGCATATTGGGCTCAGTGGCAGACCCTGGAATTGAAAGGCAACATCTTGTATCGCAAGTGGGTGGAGGTTCCCTCTGATCGAACTTCCTGGCTGGTGATAGTCCCTGACAAATTCAAGAACGTCATATTGCAACAGGTGCATGGTACCCGCTCCGGCGGCCATTTGGGCAGGACAAAGACAATATCTCGGGTCCGCCGGAGGTTCTATTGGGTGAATATGGGGCGCGACATACAGGACTGGTGTCGGAGATGCGACGCCTGTTCTGCCAAAAAGGGACCAGCACGGAGGATGAGGGCCCCCCTTCAATTACATCAGGTGGGGGCCCCCCTTGAGCGGGTGGCTATGGATATTCTAGGACCGCTGCCCCGCACCCGCCAAGGTAATAAGTATATCCTCGTTGTAATGGACTATTTCACCAAGTGGCCGGAGGCCTACGCCCTCCCCAACCAAGAAGCAGGGGTGGTAGCGCAGGCCTTCGTGGAAGGATTTGTGTGCCGGCATGGGATTCCACAGGAGTTGCACACCGACCAGGGACGAAATTTTGAGAGCAAATTGCTAAAAGATGTGTGCAGTCTCCTGTCAATTCGGAAAACCAGAACAACGCCTTTAAGACCTCAATCTGACGGGATGGTGGAAAGATTCAATCGAACTCTAATCCAACAACTGGCACTGTTCACCACCACCCGTCAGGATGACTGGGACGAACATCTCCCTTATTTGCTCATGGCCTACCGAACCAGCCAGCACGGGGCCACCGCATGCAGTCCAGCGTTGCTTATGTATGGGCGGGAGTTACGGGCTCCCGCCGACTTGCTATGCGGTCCCGTGCCAGACACAGTGGTTAACCCGCCGAGGGAGGGGTACGCACGTCACCTAGAGGAAGGCATGGAGCTAGTCCATGCCTTCGCCCGCCGCCAACTCCATCTGGCGGGGGAAAAGATGAAGCGCAGGTACGACGACCGGAGCCAGGGGAGTCAATACGCTCCGGGGATGAAGATTTGGTTCTTTAATCCCCGGAGGCGGAAGGGAAGGTGCCCAAAACTCACCTCCCCCTGGCAAGGCCCAGGAGTCGTCCTGTCGCAAATCTGTGACGTGGTCTTTAAGATCAAAATGGGGCCACGAGCCCTCCCTCGGATCGTCCACGCCGACCGGATAAGACCTTACACCGGCGAGCAGGCGCCCCCGTGGATTGCCTCGGCTTTAGATGCCGAGGCGGGACCCAGTACCTCTGAATAAGGGGGGGCTTATTAGTGCCAGGGGACTGGGGGATTGAGGAGCGATAGGCCCGGTGGGAGAGGGTGGCATCCCTGCCACCCTTCCCATGGTGGGGGGGGCAAAGGAGCAATAGTTTATGGGGTGTATGGCAGTGAAAACTAGCCCGGGTGGGTTAGGTTATATTGATAGGGCCCTAGAAGATGACATTAGGTGACGTTAAGATTAGTTAGTGACTGATACCTGTAGTGGGGACGCAGGTAGATTAGTATGGATGATAATGACGAGGGAGCGCAATAGTTTAAAGGGACGACTGGGAAGCGCAAGTTTCAGAAGGGAGTAGTTAGATGAGATGATGCCGCGTGTGTGTGAGAATTGAACAGGTGTGATTGCACAGGTGTGCAACTGGACAGGTGTGTGGAGCAGTGAGTGAGTAGTGAGTGTGTGGATCAGCGCGAATGCGCTTGGGGAGAGAAGGGTGCAGGCGGCACCAAGAATGAGAGCACAGGTGTGCAAGTACAGGTGTGTGGAGAGAGTTGGAGTAAGTGGTACGGAGTGGTGTGCATGGTGCGAAGGTGTGAATGGGGGAAGAGTGGACCCCCATCACGGATACCCGGGGCGGGTAGTGTAAGTGTTAGGTAGAGGGTACAGGTAAATTGTGGTTGGATATTGGCATTTGTGGTGCGGTTGCAGAATGGTATTGTGGATGGGTGCATTAGTGTTGTGGAAATGGCTGGGCGTGTAGCCTGTTAGTGCGTGTAGTTGGTTGGGCACTCCACCACTGTGAGGATGTCGGCCAGGTGAGGCCGCAGGTGGGCTCTGGGAGCCGGTAGAGTTGTGGATGGGGCCCGAGGATCCGGAGGATGGACCCGGGTAGCCCAGTGCCAGAGAGGGCACCGAGTGGGGAGAGAGCCAGAGGGCCTTCCCCAGGTAGTTAGGTTAGGGTAAGGAGCAGGTAAGCTCGGAGGCAACTGCAGTGGTGGAGGTGTGCAGGTGGGTAGACCCACTGGGAGAGGTACACGCCGCAGCCCAGAAATTGTGCGAGGGCACCGGGAGATGAATCGGGGGAGTGAGACCCCAAATTGAAGTGCACCACAGTTTGGCCAATGGGAATTGGTTTTTAGAACCCATAGTGTAAGAGGGCCAATGGTTTGGCCGGAGAAAGACCCCGGGTAGTGTAAAGTTGTTAAAGTCATTTAGGAAATAGTTAGGATTGATGAACCTGTCGCACCATACGCAGCCACTTACCTGTGGTGATGATGATGACTCCACACCTGTGTTTTCTTTGTTTTGTGCAGGAAATGAGATTGCTGTGAGGATTTGTGAGACGCATCACGACGTGGATGAGACATTGGGGTGATTCCATCTCTCCCTCCCTAGGAGGGACTGATGATGAATTGGTAATGGCAAATTTTGATGAGAGTTGAAAATGGCAAATTTGATTGGTTAGGAGGGAGAGAAGACGAATTTGGTTTATGGGAGGAACGGGGAAGACAGTAGGGATGTTTGTTGATTTGTAAAGTAGATGTTTATGGGTAGTGTTGTGTTGTGTGGATACAGTAAGGGGTAAGGGAGGGGCCATGTAGGTTACCTGGTGGGGGGGGGCGTACGATAGGAACGTACCTGTCTCACCTGGTTCCCATGTGCCCCCAGTGTGCATTACCTTATATTGCGTGCACTTTTGCGCCCTTACCACCTTACTCACTTGTTTCTTCTTTTGTCTCCCACCTCCGAGGATCTGGCTTTGGGGTAGAGAGAGAGGAGAGAGAGGTGCTGGCTGCGCAGTTGTGGGCCTGCACTTTCGCTGTTTGCTGCCGGGATCGATACACCATATGGACCGCAATGTTTGTGGCCACCCACAATGGACCGCAGTTCGTTTGCGGCCAAGCACCACCCGGGGATGGACCTATGGGTCAACGTGGCACCTATGCCATACAGGTGAACCACTAATAGTTAACACCACCAAGTGCACCACAAGAAGAGCAAGAGACACCTGCAGGGTTAGGGGTTGTCGAATTTATTTTTATTCCAATGAACAATGGTGACTGCACCGATTGGTGGTGGGGTGGTGCTTTTGATGCTGGGAAAGGGTGCTCTGCACGTTATTAAAGGCCGTCGGCCACAGAGCACTCGTGGGTTGGTGTATCGATGTTGGCAAGCGCGCTCTCTCTCTATGCATAACATCTGCATGTGTTCCTCCAAAAACAGGTCCTGGATCGTAGTGTAAATAGCAGCGTAGTCTTGTAAATAATGCTCCCTACCGGCTGTATGTTTAGTTTGAGGATTCTTTCCGGATTCGGTTATCCTGTGGGTGTGTTTCTGTGAGGAGAAGGGTGCAACGTCGCAGGGGGACATATTTACTCATTTGTGAATATCTGTAAAACTGTCGCACTCAGGGTAGAGTTAATAGTAGAGGGAACTACATTGCGTGCCACACTAAAGTAGGTAAAAATTTATCGGGTCGGGACGCCCCGAGGGTAGAGAAGGGTGCAATGTTGCGAATATGGAATTTGGCCTCCATATCCGCTTGTAAATATTCCCCTATTTTCTCCAATACTCCCCAACTTTCCCCGATCCCCCATTCCCTAGTCCCATTGCATGTAAATAACAATCAGTAGAGCCGACCTTCCCCTTATTCCCCCATTAAATGTCGTGCCCAGGTCCACCGCACCACACGTAGACAACTTTCGGACATCTTCCTAGTTATTCTTATTCTATGTCAGTTAAGGCCTCGTCTCCATTAATTATGACTCTTCGTTGCACCAGAATGTGATTATATGGCATCAGTAGTGAGTTTAGGACCTTTCCCATACCTCCTCCCATCTTCTTCCCCAAACAACAACAATAACAACAACTACAACAACAATTACAACTACAACTACGACTACAACAACAGAGGGGCGGGGAGTGTGCGTCCTCACACCGGCTCGGTTACCCGCCATGACCATACGCTCCACGGCGTTACCCCGAAGGGGCTGGCTGTCAGCTCCTCGTCAGGGGCGGAGCCAGTAACCCCCCCCCGCACGCACCCAATGAGAAGCAACGTGCCGATTCCACGAGGCGGAGCTAACGAGCCGAGGGCGTGTCACTCCCCGCCGGATATACGCGGCCACGCGCCGGATGTGACGTCAGATGCGCCCCCAGCCTGGAGAGAGAAGTCTCCACCCCTCGAGCGCTGCAATACCTCCACCGCATCTCTTAAACTGGACCGTACGTGATCCGGCCCTGAGCCCAGGTGCACCTGGAGCGATCGCTACCCGCCTGTCCTGTCCATCAATCCCCGTGTGAGTGAGCCTTGTCCCGTTTATCTGTCGTCCGTTGGGGTTAATATAAGTGTGTTTAAGTGCCCACCTTCCTATGTTTCCCTCTTGTCCCTGTAATCTAAACCTTCCGCATTATTGTAATAACAACCTTTGAGAACCGTATCCCTGGTGTCGTGTCGTATTAATTCCAGCCGTGTGTCTTCTTTTTCCTTCATTGGTCTAGCATAGCGCGATTAGTCAACGTTCGGGCACAATCGGGTAACTTGTGCAGACGTGGTCATACCATAAAACCGCTCGGTAAATAACATCCAAGCCACGTCTGTAACAATATACTTAACAGAAACGTTCCGCTTACAGGATATCGACATTCCTACGTCTCCTGATGGCAATTCCTAGTTTAATTTTTGCAGGCTCATCCATACTCCTGGAGGTGGCATTGCTATCAATGTGAAGAACTCTTTTCATCACTATCTATGCTAAACCCCCATAGCCCTCTGGATTACCTCTGGCTGTGCACATTCCTCTCCACAACACTTACCTACCATTTGACATTACTTCATTATGATTATTATACTCGTACATACACATGCATTTTCTCTAACATGGAGCAGTGCATAACCATCTATCCCAACTTTGTTCCTCGTCCGCAGCGATTTAAACTGCCACCATGTCACCTGGCTGAGTGTTAGGGCTGCATCAAGTTTAGGGTCCTCAATATACTAAGCCTTCACAGCACACCTATCTTCATCCATCGAACTCACTTTTAAAATGTGAATTGAAATGCTACAAATTAATACTGATACCACAAATCACCATAAAGAACAAGTACAAGGTATGACTATACAGAACAAAGAACAGGCAGAAGGTATGGCGTAATTAGTCTTTGTCCTGCATGGTGGGGATTTGTCTTTGTCCTGCATGGATTACATGTGCAACCTCATCAACCTCCTCATCTCCCACCACAACCCTCGATGAGCCTTCGAGATTGTTATCAATGGGTATCTCGTTGCAGTTCCTCGAACTAGGATGAAAATGTTTGGCATCAGAGTATTTTTCAGATATCCTCCAAAACTATGGAACTTGCTACCTTTGAAAATTTGCCACATCATTTCCTGCTTTCAAATATTTTAAAACACCATCCTTTTCCAGTTGCTGTTTCTTAACTTTATCTTTTTTTCTTCTTCCCCTTCCTTTTATAGTAAAGCAGTTTGGGATTGTGGGAAAAATGAAGAGCTCCAAGAGAGAGAAAAAAAAATTGATAAAAATAAAATAAAAAACAATCAGTGGCTTCCACTGAACATGTGAGGTAAGTGGTTCGATTCTGACCCTGGCAGTGTCGTACCAAGCAAAATGAGTGCTGGTTCCTTCCTTGACACTCAGCACTTAGAGGATAGAGCACGGGTAGACTTGTGGGTTGGCATCCCATGGGGAGGAGAAAATTTCTCAACTGCCCCGCCAATTGGGAAGAGAAAAGAGACGTCACAAAGATGGGCGTACACGTAGTACCCTGATAAGATATTCACTTCTCCCAAGGTCAGCAGCTTTGTTTATCTGAAGTCAAGTCCGGCGTTGTCTCGTGTATGTGTGTGCATTGTGTTGTAGCTCCTCTGGCACGAACCTTATGCCTAAGTCACACATAGGCGGATATTTTGGCGACTACCGGCGACTGCCGGCGATCAAGATTTTTCGGCGACCACTGGCGATTTCGGGTGGTCAAATATGGTCAGGCGGCAGTATGGCGACTGCAGGCGGCCACATTGCGACTGCATTGCGACGACGCCCCGAGTGGGATGGCGACTGTTGAAGATCGAAGACGACTGCATTGCGGATGCACGGCGGCAGCATGGCGACAGTCTGGCAGCTAGATTACGACCGATGGCGGATCGCGGCGACTGCATTGGGGCCGGGTGGCGGTTTACTCCGACGTCCGCAAGACTGCAATAAGACCGCCGGCGATTGGAGACGATTCACACAACTTTTTAAATCTTTATTTCTCTATTTTACATTTCCCTTTATTCATTTCAATGATGTATGACATGAAGCATAAAGATGTTTGATGTGCAATAACAAATAACAAAGATGTATCATTGTAATGTAATAATCAAACTTTTCTGCAGGGAGAGAGAATGAAAAGAAAGTCCAACAAATTATTTCCAAAGGACCAAAGTCCCAAAAATAAAGTTCCCAAAAGTCCCAAGTCCAAACAATAAAGCCATATCCTTGTCGGCACCACATAACCTCACTCCACGGAGACCCTCACACCATCCTGTCTTGCCATGGAATGGAGCTCAGCATGAGCCAGCAGTAGGTCATTCGCAGCAATATCTTGGTCCAGTGCTGCCAAGTCATTCAGAAGGACCAGCTTCATCCTATGTTCATCATCCATGATAGATGTTGGTAGAGAGACCCTTGGTAGACCTTGACCATACTGCAGTGAGCTGAAATGTCCACCCCTATAAACCTGGCCTGAAAATCGTGGAATGTCGTAATGCAGTCGCCAGGCAGTCGTATCTTTGTCGCCAATGGCCATAACTCGGCCGCCACTAGTCCTACTGCTCTCGTCGTCAGTCTCCCATAGCCGCAGGGGAGACGTGGTAGTTCTTCTGTAGTCGATATGCAGCCGCAACAGTATCGGCCCGTAGTCGGGAAGATGCCGCAGGAAGGCCGTATGGCATTCGCATCTCTGCCGTGCTAGCTGGTGGGGCGATTGCGGAAGACTATGAGCGACTGGGTTGCAGCCGCTTTACGCTCTTATTACGGATACCGACGACAGCATGGCGGTTCCATCACGACAGCATGGCGGATTTTTTTCGAATGCGACTGAGCGCGCCGTTTTTAAACATTAAAAAAAATATTTGGCCCCTTTGCGGCTCTTGCCGACTGCAGCCGACCTGGGGAGGATAACCACGACTACAGGCGACCGTCCATTACGGTTTCATTACGATTGTCGGCGGGTGGTGGCGATTTTTCCAGTCGCCAGTAGTCGCCGACAAATCCGCCTATGTGTGACTTAGGCATTAGACCCAGTCAAGGTAAAATATAAAAACTGTGCATTTTGTCTTTGAATTTCCATCCAAGGATTCCACATTATTCAGATGCCGACTTTGTCCAACAGACTAAGAAATGTGTAAAACTGGTCATTACCAAATACAAACACAACTCACCTTTTTTCTGTTCGGCCGTCAGTTCTCCTTTTGGAAACTCGACATCAAATGTGATGACGAGGGCGCCACGCTCATTGTTGTTTTCAAAGTTGGACAGCCCCTCGCCTTTCTTGCGCATTTTGGCACCTGGCCACGTGACTTTGTCTCTTACAATGTGCACCTGCCATTTCCCACGTCAGAATGAAAAAAAAAAGAAGATATTACAATCCCATATGCTCACAATCTAGAACAAACAGGTATCTTTTGTTTTAACATTCAATCCAAACAATTTAAGTAAACAAAGAGATCATCTAGTAAAAAAAAAAAATACTTTGTAGCATGATAATATTCAAGACATAAAAGATGAGGGTAGACAAGAGAGGTTCCCCCTTCCCACCACACTTTCTGGAGGTTTTAGGTTTTCATCGACCCTCAACCGCAACAATGAAATGTGTACACTCACAACATATTATGAAGCAGTTTTCCTTGCAATTTATTTAATACATTTTATGAAAAATTTGAATGAGCGATAAATTACTTAGCAACAAATATTACTCGTAATTGATTCTATGCTTTTGGAAACATTGTTTTCATCAATGCCACACGACACGAGCATAATTAATTATATTCGGCCGCAACCGCTCCGTATCATGTACTGACCATTCCATCGCATGCGCAAACTGGCACTTAAGAGGGCCACTTGACAACACTTGAGGACTTGTTTAATTACATCATCATATTAAAATAAGTAATTGGACACCGCTCCTTTCCTATGCCATCTCCAGGCGCTGCATAACGTCATTGCCAGACACCGAAGGGGGCTCGGCAGTGACGCACGCTGAAAGGGAGTACTCAGTTTTCACCCTGGTTGTTTGTTTGTTGTACACCGCACCTTTCCTATGCCATCTCCAGGCATTGCAAATCGTCATTGCTGGGCACCGAAGGGGGCTCGGCAGTAACGCACGCTGAAAGGGAGTACTCAGTTTTCACCCTGGTTGTTTGTTTGTTGTACACCGCTCCTTTCCTATGCCATCTCCAGGCATTGCAAATCGTCATTGCTGGGCACCGAAGGGGGCTCGGCAGTGACGCACGCTGAAAGAGAGTACTCAGTTTTCACTCTGGTTGTTGTACACCGCTCCTTTCCTATGCCATCTCCAGGCATTGCAAATCGTCATTGCTGGGCACCGAAGGGGGCTCGGCAGTAACGCACGCTGAAAGGGAGTACTCAGTTTTCACCCTGGTTGTTTGTTTGTTGTACACCGCTCCTTTCCTATGCCATCTCCAGGCATTGCAAATCGTCATTGCCGGGCACCAAAGGGGGCTCGGCAGTGACGCACGCTGAAAGAGAGTACTCAGTTTTCACTCTGGTTTCTTGTTTTCTTTCTTGCTTTCTTGTTTGTTTGTCCGGACGATATCTCAGCCATCCTTTAAGCTAGGAAGCTGAAATTTCGGCACAATAGTGAGCAAGTCCTTTGTCAAAAACCTTATTTTTTTTTTTGATTAATCAATAAATTGAGGAGTTATTTAATTATTAGCGATTAATTAAGTACTTATTTAATTAATCAAATTTCCTTTCTCTTCTGACCATTAACTCAGGCACCTTTTGAGTTAGGAAGCTGATATTTGGACATGCCAATGACCAGGTGATTTGGCTGCAAAGGATATTTTTGATTTATTAATTAATCAATTAATCGATTAATTATTTAATTATTCGATTAATGACAAAAAATGTTTTTTTTTTTAAGTTACAGATTCTGATGAAATAGTGGTAGTTTATGTGTTCTCTGACCAAATTGATTAATAATTTAATTTTTTTATGATTATTATTTATTTATTTTCATTATTAATCATTTATTTATTTTCTTTCTCATTTGGCCAATATCTCAGGCACCTTTTGAGCTGGGAAGCTAATATTTGGACATGAGTGACTAAGTGATGTGGCTATCAAGGATATTTTTGATTTATTGATTAATCATTTAATCGATTAATTATTTATTGATTAATTATTTATTGATTATTCAATTAATTATTTGATTTTTTATTAATTACTGATTTAATTACATTTCTAAAAGATACATCTTCAGATGAAGCATGAGTGGTTTAGTTATGCTATTAGCCAATTGATTAAGAAAATATTTTGTGATAATCTTTTATTGATTTTAACTATACAATTAATCAATGAATTAGCGTACACCTCTCCCTCCCAAAGCAGCCTCTATGAGCTGCACTGCGGTATTGCCGGGCGCCAAAGGCGCCCCGGCAATGCCACGCTGTAGGATATTTAATTATTTAGCAAGGGGGCGGTGTACTTTGAATGTATGTGTACTTGTTGTACACCGCTCCTTTCCTATGCCATCTCCAGGCATTGCAAATCGTCATTGCCGGGCACCAAAGGGGGCTCGGCAGTGACGCACGCTGAAAGAGAGTACTCAGTTTTCACTCTGGTTTCTTGTTTTCTTGTTTTCTTTCTTGTTTGTTTGGTTGTCCGGGCGATATCTCAGCCATCCTTTGAGCTTGGAAGCTGAAATTTTGGCACAATAGTGGGAAAGTGCTTTGTCAAAAACGGTATTTTTTGATTAATCAATAAATTGAGAAGTTATTTAATTATTAGCGATTAATTAAGCACATATTTAATTAATCAAATTTCCTTTCTCTTCTGATCATTAACTCAGGCACCTCTTGAGTTAGGAAGCTGATATTTGGACATGCCAATGACCAGGCGATTTGGCTGCAAAGGATATTTTTGATTTATTAATTAATCAATTAATCGATTAAGTATTTAATTATTCGATTAATGACCAAAAATTTTTTTTGTTTTTAAGTTACAGATTCTGATGAAATAGTGGTAGTTTATGTGTTCTCTGACCAAATTGATTAATAATTTAATTTTTTTATGATTATTATTTATTTATTTTCATTATTAATCATTTAATTATTTTCTTTCTCATTTGGCCAATATCTCAGGCACCTTTTGAGCTGGGAAGCTAATATTTGGACATGAGTGACCAAGTGATGTGGCTATCAAGGATATTTTTGATTTATTGATTAATCATTTCATCTATTAATTATTTATTGATTAATCGATTAATTATTTATTGAGTAATCAATTCATTATTTAATTTTTTATAAATGACTTATTTAATTAAATTTCTAAAAGATACATCTTCGGATGAAGCACTAGTGGTTTAGTTATGCCATTAGCCAATTGATCATGAAAATATTTTGTGATAATCTTTTATTGATTTTAATTATACAATTAATCAATCAATTAGTGTACACCTCTCCCTCCCAATGCAGCCTCAATGAGCTGCACTGCGGTATTGCCGGGCGCCGGAGGCACCCCGGCAATGCCGCGCTGCAGCATATTTAATTATTTGGCATGGGGCGGTGTACTTTGAATGTATGGTGTACTTTGTCGCGATCATCTCGCGAGATCTTGGAGACGGCGGCAGGGATTTTCGAAGCTCCACACGGTCTCCACGTTTTTCGAAGTTAAGTCTGTTCACAATTGTATTTTGTCGAAACTGTATTTATCTTTCGGTGTGTGAAGTTATTGTGTGCAACTTTGGTTGTTTCTCGGTGTTTATCTTTCATAAATTGATCGTCTGTTTGCCGTGTCGCGAGCAAGGCCTTGTACAGTGTGCACTGTACAACCTTGAGGCTTTGTTTTTCTCTCAGTGGTCCGTCGTTTGTGATCCAATAACTTTCGTTCTCTGTATTCCCAGTCTTTTCACCCATAGCCTACTTCCTTGTGTAAATCTCAACTCAAAAAAAAAAAAAAAAAAAAAAAAAAAAAAAAAAAACATTTCCTTCTCTGTTCTCATTCGTTTATTCATTCTTATTCGTTCGTTCGTTCTTCGACCACGTGTTTCTCCCCCATTTCCCCAGATAGTTTTCACTCATTAACCTTCAATGTTTACACTTTCCCCTCAAGTTATGTATTCCGTCATATTTTATAACACCTTTTTCTTCTTCTTCTTTAAAAGGCTGCTTTCGACTTGCTCACCAAATCAATTCATCCCAAAAAAAATATCCATCTCCTATAGTGCCTTTGTTCTACATTCCCTAAACTCTCCTGCACTCCATCCTCCATCCAGCGTCCTTAAACGTATTTTTAACTCGAAGGTCACAAGAAACTCATTTTGCAATAAATGTTCGTTTCCCATAAATCGTACACTTTCAAAAATCCAATCTCACCCCTCCCCTCCAAATCTTCCCCATAACCCCTCCCCTCCAAATCTTCCCCATCACCCCTCCCCTCCAAATCTTCCCCATCACCCCTCCCCTCCAAATCTTCCCCATCACCCATCCCTTTCAAATCTCCCCCCTTGCCCCCTCCCTCCTAAACTACTCCCTCACCCCTCCCCGCCAAGACGCCCCCTCGCCCCTCCCCTCCTAGACTCCTGCCTCACCCCTCCCCTCCAAATCTCCCCCATATCCCATCCCTTTCAAATCCCTCCCCTTGTCCCTTCCCTCCCAAACTCCCCCCTCACCCCTCCCCTTCAAATCTCCCCACCCTCATTGCTTCTCAATTTCCCCCCGCTCACTCCCCCTCCTCAAAGCGTCCTCCCCGCTTCTTCCCCCTTCAAACTCTCACCTCCATCTCCCCCAACCTTCTGCCTCGCTCTTCCCCCTCCTCAAATAACACCTCATTGTGGCTCACCCAATCACCATCAAACCTTTTGTCCGCCCCATCCTTCCCTTTCTCCGAGCTATTCTGAAATCTCTGACACACCTTCAACAGCTCTCCCTACCTCTTCCACCTCTTCCACATCTTACCCTACCCCTCCTCCCCCCTGTTCTGTATCTGATGCTCCCCCTTCCTCTTCATTAACGGTATGGACCTCAAACATCCGGGGCCTTCGTTCAAACTTAACTGATCTCTCCATACAGGTTGCTTCTGTCAAACCAGACGTGATCTGCTTAACAGAAACTTTCCTCCTTTATGATGTCTCTGATTCCATAGTATCTCTCCCGGGCTACTCCCTCCTCCGGTATGATAGACCTGAGCCTCGTCCTGGAGGCGGGGTTGCTATCTTTATCAAAAACTCTCTTCCTCACTCGCCCTGCACTGCACTCTCTCCACCTCACCCCCAGGAATACCTCTGGCTACGGCTTCCCCTTCGCTCCCACCTCTTGTTCATATGTGTGTTGTACCGTCCACCAAACAGTGATGACTCCATCTACATCTCGCTGTCTGATGATATGGACCAACTTCTATCTACTCATCCCAACTCTCTCTTCCTCATATGTGGTGATTTCAACTGTCATCATGCCAGTTGGCTGGGTGTGGGTACCTCTCTCACCAGCCATGGCTCCTCAGCAAAGGACTTCTGCGACTCACTGGGACTGACACAATCTGTCAATTTCCCGACCCGGATCTCAGTCAACGGAACATCTTCTCTTCTGGACTTGGTTATGACTAACTTCCCTGAAAATGTCTGCTGCTCTTCTTCTGCTCCGATCGGATCATCTGATCATGTCCTTGTTAAAGTGGACATCTCTCTGACCATCCTCAGGGAGCCTGCTCAGCGTCGACGAGTCTGGCATTTCACTCAGGCCAACTGGCACGGTCTTCAAGCAGCCATCAATCATCTGGACTGGTCTCCCATCTCTACCACCTCTGACATCAACTCATCCTGGGAATTCTTCCAAAGTAAATTGCTCTCTCTCATGCACAGATTTATCCCATCTCGTCTTCAGTTGTCATACCCTTCCTCCCGTCCATGGTACACGGAATCTTGTGGTGAGGCTGTTGCCCAGAAACAACTTGCCTTCGTCTCCTGGAAAGCAAATCCAACGGAAGGAAATCTCATTTCCTTTCACAAAGCCCGAAACAAGTGTGTGTCCACCCTCAGGAGAGCCAGGAAACAATATCTCTCCGTTCTCAAGACCGAACTCTCTTATCTGTCTCCCTCTTCCAAATCCTGGTGGCGTCTGGTCAAATCCGTTTCTGGTGTTTGTTCCCCCTCCATCCCCTCCCTTACCTCAAACGGCTACACAGCTGACTCCGCACGTGAAAAAGCTGAATGCCTCAACTCTGTGTTTGCCTCTAAATCTTGTGTCCCAAACCCATCCCTCTCTGTACCCACCATACCCAGTCGTACCCTGCTGCTCCTGGACTCCGTGTCCTTTCCTCCTGACAAGGTGGAAAAGTTTCTGTCAACCCTCGACTCTGATTCTGCAACTGGACCCGACGGCATCAGCCCACGGGTCCTAAAATCCTGCTCTGCTGCTCTATCTCACCCTCTCTCTGTTCTCTTCACCCTCTCTTTTGCTCAAGGTCAACTGCCATCTGCTTGGAAATCAGCCAACATCACCGCTTTGCACAAAAAAGGTGCAAAAACAGATCCTAGCAACTACAGACCAATCAGCCTTCTCCCAATTATCAGCAAAGTCATGGAATCCATCATTGCTTCTGATATGAAATCTTTCCTCTTCTCCAATGGCTTGATCTCTGATCATCAATTTGGTTTCAGACCAGGTCACTCTACTCTGGACATGCTGCTTCTGCTGTCTCAACAATGGATGGAGGTCCTCAATGCCAAACAGGAAATTAGAGCTGTCTCCATCGACATATCACGTGCCTTCGACACGGTCTGGCACCCCGCTCTGCTCACCAAACTCTCCTCCTTTGGTATCCATGGAAATCTCCACGCATGGCTGGCGGACTTCCTCTCTAGTCGTCTTCAACGTGTGGCCCTGAATGGGTTTCTCTCATCTCCTCTTCCTGTTCAGGCTGGAGTTCCCCAAGGCAGTGTTCTGGGCCCCGTGCTTTTTCTGGTCTTCATCAATGATCTCTCTGACTCTCTCGAAAATCCTCTCTATCTCTTTGCTGATGACTCCACTCTCTGCCGCTCCATTCCTCTTCCCTTAGATCGGCAGTCTGCTGCCTCCTCACTCTCTGAAGACCTGGACAAAATCACAGACTGGTCAAACAAGTGGAACATGTCTTTCAATCCTGACAAATCTCACACTCTTACTATGTCTCTCCGAAAAGATCGACTGGACAACCCTCCCATCTACTTTCTCAACAATCCTCTCCAAGAAGTTCTGTCGCTCAAGATTTTGGGTCTCACTATCTGCCATGATCTTTCTTGGGAAAACCACATTTCCAAGCTGGCCTCCAAAGCCAGTCGCCGACTGGGCATCCTCCGTCGTGCGAAGTCCTTCCTCGGCACACCTGAGCTCCTCACCACATACAAGGCTTTCATCCGCAGCTCAATGGAATACTGTTCTCCCCTATGGGCTGGTGCTCCTGCCTCACACCTAGCTCGGCTTCACGCTGTTGAAACCAAAGCTTTCAGAATTATTGGAATCTCCCGCGATGAAGCTATCTCTGAGGGCCTTTCACTCACTCACCGCAGGCAGGTAGGTGGTCTTTCTGTCTTCTACCGACTCCTCTCCGGCCTTGCACCCCCAGCTCTCTCTGTGCTCTGTCCCCCAAATATTCCTACAGGTCGCACAAGATCTGCCAGCAACCCTCTGATGGTTAAACTGCCGAAATCTCGGCTCTCCGCTCACCTTCACTCTTTCATTCCTCTTTTCTCCCGCCTCTGGAACAAACTCCCTCACTCCCTTCAATCCCACTCCTCCCTCCAGGTCTTTAAAACAGCTGTTCACCACCATCTCTTATCTTCCCCCATCCAAAACCTTGATCTTTTCTACCCCCGCTAATTCACCCCAGATCCACCTTGTTTGAAATTCCAACTTCTTTCCTGGAAGTCCTGGCAGTGTCCATATGTTTTATACCTCTCCCACTGCCCCCTTCCCACGCCCCCCCCCCCCAAAGCCCTCGCCCTCTCTCAGATCTCTCGATGTCTCCATGTCTCTCGGTCCCTGCTCTCAAATGTTGTGTTTGTGTCCTTCCCCCTCTCTCCCCATCTTGTCTACCGCTCCCTATGTTATATGTTTTATATGTCGGTTTGTCTTTCTGTGTGATTAATGTTCGCTCTTTCACGAGCCTCGATATTGTATACAAAAAAAAAAAAAAAAAAAAAAAAAAAAAAAAATAATAAAATGTGTACTTGTTTGTTTTCTTGTTTTCTTGCTTTCTTGTTTGTTTGTTTGTCCGGGCGATATCTCAGCCATCCTTTGAGCTAGCAAGCTGAAATTTCGGCACAATAGTGAGCAAGTCCTTTGTCAAAAACGGACTTTTTTGTTATTTGATTAATCAATTAATTGATGAGTTATTTAATTATTAGCGATTAATTAAGTACTTATTTAATTAATTAAATTTTATTTCTCTTCTGACCATTAACTCAGGCACCTTTTGAGTTAGGAAGCTGATATTTGGACATGCCAATGAACAGGTGATTTGGCTGCAAAGGCTATTTTTGATTTACTAATTAACCAATTAATCAATTAATCGATTAATTATTTAATTATTTGATTAATGACAATTTTTTTTTTTTTAAGTTAGATTCTGATTAAATGGTGGTGGTTTATGTGTTCTCTGACCGAATTGATTAATAATTTCATTTTTTCATGATTATTATTTATTTATTTTCATTATTAATCATTTATTTATCTTCTTTCTCATTTGGCCAATATCTCAGGCACCTTTTGAGCTCAGAAGCTAATATTTGGACATGAGTGACCAGGTGATGTGGCTATCAAGGATATTTTTGATTGATTGATTAATCAATTAATCAATGTATCGATTAATTATTTAATTATTCAATTAATTACTAAAAAAAAAAAATTTTCCCCAGTTACAGATTCTGATGAAATGGTGGTGGTTTATGTGTTCTCTGACCGAATTGATTAATAATTTCATTTTTTCATGATTATTATTTATTTATTTTCATTATTAATCATTTATTTATCTTCTTTCTCATTTGGCCAATATCTCAGGCACCTTTTGAGCTCAGAAGCTAATATTTGGACATGAGTGACCAGGTGATGTGGCTATCAAGGATATTTTTGATTGATTGATTAATCAATTAATCAATGTATCGATTAATTATTTAATTATTCTATTAATTACTAAAAAATAATTTTTTTCCCCAGTTACAGATTCTGATGAAATGGTGGTGGTTTATGTGTTCTGTGACCGAATTGATTGATAATTTAATTTTTTAATGATTATTATTTATTTATTTTCATTACTAATCATTTATTTATCTTCTTTCTCATTTGGCCAATATCTCAGGCACCTTTTGAGCTGGGAAGCTAATATTTGGACATCACAGTGACCAAGTCAGTCAGTTAGGTGTCAGGAAGGGCATCCGGCCATAAAAACATTGCCTCAAACAGGGAACCATGATTGTCATGGGGCCCGCAAGGCTAACCCCCGCTCTAGCGGGGAAAATGGCCTTAAAACGATCATTCATTCATTCATTCACAGTGACCAAGTGATGTGGCTATCAAGGATATTTTTGATTAATTAATTAATCATTTAATCGATTCATTATTTATTGATTAATCGATGAATTACTTATTGATTAATCAATTAATTATTTAATTTTTTATTAATGACTTATTTGATTTAATTTCTAAAAGATACATCTTCAGATGAAGCACGAGTGGTTTTGTTATGGTATTAGCCAATTGATTAAGAAAATATTTTGTGATAATCTTCTATTGATTTTAATAATACAATTAATCAATCAATTAGTGTACACCTCTCCCTCCCAATGCAGCCTCTTTGAGCTGCACCGCGGTATTGCCGGGCGACGGAGGCACCCCGGCAATGCCGCGCTGTAGGATATTTAATTATTTGGCATGGGGGCGGTGTCCTTTGAATGTATGGGTACTTGTTGTACACCGCGCCTTTCCTATGCCATCTCCAGGCATTGCAAATCGTCATTGCTGGGCACCGAAGGGGGCTCGGCAGTGACGCACGCTGAAAGAGAGTACTCAGTTTTCACTCTGGTTGTTTGTTTTCTTGCTTTCTTTCTTTCTTTCTTTCTTTCTTGGTTGTTGTATACCGCTCCTTTCCTATGCCATCTCCAGGCATTGCAAATCGTCATTGCTGGGCACCGAAGGGGGCTCGGCAGTGACGCACGCTGAAAGAGAGTACTCAGTTTTCACTCTGGTTGTTTGTTTTCTTGCTTTCTTTCTTTCTTGTTTGTTTGTTTGTTTGTTTGTTTGTTTGTCCGGGCAATATCTCAGCCATCCTTTGAGCTAGGAAGCTGAAATTTCGGCACAATAGTGAGCAAGTCCTTTGTCAAAAACTGAATTTTTTTGTTTTTTGATTAATCAATTAATTGATGAGTTATTTAATTATTAGCGATTAATTAAGTACTTATTTAATTAATTACATTTCATTTCTCTTCTGACCATTAACTCAGGCACCTTTTGAGTTCGGAAGCTGATATTTGGACATGCCAATGACCAGGTGATTTGGCTGCAAAGGCTATTTTTGATTTATTAATTAATCAATTCATCAATTAATCGATTAATTATTTAATTATTTGATTAATGACAAATTTTTTTTTTTTTTTAAGTTACAGATTCTGATGAAATGGTGGTGGTTTATGTGTTCTCTGACCGAATTGATTAATAATTTAATTTTTTTATGATTATTATTCATTTATTTTCATTATTAATCATTTATTTATCTTTTCTCATTTGGCCAATATCTCAGGCACCTTTTGAGCTCAGAAGCTAATATTTGGACATGAGTGACCAGGTGATGTGGCTATCAAGGATATTTTTGATTTATTGATTTATCAATTAATCAATGTATCGATTAATTATTTAATTATTCGATTAATTACTAAAAAAAAATTTTCCCCCCAGTTACAGATTCCGATGAAATGGTGGTGGTTTATGTGTTCTGTGACCGAATTGATTGATAATTTAATTTTTTAATGATTATTATTTATTTATTTTCATTATTAATCATTTATTTATTTTCTATCTCATTTGGCCAATATCTCAGGCACCTTTTGAGCTGGGAAGCTAATATTTGGACATGACAGTGACCAAGTGATGTGGCTATCAAGGATATTTTTGATTAATTGATTAATCATTTCATCGATTCATTATTTATTGATTAATCAATTAATTATTTAATTTTTTATTAATGACTTATTTGATAAAATTTCTAAAAGATACATCTTCAGATGAAGCACAAGTGGTTTTGTTATGGTATTAGCCAATTGATTAAGAAAATATTTTGGGATAATCTTTTATTGATTTTAATTGTATAATTAATCAATCAATTAGATGTACATCTCTCCCTCCCAATGCAGCCTCGATGAGCTGCACTGCGGTGGCGCCCCGGCAATGCCGCGCTGTAGGATATTTAATTATTTGGCATGGGGGCGGTGGACTTTGAATGTATGTGTACTTGTTTGTTTGTTTGTTTGTTTGTCCGGGCGATATCTCAGCCATCCTTTGAGCTAGGAAGCTGAAATTTCGGCACAGTAGTGAGCAAGTCCTTTGTCAAAAACGGTATTTTTTGTTTTTTGATTAATCAATTAATTGAGGAGTTATTTAATTATTAGCGATTAATTAAGTACTTATTTAATTAATTAAATTTCCTTTCTCTTCGTACCATTAACTCAGGCACCTTTTGAGTTAGGAAGCTGATATTTGGACATGCCAATGACGAGGTGATTGTGCTGCAAAGGATATTTTTGATTTATTAATTAATCAATTAATCGATTAATTATTTAATTATTCGACTAATGACCAAAAAATTTTTTTTTTTTAAGTTACAGATTCTGATGAAATAGTGGTAGTTTATTTGTTCTCTGACCAAATTGATTAATAATTTAATTTTTTTATGATTATTATTTATTTATTTTCATTATTAATCATTTATTTATTTTCTTTCTCATTTGGCCAATATCTCAGGCACCTTTTGAGCTGGGAAGCTAATATTTGGACATGAGTGACCAAGTGATGTGGCTATCAATGATATTTTTGATTTATTGATTAATCATTTCATCTATTAATTATTTATTGATTAATCGATTAATTATTTATTGAGTAATCAATTATTTAATTTTTTATAAATGACTCATTTAATTAAATTTCGAAAAGATACATCTTCGGATGAAGCACTAGTGGTTTAGTTATGCGATTAGCCAATTGATTATGAAAATATTTTGTGATAATCTTTTATTGATTTTAATTATACAATTAATCAATCAATTATTGTGCACCTCTCCCTCCCAATGCAGCCTCAATGAGCTGCACTGCGGTATTGCCGGGCGCCAGAGGCGCCCCGGCAATGCCGCGCTGCAGCATATTGTCCACCGCTCCTTTCCTATGCCATCTCCAGGCATTGCAAATCGTCATTGCCGGGCACCAAAGGGGGCTCGGCAGTGACGCACGCTGAAAGAGAGTACTCAGTTTTCACTCTGGTTACCTTCGCAAAAGCGGAAGGTTATGTTTTGATCGCTGTGTATTTATTTGTATGTCTCTGTGTGTGTGTGTGTGTGTGTATGTTATTCGCATAACTCAAAAAGTATTCAACCGATTCGCATGAAATTTGGTGGGATGATAGGTTATTATCCGGGAACCATTTGATTAGATTTTGGAATCGATCGGGTCAAAGGTCAAGGTCAAGGTCATGAAAAGGTCAAAATCGTCTTTTTACCATAGCGCGGTCAATTTGTGTCCAATTTGTATGAAACTAATGCCAAAATGTTCAGAATTCAATGCCCAATCTTGTGATATGCGACATGACACTCTGACGTCATAACCCTTGTTAGCGGTTGGGGGCCAAAGGCTTTGCTACACAGATCTTGTAGTCTTTTATTTTGGCAACAAAAGTAGCTGTGGCGAAGGTATGCGCTCTACCGAGTGCCCGTTCTAGTTTCTTTCTTGTTTTCTTTCTTGCTTTCTTGCTTTCTTGTTTGTCCGGACGATATCTCAGCCATCCTTTGAGCTAGGAAGCTGAAATTTCGGCACAATAGTGAGCAAGTCCTTTGTCAAAAACTGAATTTTTTGTTTTTTGATTAATCAATTAATTGATGAGTTATTTAATTATTAGCGATTAATTAAGTACTTATTTAATTAATTAAATTTCATTTCTCTTCTGACCATTAACTCAGGCACCTTTTGAGTTAGGAAGCTGATATTTGGACATGCCAATGACCAGGTGATTTGGCTGTAAAGGCTATTTTTGATTTATTAATTAATCAATTCATCAATTAATCGATTAATTATTTAATTATTTGATTAATGACAATTTTTTTTTTTTTTTAAGTTACAGATTCTGATGAAATTGTGGTGGTTTATGTGTTCTCTGACCGAATTGATTAATAATTTAATTTTTTTATGATTATTATTCATTTATTTTCATTATTAATCATTTATTTATCTTTTCTCATTTGGCCAATATCTCAGGCACCTTTTTTTTTGTATACAAGATCGAGGCTCGTGAAAGAGCTAACATTAATCACACAAAAAGACAAACCGACACACAAAACACAAAAAACAAGGGGAGCGGCAGACAAGATGGGGAGAGAGGGGGAAGGACACAAAAGAGAGGGGGAAGAGGGGGAAGGACACAAACACAACATTTGAGAGCAGGGACATCGGGAGGACTTGGGGGGAGGTGAAATAAAATGAATGAATGATCGTTTTAAGGCCATTTTCCCCGCTAGAGCAGGGGTTAGCCTTGCGGGCCCCATGACAATCATGGTTCCCTGTTTGAGGCAATGTTTTTATGGCCGGATGCCCTTCCTGACGCCAACCCTTGGTCATGCTCTTACGATGCGCAGGGATATAGGTGGGAGAGGAATAAAACATATGAACACTGCAAGGACTCTGGGGTGAATTACCGGGGGTAGAAAAGATCAAGGTTTTCGATGGGGGAAGATAAGAGATGGTGGTGAACAGCTGTTTTAAAGACCTGGAGGGAGGAGTGGGATTGAAGAGAGTGGGGGAGTTTGTTCCAGAGGCGGGAGAAAAGGGGAATGAAAGAATGAAGGTGAGCAGAGAGCCTAGACTTTGGCAGTTTAACCATAAGAGGGTTGCAGGCAGATCTTGTGCGACCTGAAGGAATATTGGGGGGACAGAGCACAGAGAGAGCTGGGGGAGCAAGGCCGGAGAGGAGTTGGTAGAAGACAGAAAGACCACCAACATGAGCTCAGAAGCTAATATTTGGACATGAGTGACCAGGTGATGTGGCTATCAAGGATATTTTTGATTTATTGATTAATCAATTAATCAATGTATCGATTAATTATTTAATTATTCGATTAATTACTAAAAAAAAATTTTCCCCCCAGTTACAGATTCTGATGAAATGGTGGTGGTTTATGTGTTCTGTGACCGAATTGATTGATAATTTAATTTTTTAATGATTATTATTTATTTATTTTCATTATTAATCATTTATTTATTTTCTTTCTCATTTGGCCAATATCTCAGGCACCTTTTGAGCTGGGAAGTTAATATTTGGACATGACAGTGACCAAGTGATGTGGCTATCAAGGATATTTTTGATTAATTGATTAATCATTTCATCGATTCATTATTTATTGATTAATCGATGAATTACTTATTGATTAATCAATGAATTATTTAATTTTTTATTAATGACTTATTTGATAAAATTTCTAAAAGATACATCTTCGGATGAAGCACAAGTGGTTTTGTTATGGTATTAGCCAATTGATTAAGAAAATATTTTGGGATAATCTTTTATTGATTTTAATTGTATAATTCATCAATCAATTAGATGTACATCTCTCCCTCCCAATGCAGCCTCTATGAGCTGCACTGCGGTATTGCCGGGCGCCGGAGGCACCCCGGCAATGCCGCGCTGTAGGATATTTAATTATTTGGCATGGGGGCGGTGTACTTTGAATGTATGTGTACTTGTTTGTTTGTTTGTTTGTCCGGGCGATATCTCAGCCATCCTTTGAGCTAGGAAGCTGAAATTTCGGCACAATAGTGAGCAAGTCCTTTGTCAAAAACGTTATTTTTTGTTTTTTGATTAATCAATTAATTGACGAGTTATTTCCTTTCTTGTTTGTTTTCTTGTTTGTTTGTTTGTCCGGGCGATATCTCAGCCATCCTTTGAGCTAGGAAGCTGAAATTTCGGCACAATAGTGAGCTAGTCCTTTGTCAAAAACTGAATTTTTTGTTTTTTGATTAATCAATTAATTGAGAAGTTATTTAATTATTAGCGATTAATGAAGTACTTATTTAATTAATCAAATTTCCTTTCTCTTCTGACCATTAACTCAGGCACCTTTTGAGTTAGGAAGGTGATATTTGGACATGCCAATGACCAGGTGATTTGGCTGTAAAGGCTATTTTTGATTGATTGATAAATCAATTAATCAATTGATCGATTAATTATTTAATTATTTGATGAATGACAATATTTTTTTTTTTTTTTAAAGTTGCAGATTCTGATGAAATGGTGGTGGTTTATATGTTCTCTGACCGAATTGATTAATAATTTAAATTTTTTATGATTATTATTTATTTATTTTCATTACTAATCATTTATTTATCTTCTTGTACACCGCACCTTTCCTATGCCATCTCCAGGCATTGCAAATCGTCATTGTTGGGCACCGAAGGGGGCTCGGCAGTGACGCACGCTGAAAGGGAGTACTCAGTTTTCACTCTGGTTGTTTGTTTTCTTGTTTTCTTGTTTTCTTGCTTTCTTGTTTGTTTGTCCAGGCGATATCTCAGCCATCCTTTGAGCTAGGAAGCTGAAATTTCGGCACAGTAGTGAGCAAGTCCTTTGTGAAAAACAGTATTTTTTGTTTTTTGATTAATCAATTAATTGAGGAGTTATTTAATTATTAGCGATTAATTAAGTACTTATTTAATTAATTAAATTTCCTTTCTCTTCGTACCATTAACTCAGGCACCTTTTGAGTTAGGAAGCTGATATTTGGACATGCCAATGACCAGGTGATTGTGCTGCAAAGGATATTTTTGATTTATTAATTAATCAATTAATCGATTAATTATTTAATTATTCGACTAATGACCAAAAATTTTTTTTTTTTAAAGTTACAGATTCTGATGAAATAGTGGTAGTTTATTTGTTCTCTGACCAAATTGATTAATAATTTAATTTTTTTATGATTATTATTTATTTATTTTCATTATTAATCATTTATTTATTTTCTTTCTCATTTGGCCAATATCTCAGGCACCTTTTGAGCTGGGAAGCTAATATTTGGACATGAGTGACCAAGTGATGTGGCTATCAAGGATATTTTTGATTTATTGATTAATCATTTCATCTATTAATTATTTATTGATTAATCGATTAATTATTTATTGAGTAATGAATTATTTAATTTTTTATAAATGACTTATTTAATTAAATTTCTAAAAGATACATCTTCGGATGAAGCACTAGTGGTTTAGTTATGCGATTGGCCAATTGATTATGAAAATATTTTGTGATCTTTTATTGATTTTAATTATACAATTAATCAATCAATTAGTGTACACCTCTCCCTCCCAATGCAGCCTCAATGAGCTGCACTGCGGTATTGCCGGGTGCCGGAGGCGCCCCGGCAATGCAGCGCTGCAGCATATTTAATTATTTGGCATGGGGCGGTGTACTTTGAATGTATGTGTGCTTGTTTAATTATTTGTCATGGGGCGGTGTACTTTGAATGTATTTGTACTTGTTGTACACCGCTCCTTTCCTATGCCATCTCCAGGCATTGCAAATCGTCATTGCCGGGCACCAAAGGGGGCTCGGCAGTGACGCACGCTGAAAGAGAGTACTCAGTTTTCACTCTGGTTTCTTGTTTTCTTGTTTTCTTTCTTGTTGTACACCGCTCCTTTCCTATGCCATCTCCAGGCATTGCAAATCGTCATTGCCGGGCACCAAAGGGGGCTCGGCAGTGACGCACGCTGAAAGAGAGTACTCAGTTTTCACTCTGGTTTCTTCTTTTCTTGTTTTTGTACACCACTCCTTTCCTATGCCATCTCCAGGCATTGCAAATCGTCATTGCCGGGCACCAAAGGGGGCTTGGCAGTGACGCACGCTGAAAGAGAGTACTCAGTTTTCACTCTGGTTTCTTTCTTGTTTGTTTTCTTTCTTGTTTTCTTGGTTGTCCGGACGATATCTCAGCCATCCTTTGAGCTAGGAAGCTGAAATTTCGGCACAATAGTGAGCAAGTCCTTTGTCAAAAACGGTATTTTTTTTTTGATTAATCAATAAATTGAGGAGTTATTTAATTATTAGCGATTAATTAACTACTTATTTGTTTTCTTTCTTGGTTGTCCGGGCGATATCTCAGCCATCCTTTGAGCTAGGAAGCTGAAATTTCGGCACAGTAGTGAGCAAGTCCTTTGTCAAATACGGTATTTTTTGTTTTTTGAATAATCAATTAATTGAGGAGTTATTTAATTATTAGCGTTTAATTAAGTACTTATTTAATTAATTAAATTTCATTTCTCTTCTGACCATTATTAACTCAGGCACCTTTTGAGTTAGGAAGGTGATATTTGGACATGCCAATGACCAGGTGATTTGGCTGTAAAGGCTATTTTTGATTGATTGATAAATCAATTAATCAATTGATCGATTAATTATTTAATTATTTGATTAATGACAATTTTTTTTTTTTTTTAAAGTTGCAGATTCTGATGAAATGGTGGTGGTTTATGTGTTCTCTGACCGAATTGATTAATAATTTAATTTTTTTATGATTATTATTTATTTATTTTCATTACTAATCATTTATTTATCTTCTTGTACACCGCACCTTTCCTATGCCATCTCCAGGCATTGCAAATCGTCATTGTTGGGCACCGAAGGGGGCTCGGCAGTGACGCACGCTGAAAGGGAGTACTCAGTTTTCACTCTGGTTGTTTGTTTTCTTGTTTTCTTGTTTTCTTGCTTTCTTGTTTGTTTGTCCAGGTGATATCTCAGCCATCCTTTGAGCTAGGAAGCTGAAATTTCGGCACAGTAGTGAGCAAGTCCTTTGTCAAAAACGGTATTTTTTGTTTTTTGATTAATCAATTAATTGAGGAGTTATTTAATTATTAGCGATTAATTAAGTACTTATTTAATTAATTAAATTTCCTTTCTCTTCGTACCATTAACTCAGGCACCTTTTGAGTTAGGAAGCTGATATTTGGACATGCCAATGACCAGGTGATTGTGCTGCAAAGGATATTTTTGATTTATTAATTAATCAATTAATCGATTAATTATTTAATTATTCGATTACTGACCAAAAAGTTTTTTTTTTTAAAGTTACAGATTCTGATGAAATAGTGGTAGTTTATGTATTCTCTGACCAAATTGATTAATAATTTAATTTTTTTATGATTATTATTTATTTATTTTCATTATTAATCATTTATTTATTTTCTTTCTCATTTGGCCAATATCTCAGGCACCTTTTGAGCTGGGAAGCTAATATTTGGACATGAGTGACCAAGTGATGTGGCTATCAAGGATATTTTTGATTTATTGATTAATCATTTAATCTGTTAATTATGTATTGATTAATCGATTAATTATTTATTGAGTAATCAATTAATTATTTAATTTTTTATATATGACTTATTTAATTAAATTTCTAAAAGATACATCTTCGGATGAAGCACTAGTGGTTTTGTTATGCGATGAGCCAATTGATTATGAAAATATTTTGTGATCTTTTATTGATTTTAATTATACAATTAATCAATCAATTAGTGTACACCTCTCCCTCCCAATGCAGCCTCAATGAGCTGCACTGCGGTATTGCCGGGCGCCATAGGCGCCCCGGCAATGCCGCGCTGCACCATATTTAATTATTTGGCATGGGGCGGTGTACTTTGAATGTATGTGTACTTGTTTTCTTTCTTGTTTGTTTGTCCGGGCGATATCTCAGCCATCCTTTGAGCTAGGAAGCTGTAATGTCAGCACAATAGTGAGCAAGTCCTTTGTCAAAAACGGTATTTTTTGTTTTTTGATTAATCAATTAATTAAGTACTTATTTAATAAATCAAATTTCCTTTCTCTTCTGACCATTAACTCAGGCACCTTTTGAGTTAGGAAGCTGATATTTGGACATGCCAATGACCAGGTGATTTGGCTGCAAAGGCTATTTTTGATTTATTAATTAATCAATTAATCAATTAATTATTTAATTATTCGATTAATGACTAAAATTTTTTTTTTTAAGTTACAGATTCTGATGAAATGGTGGTGGTTTATGTGTTCTGTGACCGAATTGATTAATAATTTATTTTTCTAATGATTATTATTTATTTATTTTCATTATTCATCATTTATTTATTTTCTTTCTCATTACCTTCGCAAAAGCGGAAGGTTATGTTTTGATCGCTGTGTATTTATTTGTATGTCTGTGTGTGTGTGTGTGTGTGTGTATGTTATTCGCATAACTCAAAAAGTATTCAACCGAATTGCATGAAATTTGGTGGGATGATTGGTTATTATACGGGACACATTTGATTAGATTTTGGGAGCAATCGGGTCAAAGGTCAAGGTCACGAAAATGTGCACGAAAATGTGCGTTTTTTGTCATAACTCGGTCAATTCTTATCCGATTTGCATGAAATCAGCACCAAACTGTTCACTGTTCTGTTCCCTACACTCCCATGCCAAGTACAGAACAGTAGCTGCGGCGAAGGTATGCGCTCTACCGAGTGCCCGTTCTAGTTTGGCCAATATCTCAGGCACCTTTTGAGCTGGGAAGCGAATATTTGGACATGACAGTGACCAAGTGATGTGGCTATCAAGGATATTTTTGATTTATTGATTAATCATTTAATCGATTAATTATTTATTGATAAATTGATTAATTGATTAATTATTTATTGATTAAGCAATTAATTATTTAATTTTTTATTCATGACTTCTTTAATGAAATTTCGAAAAGATACATCTTCGGATGAAGCACCCGTGGTTTCGTAATGCGATAAGCCAATTGATTAAGAAAATATTTTGTGATAATCTTTTATTGATTTTAATTATACGATTAATCAATCAATTAGTGTACACTGTACACCTCTCCTTCCCAATGCAGCCTCAATGAGGTGCACTGTGGTATTGCCGGGCGCCAGAGGCGCCCCGGCAATGCCGCGCTGTCGGATATTTAATTATTTGGCATGGGGGCGGTGTACATGTTTTTGTATACTGAATCGAGGCTCGTCAAAGAGCTAACATTTACTTCACAAACAAATCAACCAGACAAACAAAACACACAAAAAGAGGGAGCGGAAAACAAGATGGGGAGAGAAGGGGAAGCACACAAACACAACATTTGAGAGCAGGGAGATGTGTGGAAGGGAGAGGGCTTGGGGGGAGGAGGTGTGGGAAGGGGGAGGGGGGGGGGTGGAGGGAGAAGTATAAAACACAAGGACACCAAGGACTTCCAGGACAGAAGTTGGTATTTCAAAAAAGTGGAATTGGCCTTGAATGTATCTGTACTTGTTGTACACCGCACCTTCCCAATGCCATCTCCAGGCATTGCAAATCGTCATTGCTGGGCACCGAAGGGGGCTCGGCAGTGACGCACGCTGAAAGGGAGTACTCAGTTTTCACTCTCGTTGTTGTACACCGCTCCTTTCCTATGCCATCTCAGGCATTGCAAATCGTCATTGCCGGGCACCAAAGGGGGCTCGGCAGTGACGCACGCTGAAAGAGAGTACTCAGTTTTCACTCTGGTTTCTTGCTTTCTTGTTTGTTGTACACCGCTCCTTTCCTATGCCATCTCCAGGCATTGCAAATCGTCATTGCCGGGCACCAAAGGCGGCTCGGCAGTGACGCACGCTGAAAGAGAGTACTCAGTTTTCACTCTGGTTTCTTGTTTTCTTGTTGTACACCGCTCCTTTCCTATGCCATCTCCAGGCATTGCAAATCGTCATTGCCGGGCACCAAAGGGGGCTCGGCAGTGACGCACGCTGAAAGAGAGTACTCAGTTTTCACTCTGGTTTCTTTCTTTCTTGTTGTACACCGCTCCTTTCCTATGCCATCTCCAGGCATTGCAAATCGTCATTGCCGGGCACCAAAGGGGGCTCGGCAGTGACGCACGCTGAAAGAGAGTACTCAGTTTTCACTCTGGTTGTTTGTTTGTTTTCTTTCTTGGTTGTCCGGACGATATCTCAGCCATCCTTTGAGCTAGGAAGCTGAAATTTCGGCACAGTAGTGAGCAAGTCCTTTGTCAAATACGGTATTTTTTGTTTTTTGAATAATCAATTAATTGAGGAGTTATTTAATTATTAGCGTTTAATTAAGTACTTATTTAATTAATTAAATTTCATTTATCTTCTGACCATTATTAACTCAGGCACCTTTTGAGTTAGGAAGCTGATATTTGGACATGCCAATGACCAGGTGATTTGGCTGCAAAGGATATTTTTGATTTATTAATTAATCAATTAATCGATTAATTATTTAATTATTCGATTAATGACAAAAAAATTTTTTTTTTTTAAGTTACAGATTCTGATGAAATAGTGGTAGTTTATGTGTTCTCTGACCAAATTGATTAATAATTTAATTTTTTTATGATTATTATTTATTTATTTTCATTATTAATCATTTATTTATTTTCTTTCTCATTTGGCCAATATCTCAGGCACCTTTTGAGCTGGGAAGCTAATATTTGGACATGAGTGACCAAGTGATGTGGCTATCAAGGATATTTTTGATTTATTGATTAATCATTTCATCTATTAAGTATTTATTGATTAATCGATTAATTATTTATTGAGTAATCAATTAATTATTTAATTTTTTATAAATGACTTATTTAATTAAATTTCTAAAAGATACATCTTCGGATGAAGCACTACTGGTTTAGTTATGCGATTAGCCAATTGATTATGAAAATATTTTGTGATAATCTTTTATTGATTTTAATTATACAATTAATCAATCAATTAGTGTACACCTCTCCCTCCCAATGCAGCCTCAATGAGCTGCACTGCGGTATTGCCGGGCGCCGGAGGCGCCCCGGCAATGCCGCGCTGCAGCATATTTAATTATTTGGCATGGGGCGGTGTACTTTGAATGTATGTGTACTTGTTGTACACCGCTCCTTTCCTATGCCATCTCCAGGCATTGCAAATCGTCATTGCCGGGCACCAAAGGGGGCTCGGCAGTGACGCACGCTGAAAGAGAGTACTCAGTTTTCACTCTGGTTGTTTGTTTGTTTTCTTGGTTGTCCGGACGATATCTCAGCCATCCTTTGAGCTAGGAAGCTGAAATTTCGGCACAGTAGTGAGCAAGTCCTTTGTCAAATACGGTATTTTTTGTTTTTTGAATAATCAATTAATTGAGGAGTTATTTAATTATTAGCGTTTAATTAAGTACTTATTTAATTAATTAAATTTCATTTCTCTTCTGACCATTATTAACTCAGGCACCTTTTGAGTTAGGAAGCTGATATTTGGACATGCCAATGACCAGGTGATTTGGCTGCAAAGGATATTTTTGATTTATTAATTAATCAATTAATCGATTAATTATTTAATTATTCGATTAATGACAAAAAAAATTTTTTTTTTTAAGTTACAGATTCTGATGAAATAGTGGTAGTTTATGTGTTCTCTGACCAAATTGATTAATAATTTAATTTTTTTATGATTATTATTTATTTATTTTCATTATTAATCATTTATTTATTTTCTTTCTCATTTGGCCAATATCTCAGGCACCTTTTGAGCTGGGAAGCTAATATTTGGACATGAGTGACCAAGTGATGTGGCTATCAAGGATATTTTTGATTTATTGATTAATCATTTCATCTATTAATTATTTATTGATTAATCGATTAATTATTTATTGAGTAATCAATTAATTATTTAATTTTTTATAAATGACTTATTTAATTAAATTTCTAAAAGATACATCTTCGGATGAAGCACTAGTGGTTTAGTTATGCGATTAGCCAATTGATTATGAAAATATTTTGTGATAATCTTTTATTGATTTTAATTATACAATTAATCAATCAATTAGTGTACACGTCTCCCTCCCAATGCAGCCTCAATGAGCTGCACTGCGGTATTGCCGGGCGCCTGAGGCGCCCCGGCAATGCCGCGCTGCAGCATATTTAATTATTTGGCATGGGGCGGTGTACTTTGAATGTATTTGTACTTGTTTGTTTTCTTTCTTGTTTTCTTTCTTGGTTGTCCGGACGATATCTCAGCCATCCTTTGAGCTAGGAAGCTGAAATTTCGGCACAAGAGTGAGCAAGTCCTTTCTCAAAAACGGTATTTTTTTTTTGATTAATCAATAAATTGAGGAGTTATTTAATTATTAGCGATTAATTAAGTACTTATTTAATTAATCAAATTTCCTTTCTCTTCTGACCATTAACTCAGGCACCTTTTGAGTTAGGAAGCTGTTATTTGGACATGCCAATGACCAGGTGATTTGGCTGCAAAGGCTATTTTTGATTTATTAATTAATCAATTTATCGATTAATTATTTAATTATTCGATTAATGACAAAAAAATTTTTTTTTTTTTAAGTTACAGATTCTGATGAAATAGTGGTAGTTTATGTGTTCTCTGACCAAATTGATTAATAATTTAATTTTTTTATGATTATTATTTATTTATTTTCATTATTAATCATTTATTTATTTTCTTTCTCATTTGGCCAATATCTCAGGCACCTTTTGAGCTGCGAAGCTAATATTTGGACATGAGTGACCAAGTGATGTGGCTATCAAGGATATTTTTGATTTATTGATTAATCATTTCATCTATTAATTATTTATTGAGTAATCAATTAATTATTTATTGAGTAATCAATTAATTATTTAATTTTTTATAAATGACTTATTTAATTAGATTTCTAAAAGATACATCTTTCGATGAAGCACTAGTGGTTTAGTTATGCGATTAGCCAATTGATTATGAAAATATTTTGTGATAATCTTTTTTTGATTTTAATTATACAATTAATCAATCAATTAGTGTACACCTCTCCCTCCCAATGCAGCCTCAATGAGCTGCACTGCGGTATTGCCGGGCGCCTGAGGCGCCCCGGCAATGCTGCGCTGCAGCATATTTAAATATTTGGCATGGGGCTTTGAATGTATTTGTACTTGTTGTACACCGCTCCTTTCCTATGCCATCTCCAGGCATTGCAAATCGTCATTGCCGGGCACCAAAGGGGGCTCGGCAGTGACGCACGCTGAAAGAGAGTACTCAGTTTTCACTCTGGTTGTTTGTTGTACACCGCTCCTTTCCTATGCCATCTCCAGGCATTGCAAATCGTCATTGCCGGGCACCAAAGGGGGCTCGGCAGTGACGCACGCTGAAAGAGAGTACTCAGTTTTCACTCTGGTTTCTTTCTTGTTTGTTTTCTTGTTTGTTTGTTTTCTTTCTTGGTTGTCCGGACGATATCTCAGCCATCCTTTGAGCTAGGAAGCTGAAATTTCGGCACAAGAGTGAGCAAGTCCTTTGTCAAAAACGGTATTTTTTTTTTTTGATTAATCAATAAATTGAGGAGTTATTTAATTATTAGCGATTAATTAAGTACTTATTTAATTAATCAAATTTCCTTTCTCTTCTGACCATTAACTCAGGCACCTTTTGAGTTAGGAAGCTGATATTTGGACATGCCAATGACCAGGTGATTTGGCTGCAAAGGATATTTTTGATTTATTAATTAATCAATTAATCGATTAATTATTTAATTATTCGATTAATGACAAAAAAAATTTTTTTTTTAAGTTACAGATTCTGATGAAATAGTGGTAGTTTATGTGTTCTCTGACCAAATTGATTAATAATTTAATTTTTTTATGATTATTATTTATTTATTTTCATTATTAATCATTTATTTATTTTCTTTCTCATTTGGCCAATATCTCAGGCACCTTTTGAGCTGGGAAGCTAATATTTGGACATGAGTGACCAAGTGATGTGGCTATCAAGGATATTTTTGATTTATTGATTAATCATTTCATCTATTAATTATTTATTGATTAATCGATTAATTATTTATTGAGTAATCAATTAATTATTTAATTTTTTATAAATGACTTATTTAATTAAATTTCTAAAAGATACATCTTCGGATGAAGCACTAGTGCTTTAGGTATGCTATTAGCCAATTGATTATGAAAATATTTTATGATCATTTATATATTTAAATTTCACAATTAATCAATCAATTATTGTACTCCTCTCCCTCCCAATGCAGCCTTAATGAGCTGCACTGCGGTATTGCCGGGCGCCGGAGGCGCCCCGGCAATGCCGCGCTGCAGCATATTTAATTATTTGGCATGGGGCGGTGTACTTTGAATGTATTTGTACTTGTTTGTTTTCTTTCTTGGTTGTCCGGGCGATATCTCAGCCATCCTTTGAGCTAGGAAGCTGAAATTTCGGCACAGTAGTGAGCAAGTCCTTTGTCAAATACGGTATTTTTTGTTTTTTGAATAATCAATTAATTGAGGAGTTATTTAATTATTAGCGTTTAATTAAGTACTTATTTAATTAATTAAATTTCATTTCTCTTCTGACCATTATTAACTCAGGCACCTTTTGAGTTAGGAAGCTGATATTTGGACATGCCAATGACCAGGTGATTTGGCTGCAAAGGATATTTTTGATTTATTAATTAATCAATTAATCGATTAATTATTTAATTATTCGATTAATGACCCAAAAAAATTTTTTTTTTAAGTTACAGATTCTGATGAAATAGTGGTAGTTTATGTGTTCTCTGACCAAATTGATTACCAATTTAATTTTTTTATGATTATTATTTATTTATTTTCATTATTAATCATTTATTTATTTTCTTTCTCATTTGGCCAATATCTCAGGCACCTTTTGAGCTGGGAAGCTAATATTTGGACATAAGTGACCAAGTGATGTGGCTATCAAGGATATTTTTGATTTATTGATTAATCATTTCATCTATTAATTATTTATTGATTAATCGATTAATTATTTATTGAGTAATCAATTAATTATTTAATTTTTTATAAATGACTTATTTAATTAAATTTCTAAAAGATACATCTTCGGATGAAGCACTAGTGGTTTAGTTATGCGATTAGCCAATTGATTATGAAAATATTTTGTGATAATCTTTTATTGATTTTAATTATACAATTAATCAATCAATTAGTGTACACCTCTCCCTCCCAATGCAGCCTTAATGAGCTGCACTGCGGTATTGCCGGGCGCCGGAGGCGCCCCGGCAATGCCGCGCTGCAGCATATTTAATTATTTGGCATGGGGCGGTGTACTTTGAATGTATGTGTACTTGTTTTCTTTCTTGTTTGTTTGTCCGGACGATATCTCAGCCATCTTTTAAGCTCGGAAGCTGAAATTTCGGCACGATAGTGAGCAAGTGCTTTGTCAAAAACAGTATTTTTTGTTTTTTGATTAATCAATTAATTGAGGAGTTATTTAATTATTAGCGATTAATTAAGTCCTTATTTAATTAATCAAATTTCCTTTCTCTTCTGACCATTAACTCAGGCACCTTTTGAGTTAGGAAGCTGATATTTGGACATGCCAATGACCAGGTGATTTGGCTGCAAAGACTATTTTTGACTTATTAATTAATGAATTAATCGATTAATTATTTAATTATTCGATTAATGACTAAAATTTTTTTTTTTTTTTTAGTTACAGAATCTGACGAAATGGTGGTGGTTTATGTGTTCTCTGACCGAATTGATTAATATTTTAATTTTTTATGATTATTATTTATTTATTTTTATTATTAATCATTTATTTATTTTCTTTCTCATTTGGCCAATATCTCGGGCACCTTTTGAGCTCGGAAGCTAATATTTGGACATGAGTGACTAAGTGATGTGGCTATCAAGGATATTTTTGATTTATTGATTAATCAATTAATCGATTAAATATTTAATTATTCGATTAAGTACTAAAAAAAAATTTTTTTTTCCAGTTACAGATTCTGATGAAATGGTGGTGGTTTATGTGTTCTGTGACCGAATTGATTAATAATTTAATTTTTTAATGATTATTATTTCTATATTTTCATTATTAATCATTTATTTATTTTCTTTCTCATTTGGCCAATATCTCAGGCACCTTTTGAGCTGGGAAGCTAATATTTGGACATGACAGTGACCAAGTGATGTGGCTGTCAAGGATATTTTTGATTTATTGATTAATCATTTAATCGATTAATTATTTATTGATTAATCGATTGATTATTTATTGATTAATCAATTAATTTTTTTTTTTTTTTTGATGACTTATTTAATGAAATTTCTAAAGGATACATCTTCGGATGAAGCACTAGTGGTTTAGTTATGCTATTAGCCAATTGATTAAGAAAATATTTTGTGATAATCTTTTATTGATTTTAATTATACAATCAATCAATCAATTAGTGTATACCTCTCCCTCCCAATGCAGCCTCTATGAGCTGCACTGCGGTATTGCCGGGCGCCGGAGGCGCCCCGGCAATGCCGCGCTGTAGGATATTTAATTATTTGGCATGGGGGCGATGTACTTTGAATGTATCTGTACTTGTTTTCTTTCTTGTTTTCTTGGTTGTCTGGGTGATACTCAGCCATCCTTTGAGCTAGGAAGCTGAAATTTCAGCACAATAGTGAACAAGTACTGTGTCAAAAACGGCATTTTTTGTTTTTTGATTAATCAATTAATTGAGGAGTTATTTAATTATTAGCGATTAATTAAGTACCTATTTAATTAATTAAATTTACTTTATCTTCTGGCCATTATCTCAGGCACCTTTTTAGTTAGGAAGCTGATATTTGGACATGCCAATGACCAGGTGATTTGGCTGCAAAGGCTATTTTTGATTTATTAATTAATCAATTAATCGATTAATTATTTAATTATTCGATTAATGACTAAATTTTTTTTTTTTTTTAAAGTTACAGATTCTGATGAAATGATGGTGGTTTATGTGTTCTCTGACCGAATTGATTACTAATTTAACTTTTTGATGATTATTATTTATTTATTTTCATTAATAATCATTTATTTATTTTCTTTCTCATTTGGCCAATATCTCAGGCACCTTTTGAGCTAGGAAGCTAATATTTGGACATGACAGTGACCAAGTGATGTGGCTATCAAGGATATATTTGATTTATTGATTAATCATTTAATCGATTAATTATTTATTGATTAATCAATTAATTATTTAATTTTTTATTAATGACTTATTCTTAAAAAAATTCTAAAAGATACATCTTCGGATGAAGCACTAGTGGTTTAGTTATGCTATTAGCCAATTGATTAAGAAAATATTTTGTGATAATCTTTTCTTGATTTTAATTATGCAATTAATCAATCAATTATTGTACACCTCTCCCTCCCAATGCAGTCTCTATGAGCTGCGCTGTAGGATATTTAATTATTTGGATGGGGGCGGTGTACTTTGAATGTATCTGTACTTGTTTGTTTTGTGTTTGTGGTCAACACATTTGGTTTGTTAGTTATCCAATCTTAACCAAACTTGCCAGAGCGACTCAGGGCCCATCATAATTCATAAGACAAAGGTTACAGGTACTAGCCCCCCACCCCAAATTGGGACTTTTGTGGAGCAGGGGGTGGGGGGTGGAGTGGGTGTCGACATAACTTATCTATTTAAATGTGTACCTTGTAGCACAGCTACCGGTGGGAGAACAGGCCTTCTATCTCGATCGTTTTCAGCTATTTTTTTTTTTTGCATTTTCATACATTATTTCCAGTCTATAATGTTGCTTTAAACTCGACTGCAAAAGATCCAGAGGAATTCCAATGTTTTACTGCTTTTTTCTGCCTTGGAAAAGCGTTAGAAGCTTGGAGCGCCCTTCACGATTAAATAAGTCAACAGCAGTTGTCACCACTTGCTCACTCGATTGGATTTTTAGCTCATTCGACTGTTGTTACTACTCCTCTTTATAATACATGGCCAAGGCTCATGGAAGAGCTAAGACACAGAAGAGATCAAGACACAACATAACAAAGGGAACAGATAGGGAAACGCCAAGAGTAGGGCAGAGGGACAGTAGATGGAGATGGACAAACAAGGAATGCAGGTAAAAATGAGGGGAAGGAGAGAGTGCAAGAGGTAGGTGGACAATATGGATAGATAAGCAAAATTTTGGGAGGGTGGGGAGTGGTTTAACGGGTGTAGAAAAATCATGGTGAAAAAGGCTGCAGGATGAACTAAGCATTTTGAAGCGATGAGGGTTTTGGGAAACAAACCTTGTCAAAGAGAAAGGGAAGAGACTTTGATGAAGACTAAGACTGAATGGGTTGTTCCTGATTGAGTACTAAGCAGAGTAAGGCATTTTAAGATACATTTTGGAAGCATTTTTTTTGCCTACTTTGATTAAATTTTTTTCACCTATTCTTTTTTTTTTGGGACTGTACACAAAATAAGGTGTTTTTTTTATTATGGACCATAGGCATAAAAAGATACATAGATAGAACAACCAGTTTCAAATGGAGCACCTCAACGCCATTAGGACATTTAAATTGCATCAGATGTGGCATTAAACGTAAATTGTTGCTTGCCGCTTGCCAGCTCGACCACAGAAGATACCATTTACATTTTTGCCACCCTCATCCCTACCCCATTGAGAATCCAGTACGGGCACGGGCACCATGCTCGTATTAACATATTGTTACGTTTATGGGGGGGTAGGTGAAAGCATACCGTAGGGGAGGTAGAACTATGTAAGAAGTAGCATAGACCGCATGATGTGTTGGAGAAATCTCCATGGAAAGTAAGTCGGAAACTGTAACTCAATGTTGTTTAAATATTCTTCACACGGGGGTGAAGCAGTGCTAATCAGTGGTAGGGATTAAGAAATTTTTTTCCCAGTGCGTGCTTAACCTCTGTAATCTTTCCCTTTACGTTTTGCTGCCACTACGGCCATGAAAGCCACCGTTAAATTGCATTTACAAGTCAAGCTAAGCCGGCCCTATGAACACGTGCGGCAAAAGGCCATGCCCCTGGAGTGGTACGATGGGGGGGGGTGTAGAAAGAGTCGGCAGGCCAGCCCCCCCCCCCCCCGAGGAACGTGATTGGTCCAGAGGATCATGAGTCGCTTTGGAAGAAGCTTCGCGATTGATTGGGGTGACGAGAGCTGGAGCTTGAGAGGGAAGGCGCTCGAACAAGATGCTGGCCATATTGTTTTATTGGTGTAATATCTGTTCTTGTGCTGGGTGGATTTTTGGCGCTTTGGAGGAATGAACTTTTGGTGCGGTCAGTGTGAGGCTGTTGCAGTTGCTAAGGAGGAGCTAGAGGCAACGCTATCCCTCCCCGACAGTGGAGGAAATCATCTTCAGGACTTGCCTCCTGCCTGTGGAGCCTAAAGTGCACGGCGCAGTCGGGCCATTGGTTCTCGCGTGGAAAGCGCTCCAAAATAGCTACATTGAGCTTCAACAGCCGCCTGGCTCCTAAAATAACCTATTGGGACCAGCTAAGTGCTGAAAGGGGATTTTCTTTTCTTACCTTTCCCTGTGTACGTGTTTGTGTAGGTCTGGAGGTACACTAAATGGTCAAAAGTATGTGGACACCCGAACACCACACCCATATGTGCTCGTCGAATATCTCATTCCAAAATCATGGACATTAATATGGGGTTGGAACCCCCTTTGCTGCTATAACGGCCTCCACTCTTCTGGGAAGGTTTTCCACTAGATGTTGGAACATTGCTGTGGGGATTTGCTTCCATTCAGCCACAAGAACATTAGTGAGGTCGAGCACTGATGTTGGGCGATTAGGCCTTGCTCGCATTCGGCGTTCCAATTCATCCCGAAGGTGTTTGATGGGGTTGAGGTCAGGGCTCTGTGCAGGCCAGTCAGGTTCTTCCACACCGATTTCGACAAACCATTTCTGTATGGACTTCGCTTGTTACACAGGGGCATTGTCATGCTGTAACAGGAAAGGGCCTTTCCCAAACTATTGCCATAAAGTTGGAAGCACACAATCGTCTAGAATGTCATTGTATGCTGTCGCGCTAAGATTTACCTTCACTGGAACTAAGGGGCCTAGCCCGAACCAAAAAAAACAGCCCCAGACCATTATTCCTCCTCCACCAAACTTCACAGTTGGCATTGTGCATTCGGGCAGTTAGCATTATCCTGGCATCCGCTAAACCCAGATTCGTCTGACTGCCAGATGGTGAAGCGTGATTCATCACTCCAGAGAACACGTTTCGACTGCTCCAGAGTCCAATGGCGGCAAACTTTACACCACTCCAGCCGACGCTTGGCATTGTGCATGGTGATTTTAGGCTTGTGTGCGGCTGCTCACACATGGAAACCCATTTCATGAAGCTCCCGACGAACAATTATTGTGCTGACATTGCTTCTAGAGGCAGTTTGGAACTCGGTAGTGAGTGTTGCAACCGAAGACCAACGATTTTTATGCGCTACGTGCTTCAGCACTCGGCAGACCCATTCTGTGAGCTTGTGTGGCCTACCACTTCGCGGCTGAGCTGTTGCTGCTCGCTTCCAATTCACAATAACAGCACTTACAGTTGACCGGGGCAGCTCCAGCAGGGCAGAAATTTGATGAATTGACTGGTTGGAAAGGTGGCATCCTATGACGGTGCCACGTTGAAAGTCTCTGAGCTCTTCAGTACGGCCCATTCTACTGCTAATGTTTGTCTATGGAGATTGCATTGCTGTGTGCTTGATTATAATTACCTGTCAGCACTGGGTGTGGCTGAAACAACCGAATCCACTAATTAGAAGGTGTGTCTGAATACTTTTGGCCTTGTGGTGTACCTCACCATAGAATTTTACCTCAGTATTCCTTTCCATTATTTTTCATTCCCCGCTTATTTTCTTTAAATTCAGTATTGTTGCATTTTATTTGTCGTGTTTGCATGTTTTGTGGGATCATGAATAAACCCGTGTTTATTTTCGTTCAGGTAAACACCTCACAGCCTCCCATCTCGCGTGTGCACGATAACCGCCATAATTGGGTGCACCTCAGGAGTTAAAGCAGTTCGGTGTTTTTTGTGTACAAGATCGAGGCTCGTGAAAGAGCTAACATTAATCACACAGAAAGATAAACCGACACATAAAACATATAACATGGGGAGCGGTAGACAAGATGGGGAGAGAGGAGGAAGGACACAAACACAACATTTGAGAGCAGGGACATCGAGAGATCTGTGGGAGGGAGAGGGCTTTGGGGAGGGGGGGGCATGGGAAGGGGGGGGGTGGGAGAGGTAAAAAACATATTGACACTGCCAGGACTTCCAGGAAAGAACTTGGAATTTCAAACAAAGTGCATCTGGGGTGAATTAGCGGGGGTAGAAAAGATCAAGGTTTTGGATGGGGGAAGATAAGAGATGATGGTGAACAGCTGTTTTAAAGACCTGGAGGGAGGAGTGGGATTGAAGGGAGTGTGGGAGTATGTTCCAGAGGCGGGAGAAAAGAGGAATGAAAGAGTGAAGGTGAGCAGAGAGCCGAGATTTCGGCAGTTTAACCATCAGAGGGTGGCTGGCAGATCTTGTGCGACCTTTAGGAATATTTTGGGGACAGAGCACAGAGAGAGCTGGGGGAGCAAGGCCGGAGAGGAGTCGGAATAAGACAGAAAGACCACCTACCTGCCTGCGGTGAGTGAGTGAAAGGCCCTCGGAGATAGCTCCATCGCGAGAGATTCCAATGATTCTGAAAGCTTTTGTTTCAACAGCGTGAAGCCGAGCTAGGTGTGAGGCAGGAGCACTGGCCCATAGGGGTGAACAGTATTCCATTGAGCTGCGGATGAAAGCCTTGTATGTGGTGAGGAGCTCAGGTGTGCCGAGGAAGGACTTCGCACAACGGAGGATGCCCAGTCGGCGACTGGCTTTGGAGGCCGGCTTGGAAATGTTGTTTTCCCAAGAAAGATCATGGCAGATAGTGAGACCCAATAGCTTGAGCGACAGAACTTCTTGGAGAGGATTGTTGAGAAAGTAGATGGGAGGGTTGTCCAGTCGGTCTTTTCGGAGAGAAATAGTAAGAGTGTGAGATTTGTCAGGATTGAAAGACATGTTCCACTTGTTTGACCAGTCTGTGATTTTGTCCAGGTCTTCAGAGAGTGAGGGGGCTGCAGACTGCCGATCTGAGGGAAGAGGAATGGAGCGGCAGAGAGTGGAGTCATCAGCAAAGAGATAGAGAGGATTTTCCAGAGAGTCAGAGAGATCATTGACAAAGACCAGAAAAAGCACAGAGCCCAGAACACTGCCTTGGGGAACTCCAGCCTGAACAGGAAGGGGAGATGAGAGAAATCCATTCAGGGCCACACGTTGACTATGACCAGAGAGGAAGTCCGCAAGCCATGCATGGAGATTTCCATGGATACCATAGGAGAGTTTGGTGAGCAGAGCTGGGTGCCAGACCGTATCGAAGGCACGTGATATGTCAAGGGAGACAGCTCTGATTTCCTGTTTGGCATTGAGGACCTCCATCCATTGTTGAGACAGCAGAAGCAGCATGTCCAGAGTAGAATGACCTGGTCTGAATCCCAATTGATGATCAGAGATCAAGCCATTGGAGAAGAGGAAGGATTTGATATCCGAAGCAATGATGGATTCCATGACTTTGCTGATAATTGGGAGCAGGCTGATTGGTCTGTAGTTGCAAGGATCTGTTTTTGCACCTTTTTTGTGAAAAGCGGTAATGTTTGCTGATTTCCAGGATGCTGGTAGATGACCTTGAGCAAAAGAGAGGGTGAAAAGAACAGAGAGAGGGTGAGATAGAGCGGCAGAGCAGGATTTTAGGACCCGTGGGCTGATGCCGTCTGGTCCAGTTGCAGAATCAGAGTCGAGGTTTGACAAAAACTCCTCCACCTTGTCAGGAGAGAAGGACACAGAGTCCAGGAGCAGTTGGGTTCGACTGGGTAAGGTGGGAACAGAGAGAGATGGGTTTGGGACACAAGATTTTGAGGCAAACACAGAGTTGAGGCATTCGGCTTTGTCACGTGCGGTGTCAACTGTGTAGCCATTTGAGGTAAAGGAGGGGATGGAGGGGGAACAAACACCAGAAACGGATTTGACCAGACACCACCAGGATTTGGAGGAAGGAGACAGGTTTGAGAGTTCATTCTTGAGTGTGGAGAGATAGTGCTTCCTGGCACTCCTGAGGGTAGACACACACTTGTTCCGAGTTTGGTGGAAGGAACTGAGATTGCCTTCAGTTGGATTAGCCTTCCAAGAGGCAAAGGCAAGTTGTTTCAGGGCAACTGCCTCACCACAAGATTCAGTGTACCATGGACGGGAGGAAGGGTAAGACAACTGAAGACGAGATGGGATAAATCTGTGCATGAAAGAGAGCAGTTTGCTTTGGAAGAATTCCCAGGAAGAATTCATGTCAGAGGCAGTGGAGATGGGAGACCAGTCCAGATGATTGATGGCTGCTTGAAGACTGTGCCAGTCGGCCTGAGTGAAATGCCAGACTCGTCCGCGCTGAGGAGGCTCTCTGAGAATGGCCAGAGAGATGTCGACTTTAACAAGCACATGATCAGAAGAACCGATTGGAGCAGAAGAAGAGCAGCAGACATTAGCAGGAAAGTTTGTCATAACCAAGTCTAGAAGAGAAGATACTCCATTGGCTGAGATCCGGGTCGGGAAATTGACAGATTGTGTCAATCCCAGTGAGTCACAGAAGTCTTTTGCTGATGTGCCATGACTGGTGAGAGAGGAACCCACACCCAGCCAGCTGGCATGATGACAGTTGAAGTCACCACATATGAGGAAGAGAGAGTTGGGATGAGTGGATAGAAGTTGGTCCATGTTGTCAGACAGTGAAATGTAAATGGAGTCATCACTGTTTGGAGGACGGTCCAGAACACATATGAACAAAAGGTGGGAGCGGAGAGGAAGCCGTAGCCAGAGGTACTCCTGGGGGTGAGGTGGAGAGAGGGCAGTGCAAGGAGAGTGAGGAAGAGAGTTTTTGATAAAGATAGCCACACCACCACCAGGACGAGGCTCAGGTCTATCCTACCAGAGGAGGGAGTAACCAGGAAGAGATATTAAGGAATCAGAGACATCTTGAAAGAGGAAAGTTTCTGTTAAGCAGATCAAGTCTGGATTGTCAGAAGCAACCTGTATGGAGAGATCAGTCAGGTTTGAGCAAAGGCCCCGGATGTTTGAGGTCCATACCGTTAATGAAGAGAGAGGGGTAGCATCGGGTACAGGACAGGGGAGGGGAGGGGTAGGGTAAGATGAAGGATGAGAGGGGGAGGTAGGGAGAGCAGTTGATAGTGTGTCAGAGATTACAGAAGAGTTACAAGAAAGGGAAAGATGAGGAGGACGAAAGGTTTGATGGTGAAGGGATGAGGCACAGTGAGGGGTTGTTTGAGGGGGGGCAGAGGAAAGTAGAAGGTTGGGGGAGGTGGAGGTATGAGATAGAAGGGAGACGAAGTGGGGAGGAGGCAGCTTTGAGGAGGAGGGGGGAGGAGGGAGAATTGGAGAGGAATGGTATGGGGGGAGATTTGAATGGGAGGGGTTGGGGGGGAGTTTTGAAGGGGAGGAGTGAGGGGGGAGTTTAGGAGGGGAGGGGCAAGGGGGGAGTTTAGGAGTGGAGGGGCAAGGGGGGAGTTTAGGAGTGGAGGGGCAAGGGGGGAGTTTAGAAAGTGGATGATTAATGAAAGACGAACATTGATAACAAATTGGGTTTATTGTGATTTTCAAGTTAGCAATCCGATTAAGAACGATGGAGGAGGGATGGAATGAATGTGAATTTAGAACATTTAGTGAGGGAGACGTATAAGAGATTGAATTTATTTTTTTGGAAGTGGAATGAGTTAGAGAGGAAATTGAAAAAAGCCTTTTAAATAGGAAGAAAAACAGCGTATTGTAATATACCACTGAATAAAACACTGAAGGGGAAGTTTAAACATATTTAAACAGAACCGTGAACAATCTTATATTCACAAAATACCAACGGGGAAAGGGCCGAGAGGGACAACCATGAGTCACGTGAACAGGGCAAAAGGTGGATGGCAAGGAGATAATGGGGGCGGGGTGAACAGCACACCTGGACAGAAGTACACGATGATACAACAGCACACGTGGAGAAAGGAAAAAAAAATTTTGGCGGGGGAGGGGGGGGGTGGGGAGGGGGGGGAATTTAAAACGTTAGACAAAGAGTATTAAGTTCGGGGTAGAAGGGAAAAATCTAAGAGCCAAGCAAAACACGAAGTAGGGAACTTAAGTTAACAAACACCGATGGGGGTACAAGGCCGCACACACGGAGCGAGAAACAGAACACCAACTATAAACAAACAATAACACTAACTATAAAACAGAACACTAACTATAAACAAACAACAACGCATAGACGATAAAATAACGAGTTGAAATTTGACAAACACATGAATGAAAAAATAACTTCACTTTGGATGCCCGGAGAGAACCAAGCCTTGAGGTCGGAAGCTTCAACAACTAGGCCGCGCGGCACGAAATACTCGACTATTTTATACAGGTATGAAAGATTAACACCGAGAATCTTCCGAGGGACACACTATTGGTACACACACGTAAGATAAATACAGTTTCGACAAAAATACAATTGTGAACAATTATTTAACTTCAAGCGTGCGTGAAGATCATGGAACAGCTTCCAAAAACCGTGACCGCCCTGACAAGATCTCGCGAGATCTCCAAACAATCCGTCATCGCGGATCGCGGTTATCCCTCATCAGGCGGTCTTAATCGCCAGTGACACGACAATATTATCCATCCTCTTTTATACACTCATCTAGCACTCAGCTAATCTTCTGATCTCAGAACAAAAGACTTTTGTCATGCTTGACGCAAAATATTTTCCAACATGTACCATTCCTATCAAAAAGCTGTCCTATGTACACGGATGTGCAAAAGCAAATCAAGATTTATCATCATAAGTTTAGCATTCTCATCCTACGATAAATGCATATGGTTGGCTTTCTTACCTCCGCCACCAAAGGTGGATGGAGGTTGTGTTTTCACCCCTGTCTGTTTGTCCATCTGTGAATAAGATATCTCAAAGAGTTGTGGATGGATTTGGACGAAATTTTGTGGAGAGGTATTGTATGTGACAAGGACGAAATTATTAGATTTTGGTGAAGATATGGATCCGAATACAGCTACTATAATTTTTCAAGTAATTCTTCAGTCTTCACCATTGGGAGATAAGGCCAAAAACGATATATATATAGCAGGATATCTCAAAATGTTGTGGACGGATTTGGACGTAACTTGGTGGAGAGGTTGTGTGTGTGATGAGAAAGAATCGATTCGATTTTGGTGAAGATCTGAACATGGATTCGGATACGAGAGTTATAAAATTTTGTAAGCGATTCTTCACCATAGAGAGATCGGACCAAAAGCGATATGTAACAGTTAAAAAAGTTGTCGTTAGGTGATGAGAACGTGACAAGTTGGTTGGGTGACAAGAACAAGCCAATTCGATTTGGGTCCAGGTCCGAATCCAGATTTGGTTTATCAGTGGGATAGAAACCATAAACTGTTCAGCCTGGCGGAGGCATGCACTCTTCCGAGTGCCCTTCTAGTTTCCAATCGAAAGATATGTCCTCTCTGCTAGTCTTGCTGCAGAATAGAACTTACAGTTGAGTAAATTCAAATATCTCAGGGACTGAAGCGACAATTAGGCAGCTCGTCGGTGAGTGCACTAAATGTTACGAATACACCAACTAAATCACACAAAACCAGGAGAGAAAAAGCAATAGCAGCGAAAAAGTATTTTCCCAAAGCACAAATTCAAATTGCACTTCAAGCTTGAAGCACGAGTCCAACTATATCCACTGTTTTTGACAGAATGCATACTTGTACCTTGTGCTGATCAAGATGAGCAATTTCTCTCTCAAAGCCCAAAAGAGCATCTAACAGGGAAATCGTCACATTTGTATAAAGGTCATCCCCTCGGCGCTCAAACACAGGGTGCCTTGGGGATAAACAAACACAAATAATGATTAAAAAAACCAATGTAATTGCAACAACAACAAAAAACAAGCAATGAAATAAGAGCGAAAAGACAATCTCAAATATGTATAGACTATTTCCAAGCATGTTCTTGATGGAAATTAAAAGTACAAAATAAAAAACCAATGATCAATCAGATTCCAAAGAAATACTCCAGAGGATCAATATTTTAATGGAATTTTCAAAAACGTTGCGATTAACGATATACTGTACTCACTTGAGAACTTTTATGCGAAAACGTAGGTCCCCCGGTTCTCCATCAATGTGTGGCTCACCTGAAGAAAGTGGAAAAAAAAGAGTTTCATACAGTGAAAAGAGACCTATACAACAGTCTGGGCACACATGGCACGGTTTACTTTGTACGTGACAGTGAAACGTTAAATATTTCATGTCTTCTCATATTTCAAATGCAGCACATGGCTGTGAGCAGCATCGTTTACTGGAGGTAGAGCTGTGCTGCTGATGCAGTGCTCCCATGCAGCCTCCAGCAGGAATTTGTAATTTGACCATGGTGCCGGCGATAGCTCACCTACTCTTTGTGAAGGATAGCTGTGAAGGATATAGGCGATAGCTCTTTCTTTAACGTCCACCATGTGATGCTAGATGGGACGCCCAGTTTTAACGTCCATCCGAGGGACGGCACACACATTGATGAATCATCTTGCCTGTGAAGCACCAGGGTGACGGTTTAGAGCTGGGACGGGATTCTAATCCTGGCTAGACAGCTTTGAAGCGAGTGTGCGTACTCTAGGCTATTCTGGCAGCCCGAATATTTCATGTGATAACAACAACTAGACAGGGTCAGCACAGAGTTTTATTTTCCCTTAAGATGACATTGCAACCCCCCACCAATAATAATATATTAAGGCAGTTTCGCTTAAGTGTTCAAATTTCCAACAATCAAGTCAAAGTTCAAACGTGGACCCTTGCAGAACAAAATGTTATCAAGAATTAGCGAAGACAAGCTTAATCACTTTCCTTTCAAGAAAAATGAAGGAATTTTAAGAAGCAGCCTACCGAAATCATACCTTCACCAATGAAGGGATACTCCATACCATCTTGAACACCTGGCTCTATTTCAACCTCCAATGTTTTTTCCTCGTTAATCAATCTGCCATATGCACACATTATGGCAGTTTAGTTGCAATCAATGGAAGCTGTGAGGCATTGTGCATCCATACATAATAAAGCGTTTGACCAAAAGTCCTGGGACACACGATTGTATCAACAATCCTTTGCGAGCAGACATTAAAATATTTTGGAGGAATTCCGGAAGCCCCAACTACATCCTGGACCAATGCTCGAGACTTCTGTTACAAGATTTTTGAACGAGCTTGACTGGGAAAGGCAACCATTCCTCACATACAAACTGTGACCACGAGTTATTTCAGACTTTGTCCTCGTTGTTGCAGAGTCCAGAAGTGGTGTTCCAACAAGTCCTACAGACTCTGCCATCAGTATTGAAAAACACATGAAAAACACACTTGTGCCACAAAGCCTGTTTTCACATATCAAGGCATCACAATATACGTTCATTGAACAATGCTGCAAATTCACCACGATGAACTATATAGTTCATAGAACATGTTATCCCAGGCAGTGTTCTAATATATACTTCAATTGAAATGAAATAACAATTTTAAGGATCGTTAAAAAAAAATTCCGGAAGTTTAGCACTATTTACCGAATTCACCGCCATTTTCCCGCCGTTGACGCAGTGTCTATTACATCACCCTATCGGAAACGTTACATTAGTTTTTCGTGCCTGTTGTTTGTGTCCTATATGGCATCCTTATAAACAGTAACTTTCTTGTTTGAAATGATTTTCAATTTTTTTTGCTTGCCAGGAGGGCAGAGAGAGTAATAATATTATCTCACTCCTCTCGGTACATGTGCGGTTGGGACAAATTTAGAGACAAAGTTCCATTAAAAGGTAAACTTGTCTTCCTATTCGTGTTCCGATTTGTGTTCAAAATATAACATATGTCTGTTTGTTTGTCTGTCTGTTTGATTGATTGATTGTCCGCAAACAATAACTATGATTTTCTCTGCAACCGTTGGTCAGACTAACAGGAAATTTTCCCCTTAGGTGCAACTCCACCTGTGGAATTGTTTAATGATCATTATGAAATCATAGGTCACATGGCATGGGCGCCATCTTGGAAAAACCGAAAACCTTTGCACCTCTATAATTGCCAAAAGTGCTGCATAGAAACTATTGAGATATGGCTCATTGTAAAGAACTCGCCATGGGGAATAACATATGTTAATGATGATGTCATAGGTTCCTCCATTATGACGTCATAATTCAACAAGTACAAAACTTCTTCCGATCAAGATAAAATTTATTGAGCATCTTCTATGGATAAATTGGTGGAGAAAATAAATAAATAATGATGACGTCATTGGTCAAGTGGTTCGGCCGCCATATTTGTTTTAACACAAGAGCCTTAAAACCACTAAAAACACGTCCTGGCAAGAGTCTGCAATCTCTGATTGTGCTTTTTTGTTTAATGCTGTATTATATTGGTGGTCACAAATGATAATCTTACACTGCATGTTTAAAACCCCCATAGCGAATCCTACGGAGGTTGTCACTTTCCGACAGCCAATTAATCCCAGTGGATTTCTGTGAACTTCATCGTCTGAGACATAATGCCGTGAAAAATATTAACTGTTCATACCATATGTCAGTATTCCGTTTTCCAAATCAAACAAAAGCGTGGCAGATTCACAGCAACTGGAAAGGGTTGTCCCATGACTTTTGATAGGATCATGAACATCAGCAATAATTCCACTGACAAATGAGTGGATAGGAAGACTTACTTTACGTTCGGGCATTCATCGCAAACTGTTTCCTGGGTCATCTGGAAGCGACCAGGCCCGAGTTGCATGGTGCGCATCTCCTGCCTGCAGTTGCATCGCCTTTTGCCTGGAGCCTCTTTGGCCACAGGTTTGCTTCGCACCACCTAGTGGATAAAAACAAATAAATGAAGAACTGAAGAAAAATCAGCAGAGTGGATGATTGGTCAACCACAATGTAAACAAACAACTCTTCAACTTGCATACTACCCTCAAGACAAGTTCTCAATTATTTATACATCTCGAATCGCCAAACTAGCGCCTCCCAATTTGCAAGCATGCATTGGACTTCAGTAGTAGTTCTGATTCTGATGTTCCATACTCTGTTACAGAGCGTCCGTGCAGTCGGAGCAGTTTCTTGGCAAGGTTATAAAAGACTGTTTGCCATCCCTCTCCCAGCAGGTGCTAGGGCAGGTATTTTGAATTTGGCTAAGGTGCTGGCGATAGCTCGTCTACTATTCGCGAAGGACACCGTGGGAACTTTAACGTCCACCAACAAATGCTGGCACACAGGGCATCGCCTGTTTATCATCCATCCGAGGGATGGCACGTGCAAACACACTGATGAATCACCCTGCCTGTGAAACACCGGGATGATAGTTTATAGCTGGGTCGGGATTTTAGCTCAGTCTAGGCAGCTTAATGGAGAGTGTAGGACTGTACGTACCCCTAGAGTCTAGGCCATCCTGCCAGCCTCAATAGCAGTATGTATTGAATTTTAACTTGATCAAGCATACATCCATGACCAACAGCGAACAGGACGTAACAGCTCACCTCCACAAAGTTGCCCGAATATACTTCTTCTAATGTCACCTCCAACTCTATGACCAGATCACTGCCCCGGGGAATATTCCGGTCCTGCTGCCGAGGTGCACCGAAGAACTCAAAACCAAAATCACCAAAGAAACTGAAAAACAAGAAAAGAAAAATTTGTTAAATAAGTCAAAGTGATCCTTAAAAGCTCTGCTTTTTTGAGACTGACTAGAATATAAGACCCGTCGCTTCGCTGACGGAAATACCAATCTTTGCTGTGATGGCTAATCTGTTGGGTAACCACCGTTTAGAGGCCATTTTTCCCCGCAAAGCGGGGGTTGGCCTTTTCGGGGACCGTGGTAGTTGTTGTTTTTTGGTCCCCTTTTTGAAGCAATGTTTTACGGCCGGATGCCCTTCCTGACGCCAACCCTTTTTGCCGCCTTCAACGACAAACAGGGAATTACCAGTGAACTGGTACTCAATTAGCTGACCTCGGAAGGATGACAGGCTGAGTCAACCCCCCTGGCATTAATTCGGCGATCGACCGAGATTCGAATCCAGGATCCTAGGATCCTAAGCCGGCACCCTAGCCGCTAGCCCAACACCAGGGATAAAAGGGGTAAAAATAATAATAATTTAAAAAAAGGATTCCTGGGAGATCCTGCTCTCCGTGCAGGGATAAGCAACATCTCCGTGTTGACATTTGCAGTTTTGACACGCGTGTCCATGTACCCATAAAAAAAAAAAAAAAAAATTTGTTTTTGGATTCACAAAAACTCCCGGCAGTGGCCCGGATACACCGTAGTTGGATTTATTGAAATCCGTTAATCTGTTCTCAAGTTATAACACGACAAACAGACAAACACGGCTCCTTTTATAATATAAATGTTTGTCTCTGAGTCTGTGTATCGTCAACCTCTCTACCCTGCTGCCAGTATGTCTGCCAGCGGCACTTTGTTATCCAGCCGTTTCCTGAACCTTGACCTACAACAACAACAACAACAACATGCATTTTAAGGCCATTTTCCCTGCTGGAGCGGGGGTTAGCCTTGCGGTCCCCATGACAATCTTCTCCATTTTGCCCTATTTTCTGCATCTCTCCTTGTTAACCCCCTTGCCCACATTTCTTCTTCCATCATCTTTAGCCAAGTCTTTCTCGGTCTTCCCCGTCCTCTACTTCCTTCTACATTCATTTCCATCACTCTTCTCAACCAGTCACTTTCATCCTTCCTCAACACATGACCAAACCATCTCAACCTGTTCCTCTTCGCAGCATCAATCACAGGCTCTATTCCCATCATCTTTCGCAATTCATCATTTGTCTTCCTCTCTCTCAACGATACTCCGCACATCCACCGAACCATTTGCATTTCCACCCTTTCCAGCCTTCGTTGCTGCTCTACATTCATGACCCATGTCTTGCTCCCATAAATCATAACACTTCTCACACATGCTGCATTCACCTTTCCCTTCAGCTTCAACGACACTCCCCTCCTCATCAGCACGCCACTCAGTTCCCGAAACTTCTTCCATGCACATCTCACTCTAGCAACCGTTGCCGAGTCTGATCCACCTTCTCCATTCAGCATGTCTCCGAGGTAGCAAAATGTTTTCACACCTTCCAGCTTCACGCCGTCTCCAAGATCCAACTCAACATTTCCTCCATCTGCAGCTCCCTCTGTGCACACCTTACATTTAAATGTAGCTGCCACACTGGTTAATGACCCTCTCAGACCACTACATTTTTGATGAACCCACTCAGCGCACATTGTACATTGAATGGAGTTCACTCCAACACCCTTCCTGCACACAGCACATGGCCACTTCCCAGTTATTTCAACCTCACCACATGCTTTACCACTTTACCATATTAATGCATACCTTCGTCTTTCCGATATTCACCTTCAGACCTTTTGTCTCCATACATTCCTTCCACTTGTTCATCTTTTCCTTCAGTCCATCCATACTTTCCGCAATCAACACCAGATCATCTGCATACAACAACTCCCACGGTAAACCCTCCTTTACATTCTGAGCCAGCACCTCCATCACAGCTACAAATAGTAGTGGACATAGTACCGACCCCTGATGCACTCCCACCTTCACCTCAAACTCACCACTGTTCCCGTCCTTCGTCCTTCCCGCTGTGCGCGCTCTTTTGTACATTGCCATCACAACTCTGATCAACCATTCCTCCAATTCTAACTTCTTCAATGCCCATGTCAATACTTCGCGTGGAACGCTATCGAATGCTTTCTCCAGATCAACAAGCGTTACGCCTAGGTCCCCCGTCGGGGAAGTGATGCGAGTTGACAAAGTGGAACACGCAGAAAACATGCTATGATATGATATTTCGCTCACAAGGGTCAGACAAACATGGCCGCGGCCATCTTGGATTTTGACGTGGCGACCCAATTTTCAATAGCGTTCTTCCTTATGCCTAGATACACCCACACACCAGAAGGTACTTCGCTTATTTTTCAAGATATTTCGCTCACAAGGTTCAGACATATATATATGGTGGCGGCCGTCCTGGATTTTGACGTGGCGACCCATTTTACAATAGCGGTCTTCCTTATGCTGAGATACACCCACACACCAGATTAGAAGTTGGTACTTCGCTTATTTTTCAAGATATTCATCTCACAAGGTTCAGACATACACAGCGGTGGCCATCTTGGATTTTGACGTGGCGACCCAATTTTCAATAGCGTTCTTCCTTATGCCTAGATACACCCACACACCAGATTAGAAGTTGGTACTAAGCTTATTTTTCAAGATATGCAGGTTACAAGGTTCAGACATACATGGCATCAGACATACATGGCGGCAGCCATCTTGGATTTTGACGTGGCGACCCAATTTTAAACAGCGTTCTTGCTTGTGCCTAGATACACCCACACACCAGATTAGAAGTTGGTACTTTGCTTATTTTTCGAGATATTTCGCTCACAAGGTTCATACATATATATGGTGACAGCCATCTTGGATTTTGACGTGGCGACCCAATTTTCAATAGCGTTCTTCCTTATGCCGAGATACACGAACACACCAAATTAGAAGTTGGTACTTTGCTTATTTTTCGAGATATTTCGCTCACAAGTTTCAGACATATATATGGTGGCGGCCATCTTGGATTTTTACGTGGCGACCCAATTTTCAATAGTGTTCGTCCTTATGCCGAGATACATCCACACACCAAATTAGAAGTTGGTACTTCGCTTATTTTTCAAGATATTCATCTCACAAGGTTCAGACATACATGGCATCAGACATACATGGCGGCGGCCATCTTGGATTTTGACATGGGTTGCACCCACACACCAAATTCGAATGCGGTCCTTCGCTTACGCACGCATGCACGCCCGCACGCACGCCGCACGGAGGGGAAAGCCATAGTCCCCCTTTCGCTCCGCTGAGTGACGGGGGACAACAAACCCAAGAAACAACTTCTTCCTCTTCTCCATGTACTTCTCCTGCAACTGCCTCACAATAAAGAGCGCGTCTGTCATTCCTCTTCCTGGCATAAATCCAAACTGCATTTCGTCGATCTTCACCTTCTTCCTTATCCTCCTGTCCAACACCGTTTCCAATACCTTCATTCCATGCTCCAATAACTTTATTGCTCGGTACGAGCCACACTCCAGAGGGTCACCTTTCCCCTTGTATAGAGGGACGAGGGTACTCAATTCCCAATCCACTGGAATGCGACCTTCTTTCACCACCAGATTACAGATCTCTGCCATTCTCTTCACACCCCAACTTCCTGCTGCCTTCAACATATCTCCCACAACTCCCGTCGGCCCTCCCGCTTTTCTACTCTTCATTGCTTTTATCGCTTCCTCAACTTCCTACTCAGTTATCTTCTCTGCCGGTCCTAAAACTGGGTTACTCTCTATGTTGCCATCCCATTCATTCTCTGTATTCAACAGCATTTCCATATATCTTTTCCATCTTCCTTTAATTCCATCTGGGTCCACAACGATTTGTCCCACTTCATCCTTCAAGCAACTCACCCCCATCACATCACACCTCTCTTTCGCTATCTGCTTTGCAATCCTGAATACCGCTCTCTGACCCTCTCGCGAATCCAAGCGTTCTCCTAACATTTTCCTACATGCCTCCTCCGCCTTTGCTACCTCTTTCTTTGCAGCCTTCTTGGCTGCCTTATAACTTTCATGCTCTGCTTTTTATGGTCCCGTACCCTTCGCCTTCTGCCACTCCTTGAACTTCTTCCTCTTCTCATCAATCATCTTTCCAACTTCATCATCCCACCACCATGTTTCCGAGTGCCTCGGTGGTCCTTTGGTCCATCCACATACCTCACCAACGGCTCCCAACAGACTATCTTTCATTGACATCCAACCACGTTCAAGCTCAACCACATCATCCTCTACCCTACTCAGCCTCTCTTTCAATGCCTCCCTTACTGTCACCTCTTTCAACCTCCACATCCACACCTTCATTCTCGGTTGGTACTTCACCCGCCGAGCTCTCCTCGCACCTTTCACCCTTATGTCGCAGACAACCAAGTGGTTCTGTGAAACAGCCTCCTCCCCCGGGATCACCTTTGTGTCCCAGAGGTGCCCCCTATCTCGCCTATGCACCATCAGGTAAGTCTACGGTTGTCGTCGCCCACCTGATGTGTATGTAACAAGCTTATTATCCCCTTTCTGGAACTGAGTATTACAAATCAACAAATCAGCTCCATCAGCAAACTCCAAAATCCTTTCACCTTCTCCATTTCTCACACCATATCCGTAACCCCCATGAACTCCCTCAAAACCGTCCATACTCCTTCCCACATGTCCATTTAGGTCTCCTCCTACCACAACAACTTCCTCATCTTTCACGTTTTCCATCAGCTTCTCTATCGCACACCAGAACTTGTCCTTTTCTTCATCGCTCCGACCAACCTGCGGAGCATATCCCGAGATGACGTTCACCAAGAGCTTTCCAATCATCATTTTCACCATCATCAACCTATCACTCACTCTAGTCACACTCACCACACTGTCTACAAACTCCTCAGAAAACAGGACACCAACACCATTCACGCCCTCCGGGCACCCTTGCCACACAAACTTGTATTTCTGTCCCTGCCTACCCTTCACCATTCTCACACCACTTCCCTTCCATCTCGTCTCTTGCACACAACATATGTCCACTCTTCTTCTGATCAATACTTCCACCACTTCTCCTGATCTCCCTGTCATTGTCCCTACATTCCATGTCCCAAACCTCAGAAACCGATCTCCACTTCGGGCTGTACCCTGCCCATATGTAGTTGTAATTGTCATGGTTCTCTTTTTGAGGCAATGTTTTCATGGCCGGATGCCCTTCCTGACGCCAACCCTCTTAGTCGCCTCTTACGACACGCAGGGATACGGTGTACCTATTCTAAGCAGGGTACACATCGTGCACACCTTGACCTAAAATAATATAAAGAAAAATACGAGTAAACCACGCGTACTTTTAACATGTCACAGCACCAGGTTGAGCCGCAGACTGATAAGCTGCATTTGTCCAATCAGTGGTTACTTTTAATGCACTGGCATGGAAGCAGCATGTGATGCAAAGCTAGGCAGGAAAGGTCCATGTTTACGACAGGGCAGCAAATATTGGTCTGGAGATAAAAAGTTTCAACAGAAAACAAAATTCCAAGAAAAACACACTTCAGAGTTCTCAAACTATTAGTTTCATTCTATTATTATTAACTCAAACTTTATTATTAATAATTATATAATTTATTTATTATATTATTAATATTATTATTATTAACTCAAATGAACTATTATTAACTCAAACTATTAGTTTCCAAACAAAAGGTAAAAACAGCTCACAGTAGGTGCGATGTTCAGCAAGCGGCTGTAAACAGCTGGCCGCGGGTTTTATGGAGAGCACTGCCAGAGGATGCGTCTTCCTTTTAACCCATAAAGCACGTCGGGCCACGATCGTGACCGACACATGCAAGGAAGTTAGTTTAAACAGACATCGACCCAAAGAACGAATCATGACCTTTCTTACAATGTATAATACCCGCGTAACTTATGAATGCTTGCTTCTAATTGGTGGAGAAAAGCCAGTGACAAAAAAGCATTTCTGGCCTGCTGACCTGGAAATCCAGCACTTTATTAGTTAACTGACAGTCTCACTCAATTTTTTTAATCTATATATAAATAATACACTTGCTCGTTTGTCCATCCGTCCGTGTGTAGAACAGCACTGCTTGCACCTCGTCACAAGAATAAAATAGCAATCGTTGTTGTTGTTCGCACAGTTACAGACAAGCACTCACTGTGAAAAAACATCTCCATGTGACTGGTGCCCACCATCCTTGATACCCTCCTCGCCATGTCGATCATATATTTTTCGTTTTTCTTCATTTGATAGGACCTGCACATATGATGCAAACACATATATAAGCCTCTCAACATCACACATCTGGATAAAAGCCCGTTATGGTCTTATTATTTTACAGCCACACTTATTCCCACATTCTAGTGGGGTTGGCCGGGGGTCTTGTTTGGCCTACGTCTCTTTGGCCTACGTTTGGCCTAAAAACCAAACAATTTTGTTTGGCCTACGTCTCTCACAAACTAGCTGGCCAGGTCTGACGTTCGACTAAGTAGTTAGGGCAGGAATTTGTAATTTGTTCCAGGATGCCAGTGATAACTTGCATACTCTTCGCAAAAGATAGCGTGAGATTATTAATGTCGGCGAGCTAATGCTGGCAGAAGGGACGCCCGATTTAACGTCCATCAGAGGAACAGCATACACATTGATGAATCACCGTGCCTGTGAAACACCAGGATGACAGGTTATAACTGGGTCGAGATACGAACCTAGGCTAGACAGCTTAGAGGTGAGTGTGCGAACATCTAGGCCATCCTGCCAGCCACAAAGCCAGGTGTGATCAAACTGTCATAAAGATGCCTTGAAGAAAAATAAATAAATAAAATGAGTGGCTGCATAAACTTCCTTATGAATACCTGTCATGAATGCATTATTAAACTAGAACGGCACTCAGTAGAGAGCGTACCTCCACCTGGTTGGCCATATCACTCAATGGTGAAGAATCACTTAAAAAATCCTACTAGCTGGATCCGGATCTTCACCAAAATTGAATCGATTCTTCCTTGTCCACACACAACCTGTCCACCAAGTTTCGTCCAAATCCATGCATAACTTTTTGAAATATCCTGCTATGTATCGTTTAGGGCCCCATCTCTCAATGGTGAAGAATCACTTTAAAAAAAAAAATTCTCATATCCGGATCTGGATCTTCACCAAAATTGAATCTAATTGTCCTTGTCAGACACCCAACTGGTCCACCAACTTTTGTCCAAATCCATCCAAAACTTTTTGAGATATCCTGCTATGTATAGTTTTGGCCCCATCCCCAAAGGTGAAGAATCAATGAAAAAAATTCTAGTAACCGGATCCGAATCCGGATCTTCACCAAAGTCAAATCATTTAGTCCTCGTCGCATACGCTACATCTCTGCCAAATTTTGTCCGAATCCGTCCACAATATTTTGAGATATTTTGTTCACAAACGGACAGACAGACAGAGACAAACGGACAGACAGACAGGGGCGAAAACATAACCTCCATCCACCTTTGGTGGCGGAGGTAATAATTGAAAAGTTTCAGGATTGGCTAAGCCTGGTGTTGGCTTAGCGGTTAGGGTGCCGGCTTGGGATCCTAGGGTCCTGGGTTCGTACATAATTTACCGACTTCGGAAGGATGACAGGCCGAGTCAACCCCCCTTACCTGGCGTTAATTCAGCGATCGACCGGGATTTGAAACCAGGATCCCAAGCCGGCACCCTAACCGCTAAGCCAACACCAGGCTTATTTATACATAATTATTCAATTACATAATTGCATAATTATAAAAACAATTAATTAATTAAAATTATAACAATTATATAATGACATAATTATACAATTTTTTTATAATTATTCTGGACGTAAAAAAAAATCATACCACGTATTAATTAATTAATAAAGCTGAATTAACGATTTTCTTTCCCCGAAATACAACAAATATATAATTCGACGCGAGTGACGTAGCCATGACGTCACGCGACAACCGGCCAATAGCAAATGGACACAACGGCGGCACGACGCGTCTCTCATCGGCGCGACGAGTTTGTCGAGATTTCCTTAATCAATGGGAAGTTTGTAATGTTCGTTATCGATTCGCGTTCGAAAAAGCTTGTTCTAGCGCGGACAAAGGATCACGTTACTTACTGAGGTGAATATTACATTTAAACAACGGGAAGACGTACACTACCGGTGTAGCGAGCACGGAGGCTTCGTAATAGTCAGACAAATGACGGGGATCACCTCGTACGCTGCTCCAAGGTCCTGGAACTTCTCGGCAGCTTGCGGATCGTCGGGATTCTTGTCCGGATGGAGTTGCATCGCCAGCTTCCTGTACGCCTTCTTGATATCCTTGGTGGCCGCGGAACGGGACACGCCGAGTATCTTGTAGAAGTCCCGCCTGTTGCCCATGCATATAGATTACAGATTACACACCAGGTTAACTCTCGGAACGCCATTCGGAGATAAACACTGAGGTAACCAGTAACCTACCCCGCCAGCACGACCGCCACGAGGAACAACGTGCAAGCGCCGACAATCACGCGGCACTTCATGGTCACCGAGGCTGGCGAGTTGCTTCACCGCTCCACTTCGTGCTCCTTCCTGTGTCGCGAGAGATTGGCTCGAAAGTCGAAGAGCCGCGGCTGCCAAGCCGGTCGGTCAGACGTCGACGCCGGGTCGAGGGAGGTGCGTAAATGTTGACGTCATGTGACGTCACACGCATCTGAGGTGAAATTGGTTTGGAAAATTATTCCGACCTTGTTTTGTTTTTTTGTTTGTTGTTTTTAATAACCTGTTGATGGAATATTTTCTCATTGGTATTAACTATTATTAAAGTCCTTATTCGTTTTCTGCGATAATGCCAGCAAGACGTTATGGAAACACAATTGGTGACAGGAAGAGAAAATAATCCCAATCGAAACTGCAATCACCGTAGCTATGTGTCAATCGGAACGAGAGTGGTGTATATTGAAAAGGAAAATTGGAATAAACCTTCATTAAGTAACTCCAGCGGATGGAATAAACCTGTCAGGTTAAGTGGCATATCTAGATCGGGGAAATAAAATTCAGCAACACCATTTCCGCTTCCGGTAGTGATGCCGTCACATTTTGTTGCGACCAGCGCTCCGTGAATGGTGTTAGCTCGGGTAAGGAATTTGAATTAAACATTTAAGTGATTCGCTCCTTAATCATTAACTGTTAGCAATAACTAAGTGGTTTTCTGATAAATGAGCGATCGAGATTGGCCCAGACGTTCTAAAAGCCACATGTCAAATTGTTCTCCCTCCCTCAGAGCCATGGCACTCCCAGCTGTGGACGAGTCCGATGAGCTGCGCCGTCTTGAGTACCTTTCCCTTGTCTCCAAAGTGTGTACTGAGTTGGACAACCATCTGGGAATAAACGACAAAGATCTAGGTAAGATTCCACAGGGCTGGCTCTGGATGGTCAAGAGGTAAGCACACTCACCTTCCAGTGCTGTCTAGCCTGGGTTCGAATCCCAACCCACCTATAAACCGTCACCCAGGTGCTCCACAGATAGGGCGATTCATCAACGTGGGCTTTTCCAGTCCATTGTGATCATAAATGCCAATTGAACATTGGTTGAGCTATATGGTCGTTGGCTCGGAGGATGTCGACATCACTTTTGTGATATATAGGAGTTTTCTTCCTCAAAAATAAAGGTTGTCAGTGGAGGTAATCATGTCAAAGATACCTGGGAAGAGGAAGCTTAAATCCAGAACCATTTCTCACCTCCACTCATTTATTCGTCTCTTTTCCCACCCGTGGAACCACCTTTTACACTCTTCAATCTCACTCATCCCTCCGGGTCTTCAAGACAGCTTTTCACCACCATCTCAGGTTATTCCCCATCCAAAACCACGATCTTTTCTACACCCGTTAACACTCCCAAAATTTTTGGTTATGATTCCATCTTGTCCACCCCTTGCGGTCTCCCCTACCACACTCCATCGTTACCTGCATCCGTTGCTTGTCCGTCTCCGTCTACATTGTCCCTCAACCCTGCTATTGGCGTTTCCCCTTTCTCCTCCTGTTCCCTGTGTTATGATGTATCCTGATCAGTTCTGTGTCCTACTCTTCTTCCACACGTCCCAACCAGGTATTTTTAAAAACATTGAAAAAACAAAACTTGAAAAAAACAAACTCGGAACATGAATTGGAAAATGAACCTGTTGTTTAGCAGTACTTTGTCTCTAAATTTGTCCCGATTGCACATGTGCCGAGGAGTGAGATTTTTTTTTTTTTTTACGCCGTAGCCCGTAAGGCATAGCCATATAGAACAGTGTTTGGCTGTCCATATGTATGTATGTATGTATGTGTGTATGTATGTGCCTCCTAAATGTATACCATTCAGAGCTGAGGATCTGCTCACATGACAGATGTGATTAAGTTTGTGATGTCATTGTGGCGTACGACGGCTGACTCCACACACCGCCATTTTGAATCCAATGTCATTCAGGCCGTTCACATCGTCGAACCTGTCAAATATCACAATCACCATGCTCTCCCTTCACGTTTTCCATTCAGTGTGAAACACAAACAAACCGATTGTTAAAATGATCATAAAATATCAAAAGCATCGAGGCATTACGTGTTTTCCAATGACACAGTACATATAGGCCTTAGGCTTCATGCCTTCATCAGTTCATGGCTCACCTTCAGGCCGCTTCAGACAAATTAGCCCAGGTTTCTTAATACAGTAGAAACGTTATCATAATAATAATAACATTAATAATAATAGTATATAGTAAATATAATCGTAACTGCAATCCCTTTGTCGTGACTGCAAAGTTTCTGGATTGAAGCAGTGTATGGTTGGTTCATTGTTGACTCGAAACATATAGAATAATCCAGTGTCTCAATGCAATCTCTTCACTTCCATGGTGACAGACAACTTAAAGATTTACAGTTCTTCAAAAAAATTGAATACAAACATTATTGCTAACGAGTATCCCACCCAGGTTATACTATCCTCTTCAACACCTCTCAACCCTCCCAAATATGACCTGCGACAAATGTCTATTTTGGTTTGAGAATTTGTCTATTTGTCCCAGGTCATCCTATACCACACCCAGGTCATACTATCCTTTTAGCTCTTACACGAGCCTCGACTCTGTATCCCAACAAAAAAAAACAAGTATAAAACAAGCCCGGCTACGCCGCAGTTAGACTTTGTCTGGTTTTACTCTATCTGTTGAATTGACAATCTTTCCAAACAGTAAACTTATTGTTTTTAAGGATGTGATAAAGGAAAAACAACAAGCATGAAGAACTAATGTATGCGTTAGATAAGGCAATGTTATAGAAACTGCATCAACGACCATAAACTTCTGGAATTTTTTGTTCTGCAACCTTTAATTGTACACCACTCCTTTCCTATTCCATTTCCAGGCACTGCATGACATCATCGCCGGGCACCGAAGGGGGCCCGGTGATGCCGCGTGCTGAATGGAGGGAGTACTCAGTTTTCACTCCATTTGCTTTCTTTCTTGTTTTCTTTCTTGTTGTACACCGCTCCTTTCCTCTGCCATCTCCAGGTGCTGCATGACGTCATTGTCGGTGCCCGGCAATGACGTGCGCTGAAAGGAAGTACTCAGTTTTCACTCTGGTTACCTCTGCCACCAAAGGTGGATGGAGGTTATGTTTTCACCCCTGTTTGTCCATTTGTCTGTCTGTTTGTGAACAAAATATCTCAAAAAGTTTTGGACGGAATCGGACGAAATTGGGCAGAGATGTAGCATATGTGACAAGGACGAAATGATTCGATTTTCGTGAATATCCGCTTCCAGATCCAGCTTGTATAATTTTTTAACTGATTCTTCCCCATTGAATGATATATGGCCAACTAGGCGAAGGTATGCTCTCTATTGAGTGCCGTTCTAGTTACCCTTGCTTGAGGAGAGGGTACTGCATTTGAATCCGTTTGTTTGTTACTTGGCAAAAAAAAACAATTTTTTGCAAGTATGTTGATCACTCCGGTTTGTGTGTTTGTTTGTTTGTGTGTGTTCGTCTGTCCGCTCACTTATACTTCCCTACAGGTCCCAATTTGAAACCGACCTCCAAGAAACTTCACCAAATGGTAGCGTTCGTGGTCCGAAAAAATCCCATATATTTTTGAGGTCAAAAAGTCAACATAGGCCAAAGGTCAACCACTTTTTTGAATCTCTAAAATCCTCAATTTTCATCCGATTGACTTGAAATTTCAATAGGATTTACACATCAGCTAACTGAATTCAACCACCTACTATTTTTGTGATCAGCATAGGCCAAAATGTCAACATAGGCCAAAGGTCAACCACTTTTTTTAATTTATAAAATCCTCAATTTTCATCCGATTGACTGGAAATTTGAATGGGATTTACATATCAGCTAACTGAATTCAACCACCAACTATTTTTGAGATCAGCATAGGCCAAAGGTCAACCACTTTTTTCGAATTTCTAAAATCCTCCATTTTCATTCAATCGACTTGAAATTTGAAAATGATTTACACATCAGCTAACTGAATTCAACCACCAACTATTTTGAGATCAGCATAGGCCAAAAGGTCAACATAGGCCAAAGGTCAACAACAATTTCAGATTTCTAAAATCCTCAATTTTCATCCGATTGACTTGGAATTTGAATGTGATTTTCATATCGGCTAACTGAATTCAACCCCCAACAATTTTTGAGATCAGCATAGGCCAAAAGGTCAACATAGGCCAAAGATCAACAACAATTTCAAATTTCTAAAATCCTTAATTTTAATCCAATTCACTTGAAATTTGAATGGGATTTACCTATCAGCTAATTTAATTCAACCACCAACTATTTTGAGATCAGGGTAGGCAAAAAGGTCACATAAGTAAAAAGGTCAACAACAATTTCAAATTTTTAAATCCTCAATTTTCATCCGATTCACTTGAAATTTGAAAGCGATTTACATATCAGCAAACTGAATTCAACCACACCAACTATTTTTGAGATCAACATAGGCCAATAGGTCAATATAGGCCAAAGGTCAACTTTCAAATTTCTAAAATCCTCAATTTTCATCCGATTCACTTGAAATTTGAATGGGATTTACATATCAGCTAACGGAATTCAACCACCTTCTATTTTTGAGATCAGCACAGGCAAAAAGGTCAACATAGACCAAAGGTCAACAACTATTTAAAGTTTCTAAAATCCTCAATTTTCATCCGATTGACTTGGAATTTGAATGTGATTTTCATATCGGCTAACTGAATTCAACCAGCAACTATTTTTGAGATAAACATGGGCCAAAAGGTCAACATTGGCCAAAGGTCAACCACTTTTTTCGAATTTCTAAAATCCTCAATTTTCATCCAATTGGCTTGAAATGTGAAAAGGATTTTCATATCACCTTACTGAAACCAACCACCAACTATTTTTGAGGTCAACATCGGCCAAAAGGTCAACATAAGCCGAATTTCTAAAATTGTCAATTTTCATCTGATTAACTTAAACTTTGAAGACGATTTCCATATCAGGTCACTCAATTCTACCACAAATTATTTTTGAGATCAAAAGGATGCTCTACTGAGTCCCATTCTACTTTGCTCTGTTTCGCCAAGTGTCGCTCTAAGTGATTTTTCATCTGTTTGTCCACACAGAATAAATATGATTTTCTCTGCAACCGTTGGTCCGATTGACACCAAATTTTCACCATAGGTGCATCTCCACCTGTATAATTTTTTAATGAGAATTATGACGTCATAGGTCACGTGGTTCGGCCGCCATCTTGGAAAAAGATGGCGGATATGTGATTGGGCACCAATCACTATAGGATATGTTATTTATTTATTTGGTATGGGAGCGGTGTACTTTGAATGTATCTTTACTTGTCTTTATTTTATTTAAATTGAATTATATACTTGAACACAGCAGAACTCAAATCACCTTATTGTGACTTCCAAGAACGTCCAATTTTGCAGTACCTGAACGTGTTAAATAAGGTGGTGTACAAGAGTGGTGTATAAGACTGCTTCAAAAGTGCTAAACTTCCGGGATTTATTTTTAAAACAACCTTTTAATATCATTATTCTATTTGAAGAAAGTATGTACTAGTACCTGAACACTGCATGGGGTCATGTGTTCTACGACCTCTCGTGTTTCATACTGTGATGGCATGCCATTTCCCAATGTCTATTTATCTTCTTTTTTTTTTTGTTCTTTTTCTTTTAGCTGAATTTGTGATTCACTTGGCGGACAACAATTCTACTTTTGAGAAGTTCAAAACAGCGCTGGGAAAAAATGGAGCCGAATTTTCCGTGAGTCATACCCTACTAGATTTTCATTTACACTGATTTTCATTGAAATGTTTGAAGCATTTAAAATGTTTTTAAATCCCTGGTGTTTAGTAGTTGGCAGGTTTTAAATTATTATTTTTGGAACCACACCATAGCTTGGCAACATTTATTGACATAAATCTCAGTTGTATTTTTTAAGCACACGCATTTGACTTGACATCTACTTTGCATCAACTTGAATTGTCAACATTTATTTGAACTCAAAATATTAATGCCATTGATGTATATCTACAGGATCCCCTTGTCAATAATCTTCTGCGGCTCATCCACACCATGCGCCCTCCTGCGAAACAATCACTCAACCAGAAAGGTGTGTTTTTACTTCTGTTACTTAGTCCTTTAATGAAAAATCATTTTTTGTCAAGGTTTTTTTTTGTGGCACCATGATTGACTCCATACAGCTGATTGGGCCTACGGCACATGATTTCATCATTTTGATGTTTGTTTCTCGGCTGTTTTGTATTACGCGCTGAGCTATTGGAGCCACATATGTTTAAATGTTGTTTTTTGTAATTATCTATTTCTCTTCTGTCTCCTTTCCATGCATCATCATTTTCGAAAAACAGCCCCCCCCCCCCCCCCCATGACCACCTCACCTTCCCTCCCATCCTCACCCTCAACCACATCATTAGACTATGTTTTACATCAAAATTATCAGTTTTGATGATGCGGACAGACCTACTCTTGAAAATTAAATTTAATAATTTCTTTATTCTCCTCAGTTATACATTATGCAACAACATATTCCTCGTATTTTTTTTTGGTCAGAGGGGATCTAATGAATGATGACACCTTCAATGTGATTATAAATATATGTAAACTTGAATTGAACCTGTCACTTTGCTGGCGGAAGTTAAACAACAAAACATATATGTTACTGTACATTCAATGTGGCTATATGTATATGACAATCAATACTGTATTTGCAACCTTCCATACCAGAAACATTTTGTTTCTGCAATTAACTCCTCTCCCCATCCTCCACCCACTGCACACAATGTATGCAACGAAGACAAATGGATGCCTTACTTCTGTGGATGTTTTACAGCTGAAGAGTCTGAAAAGGGATTTTCAAAGGTTGACAAAATGCGTGTGCTCTACCCTGCCCTCTGCATACCTGACAAACCTCCTTTGGAGCATGTGAGTTGTCCGATTTTCCTCTGTCCCACTACCATTGCTGACGTTCCTTATGATTATTGTAGTACGAGTTAGTAGCCTATCCTCTGACTTTCCCTATTTACTTCCAACAGTTGACTGAGGAAGATGTAAAGGTAGCTGCACATGCCATGGCAGAGCTGGAAGCCCTCATGCCCGAAAACATTGTGAAGAAAACAGATGCTAACTCCAAATCCATGTTTGTTTTCCATTTCACTTGTCAGACTAGTATAGAACCTTTAACGTGTCTTTTATACAGCGGATTTCTTCTTGACTGCTTCGTCCTTTTGACATGCATTGATTGACGAGTTTCCTTTACAATAAAATCCAAAAAGTACATTGAACCAGTTAATGTAACTTTAGTTTTAATGTTCAGGCATTACTTTGTATTGTGCTTTTTGGGGACATCTATATCTGTTAAATTTTACCATGTTGAAGAAAAAAAGGCCTGTAAGGACTGTTTTTGTATGTGTTTTTTAAATAACTTGGATGAATCTCAGATGTTAACTGTCATAATGTTCTTCAATGCAGTAAGCAAGAAAAAGAATCACGGAGGCATGAACGCAGCCACAGCCGAGAAAAGCGACCACAACGTAGGTTCTCACGCTCACGCTCCCGTTCAAGGCATCGCTCCCGTGAGCGGGAAAGCAGACATTCATACTCAAAAGAACGACACCACCGCTCACGCTCTCATGACAGAAGGCGAGATAAGGAATGTGACAGGCGGCACCGCTCACGCTCTCGATCTCAAGAGACGTCTCATCGTCACCGCAAGCACTCGCGCAGTCCAAGTCCTCGGCAGGAACACCATCGCTCGCAAAGCAATGCGCACGAACGCCCTGGATGGCGAGAGCGCCTCGTGGATCGGCCACCACCAGAAGAGCCTGTGATTGGGGATATTTACAGCGGAAAAATTTCCAGTATCATGCAGTTTGGATGCTTTGTTCAGTTAGAGGGTCTGCGGTGAGTGATGATGCTTAATTGGTCTTTGTGAGTTATTGTTTTTTTACTTTAATGGGAAAACAAATGGAGGTTTTATCAAAGCTTGCCAAATAAAGCCAAGTGGCTTGGGTATGTGTTCTTTTGTGGGGCTTGACAGAGGCTGCTGATTTACTGGGCTAATCCATGTTACAGGAAGCGATGGGAGGGTCTTGTGCACATTTCCGAGATCCGCAGAGAAGGTCGTGTTGCTAGTGTGGCTGACATTGTCAGCAAGGGACAGCGAGTTAAGATCAAAGTTCTCTCTTTTACTGGGACAAAGACCAGCCTCAGCATGAAGGTGCTTTTCATTCATTCCTACAGACACTGCATGTATCATGAAAATGAGGCAATGATAAATGTTCATTAAGCCCTCTCCATATAGGATAGTGGGAGGGTTATACCTTTTGTCGGGTTTGTTTCTACAATTAGTGCCCCCAATTTTAATGGTACCGCAGAGGTTCTTCGACCCCTGGTGGTGGTTCATATGATTATGCAGCCTGTGGCTGCTTGGATGCATCATTTTCTTGGGGTGCGGCTGTGCCACTGATGCAATTGCCCCATTACCAGTCAGCTGGTGCTCATTTGCCGACCTCGGAAGGATGACCGGCTGAGTCAACCCACCTGGTGTTAATTCAATAGAACTCAGGACCTTAAGATCTTCAGCTAACACCAGCCTTCTTCGACTCCTAGGAGTACCAAACCACCATTTAGATTTTTGGGTTGTTTTTTCCTTCCTGCTCTCCCAATTTCTGACATTTTCGAGCTGGATCTCAGAGCCGCCTGGGACTTTCTGAATGAAATGTTGCATCAACAATGTGCATAGATAGTATGCGGGGTTGACATCAACATTTTTACCTAGACCTAATTTTTAAGGTCATGCCCCAATTGTAATTCTTTTGACATTCTCACCATAAATCGATTGAGGATTGGCCGATCGGAACAAATTGCTATAAGACTATATAGTCTAGACCCTAGAGTAAGGCACATTTATGCTTAATTTAGATCACACCCTTCCGAGTTAAAGGTCATGGTGAAATTGCGGTATTAAAAAAAAACTCGGTCAAGGTCAATTGGAGGTATGAAAAAATAACGTGTTTTTTGTCATCGCTCAATTTTGCCAATGCGGAATCTCAAATACTGCTCAGCCTTCCAAGACGTCCTTGCATCATAATGGTGTACCTACACTGAAGTTGTGCACCTGATATTTGATTTGTGTCCTTGACCTGCTTTTTTCGGATTGTGACCTATTTAACAAAAAACACCTTTTTGATTATAACTTGAATAATTTTACTCCGAATTTCATGATATTAAGTTTTAAGGATAGATTCCAAATGGGAACAAATTTTCTTAACTTACACTCTATTCCTGAATGTCATACGATATTTTTCACAAATGTCATAGTGGTAAATCTGCACATTACCGAGAGAGCAATTAAAGGAAGAAACAGAAAACAGTAAGGGCAAGGTCATATGGTGATCCGAAAAAATATATGGCCATCAGTGGATTGCGGGCCAAGAGTTAGTCACAGACAATCGGCAAGGGTAATGATTTGATTTTGGTGAAGATCTGAATATGGATTCAGATATGAGAACTATTAATTTTTTTCAGTGATTCTTCACTATTGGGAGATAGGGCCAAAAACGATACATAGCAGGATATCTTAAAAAGTTATGGATGGATTTGGACGAAACTTTGTTGGACAGGATGTGTGTGTGACAAGGAAGAATTGATTCAATTTTGGTGAAGATCCAGATCCGGCTCATAGAATTTTTCAGTGATTCTTTACCATTGAGTGATATGGCCAACCAGGCGGAGGCATGCTCTCTACTGATATGAGTATCTCCATATGAGTGCCGTTCTGGTTTCTCTCTCTTTTTCTCTCAAATCTCCCCCCAAAAATCTCAAACGCTGTCAAGTTTCTACCTTGACGCCACATTGACAAGAAAATCTGCCAAGGATTTTAAAACAATTTTTAATGCGATTATATACACTTCGAAAATTTAACATCCATGTACAGAGTATGAAAGCATTGTTTCTGTCTGGCTGCCTTTATTGATCACCATATTGATGTTTTCACCAGGATGTTGAGCAAGAAACTGGTGAGGACCTCAACCCCACACGGAGGCGGAACGTGCTGCCTGACTTGCCTGCGGACATAGCTGCCCGTAACCCCGATCGACCTTCCCACTTGCCTTTAGTCAGCGCGCCAGAGGTGGAGGATGACATCCTTGCACGCAAACGACTCACTCGCATTTCCGACCCTGAGAAGTGGGAAATTAAGCAGGTGAGAGGGAAGGACTGAAGCGCATTTGAAAAGATTGCTTAGGTTTGTGGAAATTGGAATAATGGACGAGATAATTTTGATGACATGTAGACGAGTTTGTGAATCCAAGAGAACGTCACGCCATTGACTTTATTGTACCAGTCACATCTAATTTTCATCACATGACATTCGAACTACAGGTTGCCTGAACTTTTCTCTACCAGGAAAGTATTAGGAAACATCTGGTTAAACAATGCAAAGGTCATGTGTGTGTGACAGAAGGGCAATGCAGATTGACTGACTCCTGAAAATATCATAATGTCTCCTGTCTTTCCATTTATGGAAATAGTTCAGCAATATATATATATACAATGTCTAAGCAATATACATATATTATAAAGAAAGACTAAGTTCAATATGGCCTTTTAATATAACACTTGGTACAACCGGAATGGACTGGCAGGATAGCTTAGAGGTATGCACATGCGCCACTGATATGTCTATCCTGGGTTTGAATCCCAATCCAGCTATAAACTGTCTTCCTGGTGTTTCACAGGCAGGTTGATTCATCAATGTGTGTGCCGTCCATCGGATGGACATTCAACTGACGTCCCGTCTACTGGCATTTGTTGTTGGACGTTAAATATCCCACATTGTCCTTTGCAGAGTTTGCAAGTTATTGCAGGCACCATGGACAATTTACACTTCCTGCCCTGACCATGAGTAACAAGTGGTCTGGTCTGCTTGGAGGTTCCTTGACACCAGGTTAAACAGCTTGCTATCTCGGTGTGTGGTTGCTGTCTGAGCAGCAGATTCACTAAGTTTCTTGTTTAAGAGCTATTCAGCAGATGAATGAATGAATAAACTATCCTGTTATATTAATCTAGCAGAAGCCCATGGTAAAGATAGCACTATATAAAAACTAGAATGGCACTTGGTAGAGCACATACAACCAGGCTGCACAGTTTGTTTTGTATGCCACTGTTAGGCCGGATCTGGATTCGGACCTGTACCAAAATAGAATCGGCTTGTTCTTGTCACCGACCAACTTATCCACCAAGTTTAGTCATAACTCGTTCACAACTTTTTGAAATATCATGTTAGATATCGCTTTTCGCCCGATCTCTTAATAGTGAAGAATCACTTAGAAAATTGAATAATTCTCGTATCCGAATTCATATCTTCACCAAAATCGAATCGATTCAGTCTTGTCACACACCCAACTGGTCCACCAAGTTTCGTCCAAATCCGTCCATAACTTTTTGAGATATTATGTTGTATATCGGTGTTGGCCCTATCACTCATTGGTGAATACAATCCCTTTAGAAATCCCCTGATCCTGATTCGAATCTTCACCAAAATTGAATCAATTCTTCCTTGTCACATACAGAACCTCTTCACCAAGTTTCATCTGAATCTGTCTGCAACTTTTTGAGATATTCTGCTATATATAGTTTTTGGCCCTATCTCTCAATGGTGAAGAATCACTTCAAAATTCTCAGAGCCAAATCTGTATCCGGATCTTCACCAAAATCTAACCTTTTCGTCCTTGTCACACACCCAACGTGTCTGCCAAATTTCGTCCAAATCCATCCGCAACTTTTTGAGATATCCAGGGTGGGTGTTTCTTGTTGTTGAAATGTTACTCTTCAAAATATCATGTGATATGATTATTTCAAGACTCTAATTGTTCTCCATGATGTATTTTAAACCTGTTTATACTTCTAACTGGACTTCTTTTCTGTTATTCAGATGATTGCTGCAAATGTTCTTCCTAAAGAAGAATATCCAGATTTTGATGAAGAAACAGGAGTTATGCCAAAAATTGATGATGATGAAGGTTTGATATTTTTACTCGTTGTTCTTCCTGTCAACTTTAGCAGACGGGTCTTCCCAACAACCTCTGAGATGTCTGGATTGTGAAGTTGATGAGCAATTTGCTTGTCTCTCTGCAGATGAGGATGTAGAGATAGAGTTGGTGGAGGAGGAGCCACCCTTCCTACGAGGACATACCCGACAAAGCATGGATCTCAGCCCTGTAAAGATCGTAAAGGTGCGTACCATTTTAGTAATGCACTTACTCAATTTAGCTATTAAAGTAATCTGTGTGTTTTAATGTGTTTTAATAGTTTGCACTACAATGATTATTAAAATTATATTGGTTGATTGATTATTAATTTGCAGTAGGTATGCTGAAGGATCCTGACATGTTGGTGCAGAGGTAGCGCACGTACTTCAAAGCTATATAAAACCACCTTTAGAGGCCATTTTTCCCCGCAAGCGGGGGTTGGCCTTTTTCGGGAACCGTGGTTGTTGTTGTTTTTCGGTCCCCTATTTGAAGCAATGTTTTATGGCCGGATGCCCTTCCTGACGCCAACCCTTTTTGCCGCCTTTAACGACAAACAGGGAATTACCAGTGAACTGGTACTCAATTAGCCGACCTCGGAAGGATGACAGGCTGAGTCAACCCCCCTGGCGTTAATTCAGCGATCGACCGGGATTCGAACCCAGGATCCTTGGATCCTAAGCCGGCACCCTAGCCGCTAGCCCAACACCAGGGATACTGGGGTACTTCAAAGCTATGTAGTCTGGATTTTATTCTCAGCCCGATTCAACTATCGGATTTGTGCTCTGCAAGCAGGATATTGCATCACAAAGTGTGCCGTCCCTCGGATGGATGTTAAGCTGGGTGTTCCATCTGTGAGCACTAGTTCGTGGATTTAAAGATCCTTCGGTGTTTTTAGCGATTAGGCGAGTTATCTCCAGCACTCTGAGCAGATTTCAAATTCCTGCCCTGACTACTGCTGGGAAGGTAATGGCAAACCTCCCAATGTAATCTTTGCCATATGGCTGCGTTGGCAGTAACTGCACCTGCCTTTGGGCAGAGCACCAGACAGAGACGTGTGTAAGAACTGGCAAGGTCACAAGATGCCTTTAAAATAAATAAATAAAAACCTTGTTATTAAACATCTCTAGTATGATTTGCACCTGACTAATTATCCCATCCGCATGCGCAGCTGGAAACAATCGTGTGTGTGCGTGCGCGCGTGTTAACGTTTTTACCATTTGAGCTTTTCTCATCAACTTTTCAACAAATATTCATTATGAGAATATGGAGAAAACAAATTAATGAATACAACTTCTTCTTCTTTTTTTTTTAAACGGTTGTTTCCGTCAAGTTTAGTTCGAGTACAAAGCGGATGCTGACGGACTTTGCATTTTGAGATTCTTTCAAGTTTGTAGCCGTTATTGCATTTGATAAAAAGAATGAAGATATATTTTATAAGTTGATTAATATGAGTTTGTTAACTAACTTCCAAAATCCATCCATTGTAGAATCCAGACGGGTCGCTTTCCCAAGCGGCCATGATGCAGAGTGCGCTAGCAAAGGAGCGGCGGGAGATGAAGCAGGCCCAGCGCGAAGCAGAAATGGATTCTATTCCCACTAACCTCAATATGCATTGGATCGACCCACTGCCAGATGGTAAGTGCTGCTGATAGTGTTTTGTGTCCGCAGAGGCAGTTAGACAACTTCTTGGGGATGCTTAACCTGACTCTTAGACATCCATTTTGGTTGTCAGACTGGATGCTTTATTGTGCAGTGTTTCTGTTATCCTCCCACATTTTAACAACTTATAAGGTTTGTTATATTTAACATATTTATCTAACAAAAACACACACACCCATGTAGGCATTTTTAATGCCCTTCCACAATTTTTTATTGTTTCTTTACAAGATTGAGGCTCATCGAAGATAAAGGTGTTGGAGGGTATGAGCTATGGTTGGACATAATAAGCAAGGGAATGAATGAACAGACAAAAGGAAAGGAAGATGGGAAGAGAGGGGAAGGGTATTAAGTTATGGTCAATAGTGGAAAATGAGATCACAGGTATGCATCTGAGATGGCATGGTATGGTGGTGCACTGCCTGCTTGAAGCGCTGAAGGGAAGAGTGGGATACAGCAGAGTCAGAAGGGGGTTCCAAAGATGGGAGACGCGAAGAAGGAGTTGAGGTGTGTGTAGTCGGCCTCGATTCTGGTTGTTTAACCAGCAGAAGGTTGTTGTGTGCATGGAAGAAGTTTCGGGAACTGAGTGGCGTGCTGATGAGGAGGGGAGTGTCGTTGAAGCTGAAGGGAAAGGTGTATGCTGCATGTGTGAGAAGTGTTATGATTTATGGGAGCGAGACATGGGTAATGAATGTGGAGCAGCAACGAAGGCTGGAAAGGGTGGAAATGCGAATGGTTCGGTGGATGTGCGGAGTATCGTTGAGAGAGAGGAAGACAAATGATGAATTGCGAAAGATGATGGGAATAGAGCCTGTGATGGATGCTGTGAAGAGAAACAGGTTGAGATGGTTTGGTCATGTGTTGAGGAAGGATGAAAGTGACTGGTTGAGAAGAGTGATGGAAATGAATGTCGAAGCAAGTCGAGGATGGGGAAGTCCGAGAAAGATTTGGCTAAAGGTGGTGGAAGAAGAAATGCGGGCAATGGGAACAAGGGGAGATGCAGAAAATAGGGCAAAATGGAGAAGATTGTCATGGGGACCGCAAGGCTAACCCCCGCTCTAGCAGGGAAAATGGCCTTAAAATGCCTGTTGTTGGTGTTGTGTAACCCGAAGAGTTTACCAACCTTGTCAATATATCAGATGATGAGGTCCATAAAATATTCGTTTAAAAGTCAAATGGTGCAACCAGTTAACCAAGCAAAACATTCCCCATCTCCTACCGCCCCCCCTCAGTGGATGGCCGTCAAATCGCTGCAAATATGCGAGGACTTGTCATGATGCCCCAGGACATGCCCGAGTGGAAGAAACATGCCTTTGGTGGAAATAAGGCATCATATGGAAAGAAAACTCAACTCTCCATCCTGGAGCAGCGGCAAACTCTTCCTATTTATCGTCTTAAAGACCAGCTCGTGCAGGTGAGGGTGTAAATGTGTGTCGTTGGTTGTTATCTCCAAATGCCGATTTCAGAAGGTGGAACGGAGTCCTCTTGGAATCTCGAAGTAGCCACCTCCGTTTCACTAAGGGATCATGATTCATAGACCAGTTTGTGAAGTTTTCTTATTCTCAAAGTTTTGCTCCGAGGGCTCTTTAGAGGATCGTCACCAAGCGTCAGAAAGGAAGTGATTGTGAGAAGATCCGATAGAGATGTTCAAGATAATGAAGGGTATAGACAATAAAATGAATTCCAAGACTGAACAATTTAATTTTTTATTCAACATCATATCTGTTGACGTTATTGAGCTGTTTATGCTTCAAACTTTATAGGACATCAAAATCGTTTTCATGTTGATACTCTTCATTGTTTGTCTGTTCATTGCCAAATCAGCAGACTTCAAATATGGAAACAGATAATGTTCATTGGGGTTACCTGTATCGAAGAAGCACATTCCAATGATCTTGTAGCTTAGTTTTCCAAGTTGTGTGCACAGCTTGACAGTGATTAGCTTTAGATTACTGGATCACGTGGGCCACAGGTATTAGAAATCTCATTGCAAGTGACACTATAACTTGGTGTTGATATACCTGAAGGAGAGCATTGTGGGCCATTTCTCCAAAATGCAAGTACACAAACTGGGATGAGATGTGCTGTTCTTGTTTCATGGGGTATTGCGCTGGCTGTCAGAAAAAAAGCTTGTGAAAACAAGTGATGAGGATGAAGATACATTAATCATCTTGTCAACATTGCCAATATCATTACAAGCGAAATGCTGAATAAAACAAACATTTTAAAAGATTATTCAGGGTTGGCAGCCAAGAGGAATTGGTGCTCAACTCACTCCTGGCCTTAGTTTGAATGATGTTACATAATCCAAATATCAAGATTGGTGCCAAATTAATAACCCAAGCTGCATGTCAATATCGCCACGCTTAAAAAACATGGGGATATTGTAATTGGCTCTGTCCGTCCGTCACGTGATCTTCCTAAATGGGTGTGCAGAAATTCACCAAACTTAGTAGTTATGATCACCACGTGGCACAAAGTTGCAAGAGCAGTATCGTTTTTGGCCCTGCCCTCTGGGGCTCTGGGTGGGGTCAAAAACCAAAAATGCAAATATGAGCACATTTGTAAACATTTTCAATGAAACTTTGTTTACACAATCAACATTGGGGGGGGGGGGGGGGGGGGGGACGCATGAAATATGTAACGATTTCTTGGGGGGTTTGACCTCTGGTACATGCCCCAGGTGGTGAGGACTTGGGGTCACAAGAGTCAAAATGGAAAAAGAAATTAATTAAAAATTTGATATACTAGTACACCCGCTCACTACGGGAGCGGCAAGAAGGATCTTTTCTCTTTGGGGTATATAGATTACAGTCAATCTATGGTCGGGTCTTAAGAACATTGGGTGTGTTCATTTACCAAGTTTGTTGTGGAGAGATCTCCAAGTGGTTTAAGCATTCGAGCAAGCATTGCATTCAAAACCGTTAAGGAACGGCTGGCTTGGCAAGTGCAAGCTAGCTGCTTGGTAAATGAGCACACCCCGGTCTTCCTCCCTTTCAGTTTTGTATCAAACAGCAGGAGCCAGTTTCAAAAGTTCGTGACGAAAAATGCCACGGTAGCGGCAGAAAGGGCCATGTTATTTACCCAACATTTGTGGGTCATATAGAGTACAGTAGATCTTCGCTCAGTTCTGTAAGTAAACCTTACTTCACGGATGTCAGGATTCCTCCAAATTTCTTCATTTGGTGTTATAAAGAGCATTAGCGACTGTATAAATAGCTAAGCATACGTGTTTGTGGTTTATATTGTTTTTACTTCCTGTAGAAAGCCGTTGCTCCCACGGAAACGCCATTATAACGATAAGCTATTTATACACATTATTAATGCAGGGAAAACGCTTTGCGGAAGTGGGACATTATTAGTATTAATATTGTTTTGTAATAACATTAACAATATGCGATTATCATTAATTGTGTTATTAAAAGCGTCTCTGGAAAAATGCCTCGGAAAATCTTCTTCTTTGGAAAAACGCCACGATAAAGCTAATTTAACATTGATATACACCTCGACATGCAACCTCATTAATGGCAATGGCGGGGAAAACCCGCTCGGGGGAGAAAACCCCCCATTGGGGAGGGGGGCAAATGAATGCGCTACAACCTTCATTATGTAACCCTTTGTCATCCTGTCAAGTTTGGTTGAGATTGGATAAGTAACGACGGAATGTATTGGAGTCAAAAATTCATCAGACAGACACAAAATGGTGTATTTTAGTATGATGTGGGTCATTCCTGGTGGAATTTTTTGTCGTCTTTCAACTTGGCTTTATGTGGGAAGTGAGGGGATTTGCCATGGCAGGCCATGAACTTCACCTTTGCTCTAGTTACCCTCGCCTGAGGAGAGAGTATTGCATTTGAGTCTGTTTGTTTGTCTTCTGTTTGTTTGTCCGCACAGAATAAATATGATTTTCTCTGCAACCGTTGGTCCGATTGACAGGAAAGTTTCACCATAGGTGCATTTCCACCTGTATAATTTTTTAATGATAATTATGACGTCATAGGTCACGTGGTTCGGCTGCCATCTTGGAAAAACCTAAAACATTTGCAACTCTATATTTCTGAAAGCGCTGCATAGAAAAAAATTGAGACATGGCTCATTGTAAAGAACTCTCCATGGGGCATAAGATATGTTAATGATGTCATAGGTGCCTCCATTATGACGTCATAATTCATCAAGTACAAAACTTCATCCGATCAAGATGAAATTTCTTGAGCGTCATGTAGGCATAAATTGGTGAAAATTTTTTTTAAATGATGATGTCATCGGTCACGTGGTTCGGCTGCCATCATCGAAAAACCGAAAACATTTGCACCTCTATATCTCGGAAAGCGCTGCATAGAAAAAAATTGAGAAATGGCTCATTGTAAAGAACTCTCCATATGGAATAACATCTGTTAATGATGATGTCATAGGTGCCTTTATTATGACGTCATAATTTGACAAGTACAAAACTTCATCCGATCAAGATGAAATTTCTTGAGCATAATCTTGGGATAAATTAATGGAGAAAAAATAATAATGATGACGTCATCTGTCACGTTAGTTCGGCCGCCATATTTGTTTCAATACAAAAGCCTTAAAAACCACTGAAAATACATCCTGGCGAGGGTTTGCAATCTCTGCTCTTTCTTGTTACCCTCGCCAGAGAAGAGGGTATTGCATTTGGGTCCGTTTGTTTGTTTGTCCGCACAGAACAAGTATGCTTATCCCTGCAACCGTTGGTCCGATGGATAGAAAATTTTCACCATAGGAGTGCCTCCTCCTGTACAATTTTTTTTACTGATAATTATGACGTCATAGGTCATAGGTCACATGGTATGGGCGCCATTTTGGAGAAAACGGAAAAAATTGCACCTTTGATATCTCCGAAACCACTCCATGGAAAAAATTGAAACATGTCTCATTGTCAAGTACTCCCGATGCAGAACAACATATATTCATGATTGTCATCTGTGCCTTCATTATGACGTCAGAATTAGACAAGTAGAAAGAACACTTGTTCCGATAAGTTTGAAATTTCTCGATCATGATGTACACAAAATTGATACGGAGAATTAAATTGATGATGTCATCAGTCACATGTTTTGGCAGCCAAATTGGATTGAACAAAAAACTCATTGTCAATAAACCACACAAACACAGCAGCTAATAAACACCCTACAAAATACACCACAGAAACATGTTGTGGCGAGGGTCCGCAATCTCTGATTGCTCGTTCTTGTTTAATATGCAACGACCACTCACTTTAACAGAGAAAACTACAACTATTTAGTTAATACATAATATACCTTGAAAATGTAATGTTGCATTTGACAAGTGTTTAATAACATTTGAACTTTATTTTAAGTTTGATATTGCATGCTAGGTTGTCAGAGATTTTGTTTGACATCAATTTTTATGGTGAACTAGAATGTACTTGATGGATCTCAGCCTTCGTTGATGGATCGATGAATGGACCTTGATGGATTCCCTCTCCTCCTCCCCCCATCCCCCCCCCCCCCCGCACCCCGTGTACCTCCTCATACCCCAATTTTTCCATAGCCAGGAGCAAACTTTGGTACAACATGGGTGATTAAGGTTCTGGTCAAGTTTCATCAGAATTGCATGTATAGTTTCGGAGAAAAAAGCAAATACCTATTTTGGGGGGAACGCCCCTGTAGAACCCCAAAAGGGCAGATTTTTTTTTAATGCCGTGAACAAACTTTAGTACATCACGGGTGGTGAAGGTTGTGGTGAAGTTTCATCGAAATAGTGTGTGTAACTAAGTTTCAGAGAAAAAGCAAATTCCTATTTTGGGGGGTCAAACCTGGATCCACTTTGACCCCTGTAAACCCTCTTAGATCCCGATCTTTTTAATGCTGTGAACAAACTTTAGTCACAACACAACGAATATCATTTGTGCCAAATTTGGTCGCAATCCCATCAGCGGTTTCGGAGAAGAAGTTTCAAGTGTTTACGGACTGACGGACGGACGACGCGCCATCGCATAAGCTCCCCTGAACTTAGTTTCAGGTAAGCTAAAAAAACTGAACATGTAGAATTAACATTGTAATTGTTAAAGTACTGTTCCAGTGTTGATTCCAGGTTCAGGAAGCAGATATGTTCAGTGACCATTTTCAATGTGATGATTTCATACTGACTGACTATCGACGGTGCAGTAGAGCTCCACGCCCCTCAAAACATGGGACTAATCACAGAAGTTGTGTTTCTATTAAACTACTGCATATGAAATCTGCTAAACTTGGGGGGCCCTCTTTAAATAAATGGATGATATGGGTCCTAATCACAATTGGCCATAAAAATGTTTGTGACTACAACTAAAAAATTCGGTCATTTCTTTATGGCACTTGGTGACCATTTTAGCATCTAAAAGTTATGGAAGCAGGTTAACATTGCTTCTTAAAATGATATTGTTGAATATGGCATGCCAGTTCAAAGTTAAAGGGAGAGTTGAGAAGATTTGCGTCCAATTAATTGGTGAGAGCAAGTGTGTGAATTTAAGGTGTTTTCACCTGCATCTCTTACTAGCTATTGCCATATTTCATGTTTGCTTTTTTTTGTTTTCATATTGCCATATACTTGCCATGCTTGAAATGTTTCCTTCGATTTGTTTTTTTTCACGATTTATCTCCAGCACGAGAACAAATACGTATCTCTATTTTGCCCATGAGAGAAGCATTTCTTCCTGATTGCCTGAGTGTGTGAGATTGTTGTGCTCGTGAAACATACCTGTTGAGTGAAGTTAGTCACAGTCCTTGCATTTCTCTTTGTGTTTTAACCTGTTGATACTTTGTTTTGCTCTTATTGGTTCTTGCTCTTTGGAGATATCAATATATTACAACATTCGGCTTCTTCTTCTTTTGCTGCAGGCTGTCAATGACAATCAAATTCTGATTGTAATTGGGGAGACAGGCTCGGGAAAGACGACTCAGATCACACAGTATTTAGCAGAAGCTGGTTATACTGCACGAGGGAAGATTGGCTGCACTCAGCCCCGTCGTGTGGCTGCCATGTCGGTGGCAAAGCGTGTATCTGAGGAGTTTGGTTGCTGTCTTGGACAAGAGGTTAGTCTCTAAGTCACACTCAGTAAAGTTGCTAAGGTATATAGTTATCTGGATGTTTCTTTTTATTTTGCATGGTGTGGATTTTTATACCTCAACATTACGCTTAATAACATGGTAGCTGCCTTCACTTGATTGGTCCCAAAATGCCTTATTATAATTTTATTCCCAAGACTGAAAATACAATTGCCATGTTTTATATATGACTGACGTAAATAAACGCTCGTTTTACTCTGCACGCATTGCAAGCAAATTTCACCTCCCTGTGTTCTGTATTTATTGTGATTAAAAAAAAATACCAATTCTGTACACCGACCTTGAGGCTCAGGTTGCAAGCCACCGTCTACAATTCCAATGTAAGAGGCATAATTACTCTTCTTTTGGGTCTTCGGAATCCTTGGGGTCTTTTGTGTTCTTGGGGCCTTTTGTGTCCTGTGGGTCATTTTGGTCCTCTCAGTCTTTTGGGTCCTCTGGGTCTTTGGCCTTGAAAACTACTCAAAGCCTTTAAAACCTACCCTTATGAAGGGGGACAGACACACACATACACAAACACACATACACACAGTGTTTTATTTGGTAGATATTTATGTGAAAACACAGCAAGGCATGCCGTAAGCAATGTGGGCCTTTGCCGTGGCACAGACATCACCTGAGCTGATTTTTCATCCCAGCCTAAAAATCACGAGTCTTCATTTGAAATTAAACGTTAGGCCATTGTACATGTATGTAATCCATGACTTCCTAAGTAATGTTTGATTCCTCAGTTTCATTTAATACATCATAACGGCATTTTGATTGGCTTGAGTTGCATTCTGAGTGTAACTTCACATAGGAGTAGAGGAGAATTTCCTGTTGATCTCCCAAGTGGGGGTTTTAACTCGTTAGGCCTAGAATTTGGCTTCCTCAGTTCAGTGCCATGGGCACGTACCTGTGGAAGGTCAGTTCGTTGTCGATTATCGTTTTCTCGTGTAACGACTTACTTTTGGCCACCTATTTTTGAGGTATTTTGGCTGTCCAACCAGCCTGCCTTATACTTCACCCAAAAACTTCTGTTCGTAGATTGTGTGATGTCCAAGGTTAATGCATCGACAGCTTTCTCCAACGTCGTTATCACTTGCTTTCGATCGCCCTCTAAGCATTTCCTTCAATCAGCCATTTTGTTTGAAATCTGACAGGATGTTACAAAGGCAGCGCACCTGCCATTGGGCTGTCAAGTCTGTATTTCATTCTCGACTATAAACTGTCAGGCTAATGTGTCACTTCAATGAGCGCATCATCCCTCAGATGGGCATTAGCTGACCATGTGCATTAAAGATCCCATGGTATCCTTTTATTAACAGTATATAAGTTATCGCCATCATCCTTACCAAATATCAAATTTATTCCCTAATGTCCCGGGACACTGAATCAGAGGCACAACCTCGCATCATTAATGACCGCAATTAGCTGACGAAACTTATAATTGAATGCCTCATACCTGATGTGGTAAGATTTCAATTCTCTCGGGTCCATTAATTTGCGCGATTCCCACAGAAAAAAAAGAAATTCAAGCCCTAACATTGTGCTTGTAAAGCAGCATGTCAAGTGCAGCAATGCAAAACTTTTTAAAGGATATATTTGTTCGTCCAAAAAAGATTCAAATACAAAAACAGAGATTTATGTTGATAAATGAAATCCAGGCTGTCATTGTTTGCTCAGATGATTTCAATGTAGCATCTGATAAATTTCAAGTTTGTTTATTTCTTGCTAGTATATATTTATTTATTTTTTAAAAATTCATCACAACCCTAGTTCCAGGTCAACCAACTTCCAATGAGTCTTTTTATTTAATTTTTCTTCATTTTCATTCGTTTTGTTCCTTTATAGCAGTTCTTGTTGTCTTCTTTTTTTCGCAGGTTGGCTACACCATTCGTTTTGAGGATTGCACAAGTCCCGAGACAAAGATAAAGTACATGACAGATGGCATGCTACTGCGTGAGTGTCTCATTGACGCTAACCTCAGCCAGTATGATGTTGTCATGTTGGATGAGGCTCACGAGCGTACCATCCACACAGACGTTCTTTTTGGCCTCCTAAAAAAGGTATTGTGTGTGTGTGTGTCCTCTTATTTTGAACGAGTCAATGAGATCATCAACAACATCATTATCGGGGACATTGAGACCTCAACATTTATGCTTGGTTTTGTTGTTTTTGTTGGGTGTTTTTTTTTCTTTCAACAAACATACCTTATGTTCACAAATATTTTGCTGTTTTTTAAAATCTCCTCTGTGCCCTCCCACCAAAAAAAAAACTCGCATATAATTAATTAGAAGAGGTACTGTCAGCCAATCCATTTGTTGCATATATATCTATTCTTTGGTTTACTTTTGTCAGCTACCAGTATCCATCACTTAAAAAACAAATCTATAACTTGGTGCAACAAGAGCTCCTGGTAATTTAGGCCACAAATCAGGAATGCTTCATGAATCCTCATTCATTTTTCAGCACACCTTACCAGCCATAGGTATTGCAGTGCTTGCAGACAAGACAATAAGAAAACTTCTTGTATACCTTAGCTTTGTCTGTATTCCAGAACTTTCACTGTTTCTTTATAACCCCTTTTACTAAACCTCCCTAAAACTATGCAATTAACGCGAATTAACTGTAAAGTTCTTCTACCTTCCTTCATTTCTTCCCAGACCATCAAACGCCGTTTGGACATGAAACTCATTGTAACATCTGCAACGCTTGATGCCGTCAAGTTCTCGCAATATTTCTACGAGGCACCCATCTTCACCATTCCTGGTCGCACATATCCTGTCGAGATCCTTTACACCAAGGAGCCCGAGACAGATTACTTGGATGCCTCATTGATCACAGTGATGCAGATTCATCTGACTGAACCTCCAGGTTTGTTTTTGGAACTATTAAAGACAGTATTTAACGTGTTTAACCCTTTGAGTATGGATGACGTCCAGCGCCGCAACCCGCGAAAAAGTTTTGTGTACGGATGACGTTACAACACGTCATCGACTATACCTATAAATAGATCGTCAGTACGTGGTTGCATTCCCGTACTAAAATGCCAAATTAATCCCGTACCGGGGGTATTTTTATCCCAAAAAAATCCCGTACTCAAAGGGTTAACGACCCCTGCAGCATACCCTACCTAACAAATGCGCAAGTTATTTTCCTCTCACGGTACCAATTAGTTGAAGGGGTAACTGGTGGTAAATTTCAAAAATATATAAAACATAGTCAGAAATATCAGAGGAAAAAAATGTTTTACTAACAAATTTGAACTATCATGAAATAGTTACTTATATAGTGTTGATAAACATACAAATAAGGACAACATTCCATGGTTGTCCTTCGTAGTCAAAGGTAACCCTATCTCTCCCAACGGATCAGAGCTTTGATTAGATTTAAGGAAAGGAAATTGTATTAAGTAAAATGTATTTTAATTAAATATTGTTAAGTAAAAATTATTTATGTTAAATAAATGAATCAAAAGAACAAACAAATGTTAATGTATTTAATTTGTGTGTCCTTTGGTGACTTGTCAGTCCGATGTTGGTAATGAATGTGCGATTGCAGTCTGAACAAATGTGACAGCGGATGAGTCTGCAGTCTCTCGTTGTCGTCTCGCTTTTCTCTGTACACACTCATCTTCAGCTTGTTTCATTTGTTACACCCCTCACTTTTGAGAACCTTTGATGTAATGTTTTATGCCAAGATTTTTCTATCTTTTGTTGTGCATTCCCAGTTGCTGATATTGTCGTGTCCCCCGGCGATTAAGACCACTGGGTGACGAATGAGCGATCGTTTTTACTCCCTAGGCCTAGGCGAACTCTGAATTCGTGGGGGTTATTTTTATGGCGTGCACGGGAATGAAGGTAGCAAGGTGCTTACCTGAACAGAAGCCACACGGGTTTATTCCCGCCCACGAACAAAGAAACACGACACAACAAATGAAAATGCAACGATAATGATTTAATAAAAAAATAAAGAAACGAATGAAATAAAGGTTGAGGTAAAATAATCGAAATTCCTACTTTGAGGATCCTCCATCAGACACAAAAACAGACAAGGGGAAACGTTAAAGAAAAAAATGTTTTCTTTCAGTTGGCCGGCACTCAACTGTGGCCTGAAAATGGTGCTCACCAATTAGATTTTGGAGGTCCCGCTCTATGAGTGCCGTTCTACTTTCATATTGTTTTGTTTTGACCGCATGAAAGGGAGCCCTTCCAGGCATGTTTAGCAGAGGAGGCAATTTTACTGCAACTTTTCCAGCTTCCCTTGTTCAAGAGTGAGCAGTGCTCTCCCTAATGATAACTGTTCAGATGCTTGAATAGCTGCCGAACTCCATTGCTGCTCTGATTCAGCGAATAACGACCTTAGTCAAACCACCTGAGTGATACAGCTTCCATTGTATCCTCGCCTACTACATCGTCATTCAACTCTCGCCATAGGACTTATTTAGATGGAAGATTGGTCTCCAAAGCCAGTCGCCGACTGGGCATCCTCCGACGTGCGAAGTCCTTCCTTGGCACACCTGAGCTCCTCACCACATACAAGGCTTTCATCTGCAGCTCAATGGAATACTGTTCTCCCCTCTGGGCCGGTGCTCCTGCCTCACACCTAGCTCGGCTTCATGCTGTTGAAACCAAAGCTTTCAGAATCATTGGAATCTGCTGCGATGAATCTAACTCCGAGGACCTTTCACTCACTCACCGCAGGCAGGTTCGTGGTCTTTCTGTCTTCTACCGACTCCTCTTCGGCCTTGCTCCCCCAGCTCTATCTGTGCTCTGTCCCCCAAATATTCCTACAGGTCGCACCTGATCTGCCAGCAACCCTCTTATGGTTAAACTGCCAAGATCTCGGCTCTCTGCTCACCTTCACTCTTTCATTCCCCTTTTCTCCTGCCTCTGCAACAAACTCCCCCACTCCCTTCAATCCCACTCCTCCCTCCAGGTCTTTAAAACAGCTGTTCACCACCATCTCTTATCTTCCCCCATCCAAAACCTTGATCTGTTCTACCCCCGCTAATTCACCCCAGATCCACTTTTTTGAAATTCCAACTTCTTTCCTGGAAGTCCTTGCAGTGTCCATATGTTTTATACCTCTCCCACCTCCCCCAAGCCCTCTCCCTCCCACAGTTCTCTGTTTGTGTCCTTCCCCCTCTCTCCCCATCTTGTCTACCGCTCCTCTCATTTTGTGTTTTATGTGTCAGTTTGACTTTTTGTGTGATTAATGTTAGCTCTTTCACGAGCCTTTTTTCACGAGCATCTTTCACGAGATTGAGAAAAAAAAAAGAATAGATTAATGTTTTGGTGGAATAGAAAATAAAGGAAAAACAAGTACAGATACATTCAAAGTACACCGCCCCCATGCCACATAAATAAAAATCCTGCAGTGCGGCATTGCCGGGGTGGGGGGGGGGAGGGGGCACCCTTGGCACCTGGCGATACCGCCGTGCAGCTCGTATAGACTGTATTGGGAGGGAGAGGCGTACCAGTACCAATTGATTGATTGATTAATTGCATAATTAAAATCAACGAATATTGATAACACAAATTTTTTTTTTAATGAATGAATGAATGAATACCTAAACCACCAGTGAGTGCTTCATCCGAAGCTGTAACTTTTTGAAAATTTATTGAAAAAGTCATTAATCGAAAAAATTAAATGATTGATTAATCAATTAATAATTAATCTAAATGATTAATAATGAAAATAAATAAATAATAATAATAAAATATTTAAATAATTATTAATCGATTGGCAAATAGCATACCTAAACCACCAGTGCTTCATCCAAATCTGTAACTTTAAAAGAATTAATTAATTAAGTCATGAATTGGATAATTCAATAATTGATCGATTAATTGATTAATCAATGTCAAAAAAATCCTTTATAGCCATATCACTTGGTCATTGTCATGTCCAAATATCAGCTTTCTAGCTCAAAAGGTGCCTGAGATAATGCCCAGAAGAGAAAGGAAATAAATACACACAACAACAACAACAACAACAACATGCATTTTAAGGCCATTTTCCCTGCTAGAGTGGGGGTTAGCCTGAAAGGAAATAAATAAATGATTAATAATGAAAATATATAAATAACAATCATAAAATAATTAATCAATTGGATAATAGAATACCTAAACCACCACCATTTCCTCTGAATCTGTAACTTAAAAAAAAAAAAGAAAAAAAAAGTCATTACTTGAACAATTAAATAATTAATCGATTAATTGATTAATCAATAAATCAAAAATAGCCTTTACAGCCTGATCACTTGATCATTGTCGTGTCCAAATTTCAGCTTCCTATCTCAAAAGGTGCCTGAGATATTGCCCAGAAGAGAGGGAAAAATTAATTGTCATTAATCAAATAATTAATCGATTAATTGATGAATCAATAAATCAAGAATAGCCTTTACAACCAAATCACTTGGTTATTGTCATGTCCAAATATCCGTTTCCTCGCTCAAAAGGTGCCTGAGATAATGCCCAGAAGAGAAAGGAAATAAATAAGTCCTGAATTAATCGATAATAATTAAGTAACTAATCAATTAATTGATTAATCAAAAAACAAAAAATACTGTTTTTGCAGTGCTCTCCCTAATGATAACTGTTCAGATGCTTGAATAGCATCAATATAAAAATACAACAAGAAAACAAAGAAGAAAGAAAGAAACCGGAGTGAAAACTGAGTACTCCCTTTCAGCACCCTTCGGTGCACGGCAATGACGTCATGCAGCGCCTGGAGATGGAATAGGAAAAGAGAGCGGTGCACAATACAATTAGAGGAGAGAATGGCACTCGATTTACCAGCCCGTGTATTCGATTGTAGTGATAAGAGTTGCACTATTTAATCATCACTCTCTCGCCATTCAACAGCTTCGATGAAATAGCAAGGCCAAGTCCAAACAATCGGAGATGAAGTCAGCTGCAGTGGTTGGTCCGCAGCACCTGAAGCATCCGTACTGATATTCTTTCAGTTTGTCACAGCACCCTGCTATTGAGCCTTTCTAGTCGGAAAAGTGTAAGCATATCTGCTTGCCCGCAGAGTCCACCATAATAGTCTTTCCTGTTTGGAGGAGCGGGGTGGGGGTCCCTTTTCCCTTATTAATTAGCTCCCTGGTATATTTTTAGCTTGCATACTTGGACTTGTTCCTTGACATACTCTTTTGATATAAAATCGTAATATTAAAATAAATGCTACAGCCAAGCTAAACAGTAAGTGCCCGAATGATTACCGTCGACTCCTTCTAACTCTCTAGCATGACCAGTTGCAGATCCATGTTTTTTTAGGTTGGAGGAGGGGCGGGGGGTGCACAAAAATTTACATTGCACTTTAAAAATAATTTTTCCGAGCAGAGCGAGGGGAATATATTTTGTGGGCGTTTCTTTTTGTCATAAATTATAAACACGATTCTAGATATGGTCAAATAATGCTCGAATACACTTGAAAATAAGTTCTCTAATGTAAAATCTTTTGCACAAGACTCAACATTTTAAAAGATTATTGTGTCATCATAGAAATCCAATTGAATGAAAAGCAACCACACACACACTCACACACACACACACACACACACTCACACTCACACACACACACACACACTCACACACACACACACACACACACACACACACACACACACACACACACACACACCGATCCTGAAAAGAGCCCTCGGAACAAAACTCTGAAAAAGTTGAACAGCTTGGTCCATGAACCATGTTCCCTTACCAAAGCAGAGGTGGATACTTTGGGTCCTGGGAGGACTCCATTCCACCTGAAACCCACAAATGGAGATAACAACCAACAACACAGAACACATACACACAGAACACACACACACACACACACACACACACACACACACACACACACACACACACACACACACACACACACACAACACAACACAACACAACACACACACACACACACACACACTTCTCCTTTTAGTAATGGATGATTTTTTAAAAATCTGAATCTTTATTACCTCCGCCACCAAAGGTGGATGGAGGTTATGTTTTCACCCCTGTATGTCTGTCTGTCTGTGAACAAAATATCTCAAAAAGTTGTGGACGGGTTCGGACAAAATTTGGCAGAGAGGTAGCGTATGTGACAAGGACAAAATGATTAGATTTTGGTGAAGATCTGGATTCGGATCCGGCCATAATAATTTTTTCAGTGATTCTTCACCATTGGGAGATAGGGCCAAAAACGATATATTGCAAGAAATCTCAAAAAGTTGTGGACATGATTTTGATTAAATGTGATTCCGTATTGTGATTTTCTGGTCTACTCTGGGATGTAAAAGGTAAACTGTTCACCTGGCAGAGGTATGCTCTCCACTGAGTGCCGTTCTAGTTAATATTGATATTGCCTTCTTCCAATCAGCATCAGGTTTTTTGTACTTTTATTTTATTTTTCATCTGGTAAGTTTTTTTTTCATTTTGAATGCTTACATTAACCATGATTGACTCACAAACGTCACATATTAATTTAAAGTAAAAAAATATTGTCATATTGTAATTGTCTGTTTGTGATATTTGAGTTGTTTCCTTGTTGGTACCATAAACAATTTTGTGTATGGCTGATCACTTAGGGTCATCGTACTGTGACTTATTAAACAAGATGAAAGGAGTGACTGATGTTTATACTTTGGCCTGGTGCAGGGGATATTCTCCTTTTCCTGACTGGCCAAGAGGAGATCGATACAGCTTGTGAGATCCTTTATGAGCGGATGAAATCCTTGGGACCGGAAGTTCCAGAATTGATTATTCTGCCAGTTTACTCTGCTCTGCCAAGCGAAATGCAGACACGTATTTTTGATCCTGCTCCACCTGGAAGCCGAAAGGTTGTCTTTTGCACCATTCTAGGCCACACTGACACCTTGTTGGTAGCAGTGTTTTATTGCATACTTTGTTGTTGATCATTAAAATTGCTCTTTCGGCTTTGCAGGTAGTCATAGCAACTAACATTGCTGAGACGTCTCTCACCATTGATGGGATCTACTATGTAGTTGACCCAGGCTTTGTAAAACAAAAGGTCTACAGTTCCAAGAATGGCATCGATCAGCTTGTTGTGACCCCAATATCACAGGCAAGTGTTTGTCAAAATTATTGGCAGTGTACAAGGGAGGAAGGGACGGACTTACCGAGGCCTATGTCAGTTTTGTTAAATTGTTTTCTTGTAGTTTTAAATACCAAATTTATCTGCAACATCATATATAACAGCAACATTGTTTAAATGCAGTGTTTGAATTCTCACTGACACTTGATATTAATAAATACCACTTAAATGCCAATAACATGAATAATGTATGTGTGAGGAGGAAATATTGTGTACACCTGCTCCACAGGCCCAGGCGAAGCAACGAGCAGGTCGTGCCGGGCGCACAGGTCCTGGAAAGACATACAGGTTATACACAGAACGAGCATATCGCGATGAAATGCTGACGACAAATGTTCCCGAGATCCAGCGTACCAACTTGGCGAGTACTGTGCTCTCACTCAAGGCAAGTTCATAGTTGACGCACCATCAGCATAATGTTGATGTCTCAAAAACTATCTCAAAATAGGATATCTCAAAAAGTTGTGGATGGATTCAGACTCAATTTGGTGGAGAGTTTGGGTATGTGACACAGACGAAATGATTAGATTTTGGTGAAGATCCGGATCTGGATCTGATAATTTTAAAGTAATTCTTCACCATTGAGAGATAGGGGGAAAAAACTGATATATAGCACTTTATCTCAAAGAGTTGTGGACGGATTCAGACTAAACTTGGCGTACTGGTTCGGTGTGTGACAAGGACGAATCAATTCGATTTTGGTGAAGATCCGGATTCGAATCCGGCTACGAGAATTTTTTATGATTCTTCACCATTGGGAGATAGGGCCAAAAACGATATATAGTAGGATATCTCTATAAGTTGTGGACGGATTTGAACGAAACTTGGTGGAGAGGTTGTCTGTGTGACGAGGAAGAATCGATTAGATTTTGGTAAAGATCTGAATATGGATTTGGATACGGAAATTATTTAATTATTCAAGTGATTCTTCACCATTGAGAGATGGGGCGAAAAACGATATATAACATGATAAAAAAGTTATGGACGAGTTATGACTAAACTCGGACGAGTTGTTTAGGTGACAGAGAGCTAGCCAATTCGATTTTGGTTCAGGTCCGAATCCAGATCTGGCCTATCAGTGGGATCCAAAACAAACTGTTCAGCCTGGCGGAGGTATGTGCTCTACCGAGTGCCGTCCTAGTATTTTAATGTGCTTGTTGATCAGAGTCGTCATTATTATGGTTTTGTTGGACATTCTTGTGAATGATGAAATTGTGACTTGTACCTTTTGTTGCAGGCTATGGGTATCAATGACCTTCTCTCATTTGACTTCATGGATGCACCTCCTATGGAGACACTCATCACTGCTATGGAGCAGCTCTATCAACTGGGGGCCCTTGATAACGAAGGCCTTCTCACCCGTCTGGGTCGCAGGGTTAGCTCGGGAAACATGCTTTCCCTTTCTCATTCATTTCTTTGCTTAATTTCTTTCTTTTTGGACTGTCGTTTCCCCGTTCATTGCACAGTGCATATTCACTGATCCAAACAGCCAGATGAGGCTGCTGTTAAGTGGCAAACAGGGTTGAATATGATATGGCAAATTTAGCGCTGTTATTTTTGCACCATTTTATTTGACAAATATCGAGTTATGTGCACAATTTATCATAAGGATTTCCTCACCAAATATTTACCCCACGCATGCGTAGTGAGAAGCAGGGTTAAGCAATTGATTAACTTATGTCTGTCTGTCTACAGACGTCGTTTTATGATCGAGGAATGACTTGATCTCAATTTAATGTTGTATTTTGAACACTAACCGAAACATGAATCGGAAAACAAACCTGTAGTTTAGCAGAACTTTGGCTCTAAATCCATCCCGATCGCGCATGCGCAGAGAGGAGTGAGTTTTTTTTTTTTTTTTTACTTAGTCGGCCTGTCTGGAAATCAAACAAAATTGAAAATCAATCCAAATCGGAAACTTATTGTTTTTGAGGACTTCATAAAGGACACAAAGAACAGGCATTAAGAACTAATGTGACGTGTTAAATAGGGTGGTGTAAAAGATGCTGCGTAAATGGCGGTAAACTTCCCCCCCAATTTTTTTTAAGCAACCTTTAAAAAAATTTTTTTTAATTTCAATTCAATTATATACTTGAACAATGTAGAACACAGATCATCTTTTTGGCACTTTCAAAACCCTTCCGTTTAGCAGTACTTGGACAAAATATTACGGCATTTTACGTCATCTCGACCAATCAAATTTGCCGCTCGTAGACCCCGCCCATGTCCTTATTTTTGAAGACCACATGGGGTAAAGTGTTCTATTAACTCTAGTCTTTTTATTATGTTTCAGCTGGTCGCAAGATAACCTGTTATTTTTATTGCAAGATAATCCTTGGAAAGTTGTGTTTCGGCATGAACTTATGATCGATTTGATTTGATTTCAAGATAACCCGGACGTATGATTTGATTTTTTTTGAGCTTCAGTTGTGGGCGGAGTCAATCCAACTGACCAACCATTGGACAGAAAGAGAAAAATAAAGAAATCCAACTACTTGATTACTGTATATAAATTATTGATCTTTTTTTTTTTTCATGGTCCTGATCGTTATTTGAGACATCTCCATTTGGTGTTCATATGTGAGTTCATTAGATGTATACTGTGTTACCATAACATTCCTGTGCTATGTTGTAGATGGCAGAATTTCCCCTTGAGCCAATGCTTTGCAAGATGCTGATCATGTCGGTGCATCTGGGCTGCAGTGAAGAGATGCTTACCATCGTTTCCATGCTGTCTGTACAGAATGTTTTCTACAGACCCAAGGTACTGTAACACCTGGTTGCACTTCCTCTTGAATTCATTGCACAATCATATCGCGCAGCATGTTGAAGTTGTTCACGTTTTAATTGTGCTTGTGCATCCCCATTATTGTGCTTCGTTTACGCCCATTGTGCTCCCACAAACCAACCCTAAATAGCATTGTCCCTTCAACTAAACTAACCCTGTACGCTCTGGACCTCCATCAGGACAAGCAAGCTTTAGCCGATCAGAAGAAGGCGAAATTTAATCAGTCAGAGGGGGACCACCTCACACTGCTGGCCGTGTACAATTCCTGGAAGAACAATAAGTTTTCCAATGCCTGGTGTTACGAGAATTTTGTGCAGGCCCGGACATTGCGCCGTGCACAAGATGTTCGCAAACAGATGTTGGGAATCATGGACCGGTACGTTCCCGGTGCCCGATACATTTATTGTGACCGGAACACATACCCGAATATGTGATATTTGAAGCAGTACTGCATACGATACTGTAAAGAAGTGTAAGCAAAGTAAATATAAATAAACTTAAGGGTTTTGTTTTTTAAAGGTCAGTCCTGTGGGTGAAAAAACACATTAGACTGCAGTCCCCTTGGTGTTAAACTAGTTCAGTATCTCATAGTGCAAGCTTGCCATGTCAAAATGTCCTTGCCAAAAAAAAAGAAGTCAAAATATGGCCACTGAGAGGCATTCATGATGGAAGGACTGACAAGGTTGCAACTTTACTTCAAAGTAGCAAGATTTCCTGGTCCAAATATCACATATTCTGGTATGTTTAAGTAAAGGTCGTCTATAATTGACTCAACTTGGTATCAACAATTCATTCTGTTCGCAGGCACAAACTGGACGTGGTGTCCTGCAGCAAATCCACAGTGCGAGTGCAAAAAGCCGTCCTCAGCGGTTTCTTTCGCAATGCTGCAAAAAAGGACCCACAAGAGGGTTACCGCACGCTAGTTGACCAGCAAGTTGTTTACATCCACCCGTCAAGTGCACTGTTCAACCGGCAGCCAGAGTGGTAATGGTGTACAGTTCTTTAGAATTCACTTTATTGGCATTTTTGTTTTGGGTCTGTTTGTTTTGTTTGTCTGATTGGCTGCACAGAATGTACTAATGTAGGCCACAAACACTACCAAGTGGTAGCCTACCAAGATAAACTTGATAACACTACCAAGATAAACATTATATATATTTCAACTGATTACGTCTAGAAAGTATTACACTGTCCTTTACTACAATTAGAATATGAGTACCTGTATAAGGTATGTACTACGAAAATGCGAGTATATCGACAAAGTAAGTACTATTAGAATGCGAGCATCTCGGTAAGGTAAGTACTATTACAAAGTACTACTAGACTGCGAGTACCTCTATAAAGTACGTACTACTAGAATGTGAGTACATCGATAAAGTAAGTACGACTATAATGTGAGTACATCGATAAAGTAAGTACTACTATAATGCGAGTACATCGATAAAGTACTACTATAATGCGAGTACATCGATAAAGTAAGTACAGCAATACCCTGTTTTATGACATTTCGACCTACGTCAAATCCGACTTTACGCCACTCTTCGAGAGTAAATTTCAGTTCAGCGAACGTCATTATGTGCGACTTTACGTCACTCCTACATCATAATAGGAGGACGTGAAAAAAATTAATTTTTCCTTAAAAATACATTTAAAATAAATAAAATAGTACATAAAAATTAACAATAAAAGAAGATAAAAAACAATTTAAAATACAATAAAAAGCACATTAAAAATATTTTAAAATGTACATACAGTATACGTACGCGTAGCTGCTGGTTCTCATTCAAAACAAAGGCGACGCCATTTGTATTTTGTCCTGTGCTGCGGTCGCGTGCTTGCTTTGCCTTTCGCTGTTATTTTTGTGATGATTCCTTTACTGTGTCTGTGTTAGCCATGGGTCCTAAGAAGGATAGTGCTTGTGTTCCCAAGCGTAATGTGGTTACGATGGAAGATAAGTTTAATCTGATTAAAAGGTATGAAAAAGGTGAAAAAGTGTCGGTGATAGCGCATGCCTATCGACCATCATTCATGATAGGGAACGTATTCTCGCATACATCACTGAAAAAGCGCTTTTCATTTTCCGAAGCTATGTCTTCATTTTAAGGCATTTTAAAGGCATAACGCCCGGTTTACGTCAAAAACCGAGTTGCGTCGTCGCGGCTTATGGAACCAATTAATGACGTAGGCCGGGGTATTGCTGCACTACTATAATGTGAGTACATCGATAAAGTAAGTACGACTAGAATGTGAGTATCGCGATAAAGTAAGTACTACTAGAATGTGAGTACCTCTATAAAGTACGTACTACTAGAATGTGAGTACATTGATAAAGTGAGTACTACTAGAATGTGAGTACATCGATAAAGTAAGTACTACTAGAATGTGAGTACATCGATAAAGTAAGTACGACTAGAATGTGAGTACATCGATAAAGTAAGTACTACTAGAATGCGAGTACCTCGATAAAGTACGTACTAATACAATGCGAGTACCTCGATAAAGTACGTACTACTAGAATGTGAGGACATCAATAAAGTAAGCACTACCAGAAAGAGACTATTTCGAATAGTAAGTACTACTAGAATGCGAGTACCTCGATAAAGTACTACTATAATGTGAGTACCTCGATAAAGTAAGCACTACCAGAAAGAGACTATTTCGAAAAGTAAGTACTACTAGAATGCGAGTACCTCGATAAAGTAAGTACTACTATAATGTGAGTACATCGATAAAGTAAGTACCACTATAATGTGAGTACATCGATAAAGTAAGTACTACTATAATGTGAGTACATTGATAAAGTAAGTACGACTATAATGCGAGTACATCGATAAAGTAAGTACGACTATAATGTGAGTACATCGATAAAGTAAGTACTACTATAATGCGAGTACATCGATAAAGTAAGTACTACTATAATGTGAGTACATCGATAAAGTAAGTACTAATAGAATGCGAGTACCTCGATAAAGTACTACTATAATGTGAGTACCTCGATAAAGTACTACTCTAATGTGAGTACCTCGATAAGGTAAGTACTACTTGAATGTGAGTATCTCGATAAAAGTAAGTACTACTAGAATGTGAGTATCTCGATAAAGTAAGTACTACTAGAATGCAAGTACCTCTATAAAGTACGTACTACTAGAATGTGAGTATCTCGATAAAGTAAGTACTACCAGAAAGAGACTTTCTATTAAGTAAGTACTACTAGAATGCGAGTACCTCGATAAAGTACGACTATAATGTGAGTACCTCGATAAAGTAAGCACTACCAGAAAGAGACTATTTCGATAAAGTACTACTAGAATGCAAGTACCTCGATGAAGTAAGTATGACTAGAATGCGAGTACCTCGATAAAGTACTACTATAATGTGAGTACCTCGATAAGGTAAGTACTACTAGAATGTGAGTATCTCGATAAAAGTAAGTACTACTAGAATGTGAGTATCTCGATAAAGTAAGTACTACGAGAATGCAAGTACCTCTATAAAGTAAGTACTACTAGAATGCGAGTACCTCGATAAAGTACTCCTATAATGTGAGTACCTCGATAAAGTAAGCACTACCAGAAAGAGACTATTTCGATAAGGTAAGTACTACTAGAATGTGAGTATCTCGATAAAAGTAAGTACTACTAGAATGCAAGTACCTCGATAAGGTAAGTACTACTAGAATGTGAGTATCTCGATAAAAGTAAGTACTACTAGAATGTGAGTATCTCGATAAAAGTAAGTACTACTAGAATGCGAGTACCTCGATAAAGTACTCCTATAATGTGAGTACCTCGATAAAGTAAGCATTACCAGAAAGAGACTATTTCGATAAGGTAAGTACTACTAGAATGTGAGTATCTCGATAAAGTAAGTACGACAAGAATGCAAGTACCTCGATAAGGTAAGTACAACTAGAATGTGAGTATCTCGATAAAAGTAAGTACTACTAGAATGTGAGTATCTCGATAAAAGTAAGTACTACTAGAATGCGAGTACCTCGATCAAGTACTCCTATAATGTGAGTACCTCGATAAAGTAAGCACTACCAGAAAGAGACTATTTCGATAAGGTAAGTACTACTAGAATGTGAGTATCTCGATAAAAGTAAGTACTACTATAATGTGAGTATCTCGATAAAGTACTATTAGAATGCAAGTACCTCGATAAAGTACTCCTATAATGTGAATACCTCGATAAAGTACTCCTATAATTTCTCGATAAAGTACTCCTATAAATCACGTGCTTTAACCTCACTCAACATGTCAACTTTCCTACCCATAACCGTGGTCACATTTTGGACCTTGTCTGCTCTACTGGACTAATTTTGCACCATCTCTCTGGCTCCGACCTCACTCTCTCTGACCACTTAGCCTCACTCTGACCATCAACATCCCCACCCCAGCACCAAGGCATTATCGCACTATCAACTTCCGTAAGCTAAACGCTCTTTCACCTCCCTCATTCTCATCCACCGTCTCTGAAAAAATGTCCACTTCTCCCTTCGTTGACCTCCACACCCCTTTTGACCTCACTGACTACTACAACCACACTCTCTCCTCCTGCCTTGACCAGCTTGCGCCTATGAAAACCAAAACAGTTTCTTTCACCCATTCTGCTCCCTGGTTTACCCCTGAACTCCGCCTGATGAAAACTCGTGCTCGCCAACTTGAAAGACTCCGCAATAAAACAGGTCTCACAGTTCACTCCCAGGCCTACAAGGACCACCTACAACACTATAAAGATGCCCTCTCCCGTGCCCGCTCCGCCTTCTACTCTCAAATTATCCACTCTGGCTCCAGAAACCCAAAAGCATTCTTCTCTACAATAAACAAACTCCTCAGCCCCCTGAACACCACCACGCAGTCATTCACAGTAGACAACTGCATCTCCTGCCTTTCATTCTTCCAACGCAAAATTGAAAACATCTACAACAGCTTGACCACCGCCGCACCCGCTCCCCCTCAAACCACCTGCCCCCCCTTATCCTGCCATCCCCTGTCTCAATTCTCCCCAGTCTCCCCTACTGACCTCTCTGAACTCCTCATAGGAATGAAAACTGCCACCTGCACTCTTGACCCCATCCCCTCCAGCTTTGTCAAGGCCTCCCTTCCTGCTCTCTCTCCACTTATCATTGCCACAATAAACTCCTCCCTGTCTACAGGCATCGTCCCACCGTCCCTCAAAATTGCTGCTGTTATCCCCATTCTGAAAAAACCTGGACTAAACCCTGACACCCTAAATAACTTCAGACCCATCTCCAACCTACCCTTTCTGTCAAAAGTTTTGGAACGTGCTGTAGCCACTCAACTCAAACATCACCTCTCTGCCAATAACCTGTATGAAACATTCCAATCCGGATTCCGCTCCAACCACAGTACTGAAACTGCTCTCCTCAAAATCACCAACGACCTTCTCCTCTCCTCTGACGCTGGCAACCTCAACATTCTCATCCTCCTCGACCTCAGCGCCGCCTTTGACACCATCGATCACACCATCCTCCTCACCCGACGTGAAACCACCTTTAACATTACCGGCACTGCCCTCTCTTGGATTAAATCATACCTCTCTGACAGATGCCAGTTCATCTCCATCAATAACTGCAAATCCCCCACTGCTCCCCTCCCCCAAGGTGTCCCCCAAGGTTCAGTTCTTGGCCCCCTCCTCTTCATCCTTTACCTGTCCCCCCTCGGTTACTTAATCCGACGTCATGGTCTCCAATTCCACTGCTTCGCCGATGACATCCAGCTTTTCATCTCCACCAAGTCCATCTCCACCGCCACCCACTCTATCCTGTCAAACTGCATCACTGAAATAAAATCCTGGCTTCAAATCAACTTCCTCAAACTTAACTATGATAAATCTGAAATAATCATCATTGGCCCAAAAACGCTCATAAAATCCACCCATAACTTTGCCCTCAACATCGACGGTATGCCAGTATCCACCCCCCCTCACATCCGGAATCTTGGCATCATCTTTGACCAAACCCTCTCCTTCGACAAATACACTAAACAGATCACAAAGACAGCCTTCTTTCACCTGAAAAACATCGCCCGTCTCCGTCCATCCCTCTCCTCCGTGGCTGCAGAAATCCTCATCCACGCCTTCATCACTTCCCGTCTGGACTACTGCAATAGCCTCCTTTATGGTTCACCCTTAACAATCACCAATAAACTCCAATACATTCAGAACTCCGCTGCCCATCTACTCACCCATTCCCGGACCCGTGACCACATCACCCCCGTCCTTTACAAGCTTCACTGGCTCCCCATCTCCCAGAGAATATTAAAAAAAAATAACCACCTTTAGAGGCCATTTTTCCCCGCAAAGCGGGAGTTGGCCTTTTTCGGGAACCGTGGTTGTTGTTGTTTTTCGGTCCCCTTTTTGAAGCAATGTTTTACGGCCGGATGCCCTTCCTGATGCCAACCCTTTTTGCCGCCTTTAACGACAAACAGGGAATTACCAGTGAACTGGTACTCAATTTGCCGACCTCGGAAGGATGACAGGCTGAGTCAACCCCCCTGGCGTTAATTCAGCGATCGACCGGGATTCGAACCTAGGATCCTAAGCCGGCAGCCTAGCCGCTAGCCCAACACCAGGCAGAGAATCCAGTACAAAATCCTCCTCTTGACCTACAAAGCCCTCCATAACCTGGCCCCATCCTACCTGGCTGACCTCCTCTCCAGACACACTCCCACCCGCAACCTCCGCTCTGCTGGTACCAACCTCCTGACCCCCCCCCCCCCCCCCCCATCCGGACCAAATTCAGATCCTGGGGGGACAGGGCCTTCTCCATCGCTGCTCCCACCCTCTGGAACTCACTACCTCACACCATCAGAGACTCCTCCTCACTCACCACATTCAAAACATCACTCAAGACCCACCTGTTCAACACTGCATTCAACATTTAACCCGCAGCATCTAACCCCTGACTATCTCCTCTCCTTCTCCCTCCTTTGTGCTTTGAATATTTCCCTATTGATTCTTCTTTTTTGCAATTGTTTTTATGTTTTGCTATGCATTATGTTTTGCACTCTGTGAAAGCGTCTTTGGGCTTCCTGAAAAGCGCTATATAAAATAAATGCATTATTATTATTATTATTATTATAATGTGAGTACCTCGATAAAGTACTCCTATAATGTGAGTACCTCGATGAAGTACTCCTATAATGTGAGTACCTCCAAAAAGTACTCCTATAATGTGAGTACCTCGATAAAGTACTCCTATAATGTGAGTAAATTGATAAAGTACTCCTATAATGTGAGTACCTCTATAAAGTACTCCTATAATGTGAGTACCTCGATAAAGTACTCCTATAATGTGAGCACCTCGATAAAGTACTCCTATAATGTGAGTACCTCGATAAAGTACTCCTATAATGTGAGTATCTCGATAAAGTAAGTACTACTAGAATGCAAGTACCTCGATAAAGTACTCCTATAATGTGAGTACCTCGATAAAATACTCCTATAATGTGAGTACCTCGATAAAGTACTCCTATAATGTGAGTACCTCGATCAAGTACTCCTATAATGTGAGTATCTCGATAAAGTAAGTACTACTAGAATGCAAGTACCTCGATAAAGTACTCCTATAATGTGAGTACTTTGATAAAGTAAGTATTACCAGAAAGAGTACCTCGATAAAGTAAGTACTACTAGAATGTGAGTATCTCAATAAAGTAAGTACTACTAGAATGTGAGTATCTCAATAAAGTAAGTACTACCAGAAAGAGAGTACCTCGATAAAGTAAGTACTACTAGAATGGGAGTATCTCAATAAAGTACTACTATAATGTGAGTACCTCGATAAAGTAAGTACTATTATAAAGCCAGTAAGTACGACTAGAATTGAGTACCTCTAAGGTGAGTACTACTGGGATGTGAGTACCTTTCAGGTAAGTACTACTGCAATGTGAGTATCTCTAAGGTAAGTACTACTACAATGTGAGTACCTCTAAGGTAAGTACTACTACAATGTGAGTATCTACTGGGATGACTACACGTCATCAATGCATCGTCTGCACACCATTCAAACGTCACATAAACACGTCCTGGCGAGTGTCTGCAATGTCTGCTCTTTCTAGTTAATCCTTGTTTCTCGTGTGTCTTCATTTGATGGAATACGTCAATTGATGATTAAATATGGTTTTTCGTTTTGGCTCATTGCTGTTCATTGACCAGAGCTTCCTCTCCTCGACCACCAGGGTTGTTTATCACGAGTTGGTGCTGACAACAAAGGAATACATGCGCGAGGTGACCACCATTGATCCGCGTTGGCTCGTCGAGTTTGCCCCGGCCTTCTTCAAGGTGTCTGATCCGACAAAGCTGAGCAAACAGAAGAAGCAGCAACGTCTGGAGCCTCTGTACAACCGCTACGAGGAACCCAATGCTTGGCGAATCTCGCGTGCCTTCCGCCGACGCTAGCGGGATTGAAAAATTGCAATTGCAGGACACAGCTGCAGTAACTGTTTCACGTAACAGTGTTTCTCAGCATCTCATGTTGGTCCTTTTTATTCCTGCACTGTACGACGAGTACAGTTGCTGTACATACGTTTATTAAATGAATAACAACACGTTAGGATACGATGACCCAACTTAAAACTGTACATGGAGCAATCGAACACGATATTGCATCCTGAGGCAAGTACGTAAGTCATTGCTGCACCAGAACGCCAAACAATCTCCGTTATTCCACCTTTGTTGCCTGAACGTTAGTGTTTTGACCCTGATCCTTACAAATTTAGGGAAGGTTTAAAGCTCAGCGCACCTGCTTCATTGTGACTTGAAGAAAGAAAAAAAAACTTTAAAAACCGGTGCAAACCTGTACTGACTTGTGCATACATTAATATGATGACACAGATGCAAAGACTGAAAAGAGATTGTTGTTTTTTTAAGCAGGATGTTGACTCTTTAATTGAGGCGTTGCCTTCCTTTGGGACATGTCGTTTCCTGGTCTCCATATTACAGAGGTAAGAGTGGGGGGGGGGGGGGGGGGGCAATCTGAAGGAATGTGATGTCATATAGGTACACAGGAACATTTCTGATATTGTGAGTTGTCACAGCAACTGAGTTTCTTGTGACGTCGTTTTTACTTTGTTATTATTAACAATTGACATTGTTACATGTTTTATTCCTCAGTTGGTCTCATTATAACCTTTTATTTACAACTTCTTTTTTTGTAGTGTCACTACATCTTGACAGCACTTATTGGGAATTGAGGGATGGTTAAAACTGAGAGTTCGTAAACAAATAGTGTAAAATGCACAAAAGCTTGTGTGTCCTGCCAATGCTGACATTGACAGATAAATAAGACAAACAAACAGTATGGTTGGGGAGGGGTGGGCATACCCAGAGGAAAGGAGGAATAGCACAAAAATAAATAAATAGAGCCCTCTGGCTTAGCGGTTAGGGTGCCGGCTTGGGATCCCAGGATCCTGGGTTCGAATCCCGGTCGATCACTGAATTAACGCCAGGGGGGTTGACTCAGCCTGTCATCCTTCCGAGGTCGGCAAATTGAGTACCAGCTTGCTGGGATGAATGATCACGGTGTGCACCCCGATTTAGAATAGGTACACCGTATCCCTGCGCATAGTAAGAGCGTGACCAAGGGTTGGCGTCAGGAAGGGCATCCGGCCATAAAAACATTGCCTCAAACAGGGAACCATGATTGTCATGTGGCCCGCAAGGCTAACCCCCGCTCTAGCGGGGAAAATGGCCTTAAAACGATCATTCATTCATTTTTCATTCCTCTACCGGTAGTAGTGGAGGAATTAATTGGCTGGAATTTTAGAGCCGGAAGATGTACTATCGGGGATGTGTTAATTCTCTTGTAACCATTTTCGCGGTGCTTACCGAGTTCTGATTAAACCAAAGTACAGTTGTGGTTATTGGCTGATTTACATCACTATTATTTCCCTTTATTTTATTAACTCAACTGGACTACCTCACATACTGAACCCTCCGGCGTCCATCGTCTGTCGTCGTCGTCGTCGTCTGTCGTCCGTTAACTTTTCGACGTTAACACTCCAGCGTCCACAAATATCAACCGATTCTGATCAAACTTGACCTGCAGCATCCTCACCCCAAGGACCAGGTTGTTGTTACATTTCAGCCCGATCCGTGGAAAAATGGCGGACTTAGGCGACCATTTTGTTTTTGGTCATGAAAACGACGTTGACACTCTAGCGTCCACAAATATTAACAGATTTTGATCAAACTTAGAATGTTTAACCCTTACCACACAAGGTAGGTTGCTATTGCATTCCAACCCGATCCGTCACAAAATGGCCGCCATTGGCCGCCATATTGTTTTCAGCTCCGAAACGACGTTAAGACTTTAACGTCCACAAATATTTATGGATTTTGATCAAACTTGGTGTGTGAGACTCTTACCACACAAGGTAGGTTGCTATCGCATGTCAACCCGATCTGTCACAAAATGGCCGCCATATTTTTTTCAGCTCTTAAGAAAAGCACAAGAATTTAGGATGCTGAAACTGAGAAAGAAGTGAACACAACATTTACGGAAGTGAAATGTATGTATTTAAATTCACAAAAATCTTTTTAATTTCAGGATGCCGAAGCTGAAGAAGATTATTACACAAGGTTGTTGGCTTTTCATTTAAGTGAAATCTAGTACAGACAACTGACCTACTTTAAAGTTGTCCAGTCAGTTCAGTTGAGTTCTGCTTCCCTGGAAGCTCTAGTTCAAATGATACTTTGGACAAATGAATGCCATTACTAAATTATTTGCCCGACCAAAGCTGCCATTGGTTAGCATCAAAGATGGTATTTGCACACATCTTGTTACAAAAAGGAACTTTGATACAGGAGGCCATTGGCCCATCAAGCCTGTGCTTACAAACATCAACACCATATTGTGGGTTGAAGGTTATGCAACGGTCGTCAGTTGCCCGGTACAAGTCAGACAATCCGCGTCAAAGCGTCCGCTATTGTCGAACACTTCAAAAGCTCCCCTGTTGGATCCGCGTCCAAATGCCGCATTACCGCACAGAGCGAGAGCATCAAAGTGGTCCAACGTCCTGCCAATAAGCATCACATGTCGATATAATTAGGACGAGCAACCCAAGACACCTGATGCAAGACACCTGATCTTGTATGCAGCCTGGAAACCGCAACCAATTATATATTTTAACGGGTCTTTAGCACCACCCAATGAAGCAGCCAGAATTCACCCCCAAGACCAAGTATATTAAATGAAGAAATGGAAATAATGGCATGGGGGAAGGAAAGAAAAGAAGCAAAGCGGAACAAACTAGAACGGCACTTGGTAGAGCACACACCTTTGCCAGGCTGAACAGCTCGTGTTTTGTTTCCCAGTGACAGGCCGGATCTGCATCTGGTCCTGAACCAAAATCGAATCAATTCTTCATTATCACATACCCAACTTGTCCCCCAAAGTTCATCCGAATTGGTGGAGGAGGTAATAGATTATGTAACCAATAATCCCTTAAACCCACAAAGGAATATGCACCCACGGTACGGACCATTGATCAGATTTCCTAATTATAATATGCCTGAAGGCCTCAGACACACTCTCAGAGATAGATGGAGTAGGTTCAGCCAAGACTAAAGGGAGTTTGCGCCAAACCCAGCAGAGCTGGTGGAGAGCAGTCGGCCCACGTCCAAGCACCAGGCCTGTCCACAGCTTTGGTCCGCGTGACATGACACCCTGGAGGAGGAGGTGAGGTGTGGTTTCCTTCAGCACAAGCAGTTCTGAAGAACATCTTTCCTTGCTGGGCTCCGCAATTTCTCCTCGAGACAGTCCCAGGCATCTGCTGATTCCCCTTTATTGGCTGTGTAGTCTGTACTGTACCCCACCTCAAGCAGTGATGTCCCACCCTATAATTATCATACATAGCCATATCTGCGGCCTCTTCTTCATCCCGATACAGTACCCTCTCACATGCTACATATCGATACACAGCATGGTTCTTGGATGTATTACAAAAGCAATTTGTGTTCTGCAGTGTTCAAGTGTATAATTAAGTTTGGATAAAGTTTAAAGGCGTATGAATGAATGAATGAATGATCGTTTTAAGGCCATTTTCCCCGCTGGAGCGGGGGTTAGCCTTGCGGGCCCCATGACAATCATGGTTCCCTGTTTGAGGCAATGTTTTTATGGCCGGATGCCCTTTCTGACGCCAACTCTTGGTCATGCTCTCACGATGTGCAAGGATACGGTGTACCTATTCTAAACCGGGGTACACACCGGGATCATTCATCCCAGCAAGCTGGTACTCAATTTGCCGACCTCGGAAGGATGACAGGCTGAGTCAACCCCTCTGGCGTTAATTCAGCGATCAACCGGGATTCGAACACAGGATCCTAGGATCCCAAGCCGGCACCCTAACCGCTAAGCCAACACCAGCGTATATATAAATTAATTCTGGGTTTTACGCAGTGTCTGTTGTAAGGTCAGGGCACACATTGAATTACGTTCTTAGAGACAATACTAGCCTCTCACAGAACATAACGCCATCATGGCTTCATGCAATGGCAACCAAGCCACGCCCCCAACGGTGACTACGCAGTACGTAGTGCCAATCACATCTGCCCGTCATTGAAATTATTATCTTTGTACACAAAATTACATGGACTTCAGAGCTTCAACGACACGCTTTGCAGTGAGTCCACAATCAGAAGAAAATGCTTTCCAGTGAAGTGCAAAATGTCCGCTCCCAGTTTCCGCCTTGGCTCAGAGGCAGATCATGTGGCAATCGTGACTTTGTTGCTTGCTGGTCTGTACTTGGCACATGTTGAGGGGCACTTAGCAACAAGACGTTGCATATCCTGGTTGATACTTGGCCAAGAGACCACTTGGCAACCTGGCAACGCCGGATACTTTTGCTAGTCTACCATATAAAACAGTGTGTGTGTGTGTGGGTGTGTGTTTGCGTGCGTGCGTCCGTCCGTCTGTCATAAGGCTAGGTTTTAAATGCTTTGAGTTGTGCTTTACTAGGAATTTGAGTGGGGGGTTTAAATGGGCAATCTTTTAACACGACTGTGTCCACCGGTTAAAAGACTGAGGACCCAAAGGATCCAGAAGACCCAATGGACCCCAAAGACCCAAAACACCCTTTAGACTGTTGAAGACACAAAAGATAATGAATACCCAGAAGACTCCAAGGACCCAGAAGATCCCAAGGACTCTGAAGACCGAAAAATACCACAAAGACACAAAATACCCCAATGACCCAAAGATCCAAAAGACTGAAAAGACCCTGAAGATACTTTGAAGATACCTGAAGAAAAGACCCTGAAGTCGAAGAAAAAAAGACCCTGAACTTCCCCCTCCCTCTTACTGAACGGTATAGACCTCAAACATCCGGGGGGCCTTCGCTCAAACCTGATTGATCTCTCCATTCAGGTTGCTTCTGACAAACCAGACGTAATCTGCTTAACAGAAAATTTCCTCCTTCATGATGTCTCTGATTCCTTTATCTCTTCCTAGTTACTCCCTCCTCCGGTATGATAGACCTGAGCCTCGTCCTGGAGGTGTGGTTGCTATCTTTATCAAAAACTCTCTTCCTCACTCTCCTTGCACAGCCCTCTCTCCACCCCACCCCCAGGAGTACCTCTGGCTACAGCTTCATCCGCTCCCACCTTTTGTTCATATGTGTTCTGTACCGTCCACCAAACAGTGATGACTCAATTTACATTTCGCTGTCTGACAACATGGACCAACTTCTATCCACTCATCCAAACTCTCTCTTCCTCATATGTGACGAATACAACTGTCATCATGCCAACAGGCTGGGTGTGGGTTCCTCTCACACCAGCCATGGCACCTCAGCAAAGGACTTCTGCGACTCACTGGGACTGACACAATCTGTCAATTTCCCAACCCGGATCTCAGTCAATAGAGTATCTTTTCTTCTAGACTTGGTTAAGACTAACCTCCCTGCAAATGTCTGCTGCTCTTCTTCTGCTCCAATCGGCTCATCTGATCATGTGCTTGTTAAAGTGGACATCTCTCTGACCATTTTCGGAGTGCCTCCTCAGCGTCGACGAGTCTGGCATTTCACTTAGGCTGACTGGCACGGTCTTCAAGCAGTCATCAATCATCTGGACTGGTCACCCATCTCTACCGCCTCTAACATCAATTCTTCCTGGGAATTCTTCCAAAGTAAATTGCTCTCTCTCTCTCTCATGCACAGATTTATCCCATCTCATCTTCAGTTGTCTTACCCTTCCTCGTGTCCATGGTACACTGAATCTTGTGGTGAGGCAGTTGCCATGAAGCAACTTGCCTTCACCTCATGGAAGGCTAATCCAACTGAAAGTTGTAGTAAGTTCAAGACTCTCCTTCAATCAAGTTGTTTATTAAAGACGATACCAAGCTCTCACACAACCCACGGCCAGCATGGCATGCCGCCAGCAACCACCGAAGCCACGCCCCCAGGCGTCACTACACAGTACGTAGTACCAATCACAACATCTCCCTTTAATTGAAATTATTATGTTTGTATGCATCAAAACACTACTAAACTAAATCAAAATAATAAACACAATCAGACACAACTTGAACCACACATAGATGGGATCTGGGGTAACTGTTATAACTCTTAACCAAAATGTAATTACTGCTCAGTATGATTAGCTAAAACACAGAATCATTCAAATACAGAAAACACAATCATTCCAATGTCCACCATTTCAATCAACGCATTGTCTCTACACCAACATTACATGGGCTGATTTCTGATGGTCGTTATTCACCATCACAATATCTCAATGGTTTTGGAATCACACGGCCTGATCTGGTCGAGTACGGAGAGTTGTCCGGCCTTGTTGTTCGGCCTTGTTGTCTCAGCACTCTTGTCATCCTTGGAGCTGGAGCAGCCATTAGTTTCCATTGCTGAGTCGTCATTGTTGAAATGTACGCGTCGAGCAGTTGGTACACTTTGACGTGTTGGTTGGGTCGGTTCGTCCTTCCAATTGGCGCCACGATCGGGTGGATGAAGTTCACGCAAGTGTGCCCTGGTTCTTCGAAGACGCGTCCCGTTAGGCGTCTGTACTATATACGAGCGGGGTTCGTTACAGCGAGGCACAACTTTCCCTGGGTACCATTGGTGCGTGTCCTTGTTCAGAATCCGAACCTGATGTCCAATAGCCAATTCAGTAATTCCGGCCCAGCTGTTCTGTTGTATTGCTTCGCCATCCGTTCTCCACGTTCCTTCAATCGTTCCTGAATTTCCTGATGCCTTCGCTGTGCAGGAACCAACAGCCGGCTTGGTAGGTTGGTGCGTATGGGCCGGTTGAACAGCATTTCGCTTGGACTTGGGAGGTGGGAATCTACAGGTGTGCACCTCAGGTGTTGTAGTGCAATATCTATGTCACTCCCTGATCGAATACACTTTTTGATCATGTTCTTCACTGTTTGAACTTGTCTCTCAACCAATCCATTACTGCGTGGATACCTCGGCGATGTTGTCGTGTGTTTTACATTCCATTTGGTACACACATCACGGTACGGCTTACCCACATATTGAGGTCCATTGTCCGATATGATCTCCAGAGGTGGGCCGAACATACTGAAACATTCAGATGTGACCTTGGCTACTGCACTGCTCGTCGTGTATTCCATTCTCTTCACAACTGGGTACTTGGTATAATAATCCGTCACCAAGAGGTAGGTCTGCCCGTGTAGCTCACACATATCACTGGCTACCTTTGTCCATGGTACCGCTGGTATCTCGAGCTATCATAGCCTCACGCCTTTGTTCTGGTTGGTTCTCTTGACATGCCTTACATGTTCTGACAACTCTATCAATGTCCAGATATATGCTTGGCCAGTAAACACATTCGCGTGCTAGACGTTTTGTCTTTTCGATCCCCATGTGCGCCTCATGGAGCTGGTCGAGGATATCCTTACGTAGCTGCTCTGGAATTATTACCTGTCGACCTTTGAATAGAACCCCGTTACAAATACAAATTTCATCACGGTATGGCCAGTACAGACGTAGGTCACCAGGCAGCTCTGTAATCCTTGCAGGCCACCCTTGATGAACAACCTGCTGGAATGCTCGAAAGGTTCTATCAGCCTTTCCACACTCTCTGAGTTGGTCCTGTTTCCTTGAGCTGAAATCAATGAGGTCAAAGCAATGATGAACATCCACATCATGAAGCTCAATACCATCTACACGTGTGTCCAACTGCAGTTCCTGATTGTTCTCTGGGTTCGGTAGCCTCGACAGTGTGTCTGATAGCATCATCTCACGGCCGGCCTTATACTCCAAATCAAAATCGTAGCCTTGAATTTTCACAAGGCGCTGGAGCTGTGGAGGGGCGTTTGTAAGCGGTTTGCTGATGATCATGACCAGTGGTTTGTGGTCTGTGTATACCTTGAAGCGTTTCCCAAACACGTAAGTATGGAACTTCTGTATGGCAGCAACAAGGGCCAGGGTTTCTGTTCAATGTTTGAATATGCAGACTGAGTGGGTGTCAGAGTTCATGACGCAAAAGCAACAGGCTTGTCATCCTGCAAAAGGCATGCACCCAGTCCCTTCTGTGACGCATCTACTTCCAAAACTGTCTCCTTGTCATGATGATAGTATGTTAGACAGGCGTCTGCATCAACACTCTGTTTCAGTTGCTCAAATGCAAACTGATGGTCTTCCTGCCACAGGAATGGCACTCCATTCTTCAGTAAATCTCGGAGGGGTGCCACCTTATCCGCAAAGTGGGGAATATGTGGTGACAGATAGTTCATCAGTCCAATGAATCGGCTCAAGTCTTCCTTATCCTGCGGTGACGGCTTCTTCTGGATGTCGCAGATCTTCCCAGGATCAGGTGAGATTCCTTGTTTGCTGTCGATCGAGCCGAAGAAGTTGATACGGTCGGTCTTGATGATGCATTTCAAAGAGTTGAAAACTAGACCCTCTCTTCGTGCCACTTTCATCAGGTTCAGAAGATTGCGATCATGCTCCTCTCCGGTTCGTCCTGATACCGCCACATCTTCGGAGATACCAATCCAGCCTGGTGCTTGCTCGAGTATGCGGTCCATGGCTTGCTGGAACAGATCCTGGCTGACACATAACCCAAAAGGCAATCTCTTGAAGCACCAGCGCCCAAAAGGTGTGCGGAATGTAGTAAAGTCCTGGCTTTCCTCATCCAGATGCACAGCCCAATAGCCAGCCCGGGCATATAATTTTGAGAATATCGTGGCGTCAGCAAATTCTGGGTTCAGCTCGTCTAATGTCGGTATTTTATGTGGACACCTCTTCAGCCAAGAGTTCAGGCGTTTCAGATCGAGACATACTACTGTGTTCAAAAAGTATCCGACCTTTATTTTTCGTGCGTAAAAAAAAAAGAAGCTAGGGAGGCGTTGATTGGTGCACGTATGTAGGCGATCCTAATGCGCACGCGTGAATTTTTTCCCACCTGCAGAAGCTGTCATTCAACGGCAGACCGCCGATGAGTGAGGACATGTAAGTGAGCGCCGTCGGATTTTCGTTTTTGACAAAATGACGGAAAAACTTGAACAACGCTACTGCATCAAATTTTGTGTAAAGCTTGGCGATTCCCAAGTGGAAACGATCCGCAAGATTCAACACCGTTCATTCCATTATGAAGGAGGATTTGGGCTTCAGGAGAATCTCAGCGAAGTTCGTACCAAAGCTGCTAACGATTGAGCAGAAGCAACTCCGTTTGGAGATCGCACAGGACATGCTGGAGACTGTGAACAGCGATCCCAGCTTCCTCAACACAGTGATCACTGGCAATGAGTCCTGGGTTTATGGGTACGACCCAGAAACCAAGTTGCAGTCATCACAATGACACAATGACACATTGACATCACAATGACATCACATCCAACATCCCCGAGGCCAAAAAAAGCAAGGCAGGTCCGCAGCAATGTCAAAGTCATGCTGACCGTCTTCTTCGACTCCAGAGAAGACATCATGCGGAATGCGACGGACCAGCTGCGCGCCATCCCAAAAGAGGCGTTCCAGCGCTGCTTCCGACAGTGGCAGAACCGTTGGGAGAAGTGTGTGGCAGCCCAAGGGGACTACTTTGAACGAGATTATTATAAAAAAAAATTTGTCTGGATGCGAGTATCTTTTATGAACAAAGGTCGGATACTTTTTGAACACACTACGTACTCTTAAGCTCCCATCTTTCTTTACACTATTACAGATGGAAGAGCACCAATCCGTATGATAGTCCACTTTCCTGATGATACCCTGTTTTTCCATTTTCATTAGTTCCTCCTTTAACTTCCCTTTGATGTGAACACTACACTTCCTTGGTGCGTCAATCGATGCCTTTGCATCAGGCTTTAGATGAAGCCTCACTTTTCCTTTAAATTCCCAATGCAGTCAAACTTGTCCGGGAACAGCCTTTTCAAATCATCCACGGAATTCACCTTGTAGGGCTGTTCATTGTGGCGCATTGGTTTCGGAATCCTTGATGCTGGAGGTGCAGCCTTCAGCAATGTCCTCCGTTGTCCAACAATGCTGTTTATGGTGACGATGTTGAGCCGTTCACACGCTGGTAGTCCAAGTACTGCAGGTCCAGGTACTTCAACCACATAGAACCTGTACTTGAACCAATCTGAGTCTTTATATCGACACAAGAGCTTGACGATTCCGTCAAGCTGAAGCTGAAGACCCCAAATTCCCCAAAGACCCCAAATACCCAAAATACACCAAATACCCTTAAATACCCAAAAGACCCTGAAGATCCAAAATACCCCAAAAGACCCATAAATATCCAGAAGACTCAAATGACACAAAATACCCAGAAGACCCTTAAATACCTCAAGGAAAAATATCCCAAAGACCCAAAAGACAAAAAAACCCAAAAGTCCCAGAAGACCCAAATTCCACAAAGACTCAAAATACATCAAAGACCGAAAAGACGACGAAGACCCCAGAGACCCAAAATATCCCAAAGACCCTTGAAGACCCAAAATACCCCAAAGATCCCAAAAAATCGAAAAGACCCTGAAGACCAAAAAGTTCCTGAGAACCCAAAATACCCTGAAGACCCTTAAACGACTCCACAGAACCAAACAATCCAAAACACCAAAAAGACCCCAAAGACCATTAAATACCCCGAGGACCCAGTGGAACCCAAACACCCAAATTACCCCAAAGACCGAGATGACTGAAAAGACCTGAGGACCCCAAAGATGCAGAGGACCTAAAAGACCCCAAAGACACAAATGAGCCAGAAGATCCTGAGGATGCAAAAGAGCTTGAGCACCCAAAAGACCTAAATTAACCAGAGGACCCAAAAGACACTTAGGACTCTGAAGACCCAAAAGAAGAGTAATTATGTCTCTTGCATTGGAATTGTAGATGGTGGCTTGCAAACCGAGCCTCAAGGTCGGTGTATGGAAGCAGTTTTTTAAAAATCACAATAAATACAAGGCACAGGGAGGTAACATTCGCTGACCGTGACGTGCCAAAAGTGCGCAGAGTAAAACGAGTGTTCATTTACGTCTGTAGAATATCTAATAAATAAAGAAGATATAAGCACACCTGACACTAGGCCCAGGCTTCAGACTTTGGGCTTGGCACGCTCACGCGGCTGCACTGTCAAATAAACTGTTCCAACTCGTCATTTTTGACGGATTTTGTACTGGTATATAATATAACACATATGTATCCAGTAATTTTCTTATGAAGAAAAGTGCTTTTTTGGGGAGCCTGACAGCAGATTCCCGTTTGGTGAGACCTGCTCACAGTCGTGCAGTCATGACACGAGTATGCAATCACTGATCAATAAAATAACTCAGCTACCTGCCTGGGCTACCATTGCTGTCGATATACACGTGCCCCTACATCCCCAATGTCCAGGTACCTAACCCAACTTTTAACCTACCCGATCTTGTACAGAAGGCAATAAAAACATTCAATTTCCAAACGAATAAAAACCAACGTTTATTGAAAAGAAAACTTGAACACCATCAATCATACATTCATCCCATCGCCAGCACCCCTCCCACGCCCCGCCTCCTCGCTCGCCACGCCCCGCCTCCTCGCTCGCCACGCCCCGCCTACTCGCTCGCCACGCCCCGCCTCCTCACTCGCCCACTACCATCCACATTTCCTTTCTCCGCACGCACATCTCCCTGAACAAAGGCAACTGTGAACTGTCGTATCAGGCGGGCCCCTTCCCAACACGAGTACGTATTACATAAATGGTGCACTTTCCGTGGGAGGGATTCGTGCGTCTTACTTTCCTTGTACTCTCCCCTTGAATAAATACAACTTGCTAATGACTGATCTTTATCTCGACAATATCTTCTTGCTTGATTAAAAGCGGTAAAATCTGAAAAAAGCACAAATGAAAAGTAACAACAAACACTACATTTATGGGCGGTGTATGAGCACAGCGTAAGAATCGTTTATCAGATCATTTCGTGCGCCACAAAATCATCTTTTTTGAATATGATAACGTACATATTTATAAATTAGAACACTAAATATTTAAATAATTTTAAAAATAAAAAATAAAAAAGCGACGATTTCCACTCTTCTGTTTAACTTTAAAACGTAGTCGCCATAGAAACTGAAATGGCGGGGAAGTGGATCGCAGCTCTGAGAGAAGCGAAAAAATCTGCGATTACACAGGATGGTAAGAACATCGACTTGTCAGAATCCTTATTTCTTAATCCCTTTGGAATAATTTAAAATACAACTTGTAATACACCGATAATTAATAATTATCATTGTCGTGTTGCCCAAAGATGTAAACCGCCGTTCGGTCACACGTGTGCTCACTGCCGCCTCACACTCCGAGATGTACGTGTGTACGTGTACATGTCTACAGAGATGTACATGTACGTACTGTTACCCGCGTCATGAAGGGCGAGGATGACGATAATAAGATTAAGAGGGAAATTGCTTTGTAATGCATATCCTCTGCTGCTCCTAGTCCTAGTACGAGTACCCGCCCGCAAAGCCGCAATGAGCCGGCGAAGCCAAAGCCTCTTGCCACTATTTTACCCATCACTATGGCATGAGTAGGTTAGGTATTTTGGAGTAGGTAGGTGTAGTAGGTACCGTACCTAGTTCAAAATGACACCATTTGCATTCTGGATGAGATTAAAATTGATAAAATTTCTTTCTTGATTAATTCGGTGAATTCCATCTCACCTTCGGATATTTCCGGCCGTGAAAAAGTATCCCCTACGGCCGCGAGATTTCTAAAAAATAATTCTTCGTCAATTTTAGAATATTTGACGCCGTTTTCACCCTCCGAAACGCGTAATAAGCTTTTTGGAAATAATTTTTCAAATGCTCGAATCTCATTGGTTCCGGTGTTTGGTGACGATTTTCGTTGAAGATAACGAGGTTGGTCTTAACGTATTTTAATTACAAATTAGAGGTGCATTAGATTGTGAATCCAACAAAGACGGGTGAAACAAACTCCTATTGAACTTTTTCGCAATAGTTTTATGCAAACTTCCGCTTCCGGTTGATGGCGGCCTCCATTGCGTGATTTGGTTTTAGAAATATTTTTTCAAATGCTCGAATCTCATTGGTTCCAGTGTTTGGTGACGCTTTTCGTTGAAGATAACCAGGCCCGTGCGGGCCGAGGTTGGTCTTAAAGTATTTTAATTATACATTAGAGGTGCATAAGATTGTGAATCAAACAACGACGGGTGAAAGAAACTCCTATTGAACGTTTTTCAACTTGTTATGCATACTTCCGCATCCGCAAGATTGCGGCCTCCATTGAGCAATTTGGTGCGTCAAAGCTTCGGAATTCTCAAGCCAAGGGATCCAGCATAATCTGGTTTTCAACATAATACGTACGCGTTCATTGACAACACCGGCTTCGCCGGCTACTAGTACCGACTGCAAAGCCGCAATGAGCCGGCGAAGCCAAAGCCTCTTGCCACTATTTTACCCATCACGATGGCATCAGTAGGTTAGGTAGTTGATAGTAGGTCGGTGTAGGTACCGTACCTGGTAAGACTTGGTAAAAGAGAAGAGCAGACAGTCCTCCCCAATACCTACATACAATAAATGTCACAAGAAGCTTAAGGAAGTAACTATATGATGTGCTAGCTTAGGGCCTATTTTAAGAAATTTTAACTGGGCTTAACATACGTTTTCACAGTATGTGTGTTGTCTTCTAACTTCAGTCGCTGTCAGGACTGGTTCTCTCTGGGCACTGCGGCTTCCTCCACCAGAAGAAGTTAGCTCGCAGTAAGATCAGTGCCGACAGATCGGACGATAGCGCCGTTTCAACGGCAATGTGTGACTGTCGTTAATCAAACCGAGCTTTCTTTCTTTATGGAAACCGCTTATACTGTATTTCTGGCCATGAAAAACTATCCCCGACGGCCGCGAGATTTCTAAAAAATAATTCTTCGTCAATGTTAGAATATTTGACGCCGTTTTCACCCTCCGAAACGCGTAATAAGCTTTTTAAAAATATTTTTCAAATGCTCGAATCTCATTGGTTCCGGTGTTTGGTGACGATTTTCGTTGAAGATAACGAGGTTGGTCTTCACGTATTTTAATTACAAATTAGAGGTGCATTAGATTGTGAATCAAAGAAAGACGGGTGAAACAAACTCCTATTGAACTTTTTCGCAATAGTTTTATGCAAACTTCCGCATCCGGTCGATGGCGGCCTCCATTGCGTGATTTGGTTTTAGAAATATTTTTTCAAATGCTCGAATCTCATTGGTTCCGGTGTTTGGTGACGCTTTTTGTTGAAGATAACCAGGCCCGTGCGGGCCGAGGTTGGTCTTAAAGTATTTTAATAATAAATTGGAGGTGCATAAGAATGTGAATCAAACAAAGACGGGTGAAAGAAACTCCTATTGAACGTTTTTCAATTTGTTATGCAAACTTCCGCATCCGGAAGATGGCGGCCTCCATTGAGCTTCGGAATTCTCAAGCCAAGGCATAATCTGGTTTTCGACATAATACGTACGCGTTTATTGACAACACTGGCTTCGCCGGCTATAATGAGTGTTCTTGTTACAAACTAAAACAAAAGGCCATAACTCTGTAAAAACTGACGAAACTCCCTCAAAGAACATTTGTTCTATAACTCATCATAATAAAGGCTTTTCCCAAGTTTTAGTTAAAAAATAGGGACAATACCCCTGGTGCTCACCTGGTAGAATAACCAGTATACTGAACCGACTAAAGGTATTATAAACAAATTTCAATGGTTTCTAGGAGACATTGCAGCATGTAGAATCATACATAATCATAAGACTTTAAACAAACAAAAAATACCTATTTTGGGGGGCAACCCCCCCCCCCCCCCCCAACCACCTATACCTCCTAAGACGCCAATTTTTCTAATGCTTTGAACAAACATTGGTACATCATGTGTGATTATGGTTGTGGTGAAGTTTCATCGAAATTGCGTGGTTTCTGAGAAGAAAGCAAATATCTACTTTGGGGGGGGGGGGGGGGGGGGTCAAACTCGACCCACTTTGACCCCCGTAGACCCACTCAGACTTCGATTTTCTTAGTGCCGTGAACAATCTTCGGTACATCACAGGTGATGAAGGTCGTGGTCAAGTTTCATCAGAATTGCGTGTGTACTTTCTGATAAGAAAGCAAATACCTATTTTGGGGAACCCCCACCCCTCACTCCCCCTCGCCCCCCCATATCCCGGATGATGACAAAAATTGGTGGATGATTGGTTCGGTGACGAGAACAAGCTGATTAGATTTTGGTTCAGGTTCGAAGCCAGATCCGGCCTATCAGTGGGATACAAAACAACAACTGTTCACCTGGTGGTTTGTGCTCTACCGAGTGCCGTTTTATTTCAGCATTTTCTCAGGAAGCTTCAGAAAACATGTTACAATGTAGAAATTCTGTGTGAACTTAAATTTTTTTTTTTTTTGCTGACCAACTAAGTCACCACACACGGTACTTGTCGGGCGCCACTTGCCGATACCATCGCGGTTGTTCTGTGACGACTCCACTCTTTCATCTCCTTTTCCAGGACGACGCAAGATACACTTTACATTTGCAGACGGCAAGGAAATGGTTGAAGAATACCACTTGACATCAGAAGATCTCTTACGTAAGTTCATTGTGTGATATTCAACGCAAATTATCACTCCAGAATTGATATATCGAGATGTCATCACCACCGCCACCAAAGGTGGATGGAGGTTATGTTTTCACCCCTGTCTGTCTGTGAACAAGATATCTCAAAAAGTTGTGGGAGGATTCGGACGAAACTTGGTGGAGATGTGTGTGACAAGGATGAATCAATTCGATTTTGGTGAAGATCTGAATATGGATTCAGATACGAGAATTATTTAATTCATAAGTGATTCTTCACCATTGAGGGATCGGGCGAAAAGCGATATATACACAAAGAATTAAGTTAAGCACCCCCCCCGTTTTTTTACAACCTCGCACATTACAAGTTTGTTGTCGTCAAAACAGTGTAATATACCCATGATATTGCTATATTTTCTGGAGAAGTGATATTATGGTCACATAAAAACATAACAATCATGCCGTTTTCAATATTTTATTCTGAATAATTTAAGGTGAAATTTTTTGGGAATTTTAGGCATATTTTCACCTCAATTTAAGTATGGAGCTATAGGTCCATCACGGACAGTGTGGATGACGTTTATGTTTTCTAACGTACAGTCATTGTTCTGAGAAGACCTCTAGCGATCTTTGCGTCAATAACGTGTGTAGGACCCACGTGATCGGATCACTGACTCAACCAATCACTTTTTTTCACTTTGATCACTCAATTTCATCAATGGATAATTGCTAATGTCATACCAATCATTATTTGATCTCACATACCTTAGAATATATGCCAATGTATACATATACACAAAGAATATATATTAGGGGGTGCTTACCTTAATTCGTTGTGTAGGGGTGCTTAACTTAATTCTTTGTGTATATAACATCATATATAAAAAAGTTATGGACGAGTTATGACTACACTTGGTGGACGAGTTGTTTATGTGACGAGAACAAGCTGATTAGATTTTGGTTCAGCTCCGAATCCAGATCCGGCCTATCAGTTGGATAGAAAAGGTGAACTGTTCAGCCTGGCGGAGGTATGCGATCTACCGAGTGCCCTTCTCGTTCGGTATTCTACTATTTTACTCTCGGTTGCTCTGACTTGCAGTGAATGAGACCGTAAAGTTTTTTCTACGACATGAACAGGAATAGGTGGCTGTGTATTTAGCTCTTCTTTCTTGGGTTTGTTGATCTGGAGAAAGCATTCGATAGGGTTCCACGTGAAGTAGTGACATGGGCATTGAGGAAGTTAGGAGTGGAGGAATGGTTGATCAGAGTAGTGATGGCAATGTACAAAAGAGCGCGCACAGCTGTAAGGACGAAGGACGGGAACAGTGGTGAGTTTGAGGTGAAGGTGGGAGTGCATCAGGAGTCGGTACTAAGTCCACTACTATTTGTAGCTGTGATGGAGGTGCTGGCTCAGAACGTAAAGGAGGGTTTACCGTGGGAGTTGTTGCATGCAGATGATCTGGTGTTGATTGCGGAAAGTATGGATGGACTGAAGGAAAAGATGAACAAGTGGAAAGAATGTATGGAGATAAAAGGTCTGAAGGTGAATATCGGAAAGACGAAGGTGATGGCAAGTGGTAAAGCATGTGGTGAGGTGGAAAGAACTGGGAAGTGGCCGTGTGCTGTGTGCAGGAAGGGTGTCGGAGTGAACTCCATTCAATGTGCAATGTGCGCTGAGTGGGTTCATCAAAAATGCAGTGGTCTGAGAGGGTCATTAACCAGTGTGGCAGCTACATTCAAATGTAAGGTGTTGACAGAGGGAGCTGCAGATGGAGGAAATGTTGAGTTGGATCTTGGAGACGGCGTGAAGCTGGAAGGTGTGAAAACATTTTGCTGCTTCGGAGACATGCTGAATGGAGAAGGTGGGTCAGACTCGGCAACGATTGCTTGAGTGAGATGTGCATGGAAGAAGTTTCGGGAACTGTGGCGTGCTGATGAGGAGGGGAGTGTCGTTGAAGCTGAAGGGAAAGGTGTATGCTGCATGTGTGAGAAGTGTTATGATTTATGGGAGCGAGACATGGGTAATGAATGTAGAGCAGCAACGAAGGCTGGAAAGGGTGGAAATGCGAATGGTTCGGTGGATGTGCGGAGTATCGTTGAAAGAGAGGAAGACAAATGATGAATTGCGAAAGATGATGGGAATAGAGCCTGTGATTGATGCTGTGAAGAGGAACAGGTTGAGATGGTTTGGTCACGTGTTGAGGAAGGATGAAAGTGACTGGTTGAGAAGAGTGATGGAAATGAATGTAGAAGGAAGTAGAGGATGGGGAAGACCGAGAAAGACTTGGCTAAAGATGGTGGAAGAAGAAATGCGGACAAGGGGGTTAACATGGAGAGATGCAGAAAATAGGGCAAAATGGAGAACATTGTCATGGGGACCGCAAGGCTAACCCCCGCTCTAGCAGGGAAAATGGCCTTAAAATGCATGTTGTTGTGTTGTATTTAGCTCTCGGCTTATATTTATAATGGGATAAATGTTTATTTGTCTCGAGCTAAGGATCCACGAGTGACAGATGGTTCAGGTGATTGATCGTACTTTTTCACAATGTTATAGTTCCTCCTACTCAACGAGAAAATGTAAACATTTTACTGAATTGCCATCTTACCGGTGAATCTATCTTGTAGTTACCATTTCCTGGATAATTTGGTTAAAATAAAATTTAAAAAAAGATTTAGATTAAAAAAAGGTTTACCCCATTGAAAGTTATAAAAGCAAGTCTGGTTTTCCAGTCCAATTTGGATTTCATTTTTAAGTATCTCCTACTTCGTGCCGTTTGTGGTAGTCTTGCTAATGGAGTGTCACGGGAGCAGTGCGCAAGTGGCGTGAGCGGACTACGCTTGGTGCACCAGGGCATTGGGAGGTGGAGATGGGGAATGCAGCACTTACTGAGGAAGACCACCCTGATGGACATCTCAAGGAAAACATCAACATGGTGTGTGCCACTTCTAATTGCCCACTTAAACCTCCCTTCTGCTCATAAGCTGAGCATCTCTTTAAAGATGTGGGTTCCCCCGCTCCGTCTGTCTGTCTTTTTGAGATATCATGCTCACAGACATGTGTGGTTGGAAGTGATGAATTTAACTTTTTTATCAGAATATTGTTACGTTTGTGGGGGTAGGTCTTTTTTTGATGAAATAAAACATAAGGGAAAATCACAGGGGCAATTACACACTGGGGATTATCCATAAGCCCTACCTAATTAGCATAGCTCCACCCCTCGTATGGAGAGACAAATACGATCTTATGCTATACAGATTTCCTACTTATTACATGGGGATTCTTGTTCGTCGCGTCACACATCCGTGCTAAACTATGCATTCCTATCTTCACTATGGGATGTCATATCTTCACTATGGGATGTCAATCCCACCCCGAACATCCCATAGTGAAGATAGGAATGCATAGTTTAGCACGGATGTGTGACGCGACGAACAAGAATCCCCATGTAATAAGTAGGAAATCTGTATAGCATAAGATCGTATTTGTCTCTCCATACGAGGGGTGGAGCTATGATAATTAGGTAGGGCTTATGGATAATCCCCAGTGTGTAATTGCCCCTGTGATTTTCCCTTGTGTTTTATTTCATCAAAAAGGGCCGCCATTACAACAACAATTACAACAACGTCCATAAAAAGCTCCATTCACCCACAACACCGTCATGCCGACAAAGACCTGAACATTTGCTGGTCGGTATGTAAATCCCGCCCCGAACATCGTCTATGGACGTCAAGAAGGCCGTGAGGCTCTGTCCTGAAGGGGATGATTGGTTGGGGAGATGGACTGATGTGATGGGGCTAATGGAGGATTGGTCGCGTGTGACGTCAGTGATGAAAGGGGAGGGTGCACCCTTCTCCCCCTCGCTCTCTTTTGGTCCTGGCTGTGTGGCAAACGGTCACATTGTTGGCTCTGTCTGGTATTGACAGCGAATCAAGCGGTCGCATTCCTGGCTCGTGTGTGATCGTGGAGAGGAGGAGGAAGAAGTGGACTCGCAATCTCTCTTGTGTCTGCGTTGGGATCGAACAGGGGGATGTTTGGCTGCCTGCTGCATGGCTCGGTGCGCTGGCACAATTGACCGGCGCCATTGTTCGGGCGTTTCGACGCGCGGTCCTCTCAGCAACCGATCCCAATGAATTAATCGTCGAGACCAGAGCTGAGTGCCAAATCAAAGGGGGGATTTTCTTTTTATTTTATTTCCCCCTATGTCGTGTGAAGCCTGGTGTTGGCCTAGCGGTTAGGGTGCCAGCTTGGGATCCTAGGATCCTGGGTTGATCGCTGAATTAACACCAGGGGGGTTGACTCAGCCTGTCAGCCTGTCATCCTTCAGAGGTCGGCAAATTGAGTACCAGTTCACTGGTAATTCCCTGTGTGTTGTAAGAGACGACTAACAGGATTGGCGGCAGGAAGGGCATCCGGCCGTAAAACATTGATTCAAAAAGGGAACCACGGTGCCCAAAAAGGCCAACCACTGCTCTGCGGGGAAAAATGGCCTCTAAAGGTGGTTCTTTCTTTTTTTTCTCCCCTGTGTCATGTAATTGTGTCTGATGGAGTGTCCCTCACCTTAGCCCTATAGTTTTTACCTCACATTCATTTTTATTGCCCCACGTTATTTTAATAAATTCATTATTTGGTGCATTTTACTCTTGTGTCGTGTCCGTTTACTTGTTTGTGGGTTCGAGTAATAAACCCCCTGGCAGCCGTCCGATCAGATAAGGCTTCAGGCCTTTTTCCACGCACGTGAAAAAATAATCCTGCCAAGTTTTCAAATACGCCTCAGAGTTGAAGCAACGTTCGTCTGTCCAAGGCTGGTTTTCATCGGCTACGGACTTGACAATATTTATTAAAGGTCAGCACTAGGTAGTTATGGAAAATAATATTTTTGCACGTATAAAATGAGCGCCGACGTAACAAGATGGTATGAAGCAGGATCGCTCGATTTATTTTTTCTTTCTTTTTTGGATAGAGAATCATGGCTCGTGGAAGAGCTAAACACTGAACAGATAAGGATGTAACAGAACAAAAGGAACAGTGGAGAGAGCGGAGAAAAAACCAACACTAGAGGTGAAAGACAAAATAGAGGGAGATGAGGACAAACAATGTGTGTGGGGAGGAATGGGGGGCAGGAGAGGATGCATGGGGTGGACAAGATGGGTAGAGAAGCAAACTCTCAAGAAGGAGAAACTGGAAATTTGGAATGAGATTGAAGAAGATGAAGAAGCCCTCCGGCTTGGGGTGTGATGAGGGATAAGGGTTTTGGAAAAGATCATGGTTTTGGATTGGGGATGATCTGAGATGGTGGTCAACAGATGTCTTGAAGACCTGGAGGGAGGGATGCATGAGATTGAAGAGAATGTGGAAGTTGGTTCCACAGGCAGGGGAAAAGAGGAACAAATGAGTGGAAGTGAGCAGTGATCCTGCATTTTGGTAGTTTCACCAGAAGGGGGTTGATGGTGGACCAGGTGCACCATTGCAGAAACCTGGGGGGGGGGGGGGGGGTGGACAAAACACCAAGAGGGCAGAGGGTACAAGACCAGAAAGGAGGTGCTAGAAGACAGAGGGACCACTGACCTGTCTGTAATGGGAAAGTGATAGGCCCATAGACTGAGCTTCATAGTGGGAGATTACAATGATCTTGAAGACCTTGATTTCAATGGCATCAAGCCGAGTAAGGTGTGAGAGAGGGGAGAGCAGTACTCCATCAAGCTGCAGATGAAAGCCTTGTACGTGGATAGGAATTCAGGTGTGCCAAGGAAAGAATTTGTACAATGGAGGATGGCCAGTCGGCAACTGGCTTTGGATGTCAAAGGTGTTACACATTAAACCAAAACAGCAATGAATACAACCGCAACGATTGCAAAAAAGAAAAAAAAATACAAGGTGAAATGTCAACAGTTGTACACCGACATCTGGAAGAACAATAAAAGAGCAGGGAGATGCAGCAGAGAGTTGGACAGATTGGGCCTAGACAAAGAAGGCTCTTTGGAATGGCTAAGAAGATGTCAGCTCAACTGGGATGGAGAACTAATCATTATGAATGCCCAAGACCTGGGACTACACGAATGGCTTTAAGAAGATGGCAG